>NC_050573.1:223022440-223341440 GCF_011100635.1 Trichosurus vulpecula | reverse complement strand
GATCCCACTCCATGAGCTCTATGAACCAGCTTTACTGACCTAATTGCTGCTCTTCCATTCTGCCACTAGTACAGGTACCCTGCCTCCAAACTGTCTATCCCCCAGTCCTGGAATGGTTTTTGTTTTTGTTTTTGCTCACATCTGCCTCTTGGAATCTTTGACTTCCTTTAAGATTCAGTTGAAATGATACCTTTTACAGGAGACTTTTCCTGGTCCTCCAGTTATTAAAGACTTTCTTTCCAAGTTTCCCTTACATCTATTTTGTGTGTCTCTTGTATATACCTATTTCTTTACATGCTGCCTCCCTAATTAGAATATAAGCTCCTTAAGGGGAGGAACTGCTTTTGCCTTTAATTATAACTCCAGAGAATAGCACAGTGATAGGCATATAGTAAGTACTTAATAAATTTTGTTGACTCACTTCCTGTACAGCATTCTTCCAATTTTTCCTTCTCCATCCACCCTCACCCTCTCCTGCGCCTATCAAACTCCCATGAAATATCCAATATCCTGTTTACTTACCCTGATATCTAGAGTCTTCTATATTGGTCCCACACCTAGGTCTGTCCTGCTTCCCCAGTGTTACACACACACACACACACACACACACACACACACACACACACATACACACACACACAAACACACATGTGTGCACACACACACTGTATAAGTATATATACATATGTATATAATATGTATTTGTGTACATACAGGATACCTACAACATAGATACAATGTAACCTTCTAGGGGAAGGTACAAAGAGCACTGAGAAAGGCCTCGAAGAAAAAACGGCACTTGAGCTGAATCTTGAAAGAAGTTAGAGATTCTATTTTAAGAGGTAGAATTGAGGAGGGAGAACATCGTATGCATTGGGGACAATCAGTACAAAAGTACAGAGACAAGAGATGAGGATTCATATATGAGGAAAAACAAGTTGGTCAGTATGGACTTTAGAGCACATGATGGGAAATACTGTGTAAGAAGACTGGAAGGATAGGGAAGGGCCAAGTTTTGAAAAAGCTTTAAATGCCAAACAGAGCCTCCAAAGCCTCTTCCAGCTTTAACATTATTTTTTATTCTGATTTCTCTTCTCACTTTGCTCTTGATTAACCTTTATTAATTTACTAGGATTCCCTCTACCATTCTGGGGTCAGAGCATATGCCACAGGCTATATCTTAAGAATATTTAATCTTGTGGTTTTCTTTAAACCTTGTTCTAGGCATTCACTGAAGCTAGAGTTGCCTGGTCAGGAATACAAAGCGTATGGCTACCTAGGACCACACTTTCTTGGTGCCTGACAACTTCTTTCCTAACCTGGCAAAGACAATCCTTTGAAAAGCTTGTCCCTCTAATCATGACATCTTCAGAAAGAGATTACATTCTGCCATTTTTCTAATCTTCAGTTCATTTCAGCATTAGAAATCCTGGTGATGTTGCACCTTTTCTGAAAATTTTTTTTCTTCTCTTGAAATCTTTAGTCATTTGAGGTTCTATGGATGAGGAATGGAGACCTTTTGCCCTCTTATAAATAATGAAGGCAGCTGCCTCCAGAGACATGTCATAGAAAGAGGCATTCATTGGACAGATTGTGAAGCCTTACTGGATGAAGAAATTGCCTCTCTCTCTTTTTTATGATTACGTGCTTTTGATTGTCAAAAGCAGTCTGCTCCTTTCACTTGGCCCTCTTCTTTCTAACCCCCACCCTGTACTTTAGACTATCATATATTTGTATAAATCCTCAATTTTTCTTTTTTGAGCTCAGTGCAATGTACATTATTACTCATGCATAAAAGATGCACTGAAAGTTCCTACCATGCTGCATAAGTGTTTGTTTTTATTGTGGCGAATCAAGCTCTCAGGCAATGTCTTCAAGAAACAAACATTTACAGCTTCTAAGGTTTGGTCAAGAGTAATACTTATCACCATTTTATCTTTTAGGAACTAAGGAAGGTATCATTAACTAGCTGTGTTAGCTTGGGAAGACCTCTTGACCTTTAAAAGTAGATTTTAGGTTTGTTTGTAAATCTAAAGCTGGGAGGGCCTTTAGCAGTCATCTAGTGCAACACTCTATTTTATAGTTGAAAAATCTAAGGTCTAGTGAGATGTACTTGCCCAAGGTCATTTAGGTAGGAAATAGTAGAATAGACATTGAAATTCAGGTACTATGACAAAAAAGTTTAGAGCTATGTATACTGCCTCTAAGATCAGGGAAGGAAAGGAGGTTTAAAATTATCTGGCCCAATACCTCTCATTTTCCAGATGAGCAAGCTAAGGACCAGATTGGTTAAGTAATTTGTTTAAGATCACACAGGCACGAAGAGGCAGCATTTGAACCCATGGGTTCTGACTCTGTTTAGTTTTCTTCTTCTTCTTCTTCTTCTTCTTCTTCTTCTTCTTCTTCTTCTTCTTCTTCTTCTTCTTCTTCTTCTTCTTCTTCTTCTTCTTCTTCTTCTCCTCCTCCTTCTTCTTCTCCTTCTTCTCCTCCTTCTCCTCCTCCTTCTCTCCTCCTCCTCCTCCTCCTCCTCCTCCGCTTTTCTTCTTCCTTCTTTCTCTTCTTCTTTCTTCTTTCTCTTTTCCTTCTTCTCTTTCTTCTTCTTCTTCTTTCCTCTTTCTTTCTCTTTTTCTTCTCTCTTCTTCTTTTCTTTCTTCTTCTCTTTCTTCTTCTTTCTCCTCCTTTCTTTCTTCTCTCTTCTTTCTTCCTTCTTCTTTTATCTTCTCTTCTTTCTTCTTCTCCTCGTCCTTCCTTCTCTTCTTTTTCTTTCTTCTCTCTTCTTCCTTTTTCTTCTTTCTTCTTCTTCTTCTTCTCTTCTTCTTCTTATTCTTCTTCTTCTTCTTCTTCTTCTTCTTCTTCTTCTTCTTCTTCTTCTTCTTCTTCTTCTTCTTCTTCTTCTTCTTCTTCTTCTTCTTCTTCTTCTTCTTCTCTCCATGCTGCTATTTAGGCATAGTCCTTTAGGTTAGATGATTTCTAAGGTCTACAGTTCTAAAATAACATAATTCTATCCCATATTACAGGCTATGTTATATACAAACCTGGGTTTGAATTTTTCCCACCAAGTATAGATAACACTCTATGAATTCTGAGTTTCCTCAACTATAAAGAAGCAGGTTGAGATTTTCTCTGGGCTGTTAATTTTAAACGGTATTCTACAATATCTTGAAATTTTCAGAAGGAAGATAGTGTCATAGAAAAAAAAAAAGGATGTAAGATATTGTCATGCTTGTTATCACAGCCTCAGAAAGGGAGACCTGAATGATCTTGCTGTGATTGTTTAAATGGAAAAATCTAGTGTGCTTCCACTAGGTCCCCTGTTGATCATTCAGTATGACAAGGAAGTGACCTTGGACTCTTAAAGACTTTGCCATTAGCATGCACCCTCTTATAGGATACCTGCCAAAATGGACAGACTTTGAGTATAAATCCAATAATAGACTGTGTGCTTGTCATCAAAAGACCATCCTATACAAGTGTGGAGAGGCTCATCCCCAGAAGTTGGGCTACTAGGTTTGGCATGTTTTTAACCACATCAATTCCTGAAGATGGTCTATTAAAACATAAATGTGTTGTAGATATAGTACCCCTAATGTTGTATCAGTGGACATAGTACCCCTAATGCAAAAAAAAGAATTCTTAAAATATTGAAGTAATTTAACTTGAGTGTTCTAAAAGTGAACTAATATTTAAAAGTCATCATAAGAATTAGGCCTTTTGATTTGAGATTCCGATATAATCTTTGGAGTATAAATGAGTCATTTTTAATTCTTTTGGGAAGTTGCCTAGATTTTTATATAAATAAAATAAGAGAAATGTCTTTGCATAATTCTGAAGTCTTAAAGGTTATTTTTTCCTTCTGTGTAGCTAAAGCACTTGGAATTCACAAGACAAGTGAGGAAATAAAAATGTTTTTCATTAACGTGCCATATTTCAGAACCTTTTATGTTCAGCATATAAGCTCATAAAAACATATTCCAAGATCTTCAGGGTTGGGAGGTAACCAAGAACCTCATAAACTGCAACTTCCTCCCTTCACAAAGAGGGATGGGCTTGGTGTTAGTTCTTTGAAGAGGCAGATTAGTTGACCACCTCCATGGTGTGGTTTGAGGATGACTAAAAGGCCTGACTGCTTGAACATTCTTTTACTACAGCCTGAAATTGCTACCATTAAAATGACTAACAGGAAGTAGCCTTTGGGAATTATCTCCAGAGGACCACTTTTAAAATACATATATGTCCTTCTATTATAAGATAATATTTTCCCAGAATGGCTCACTGACCTTACTACTTACTAGTAAGGTCTTAAGGGCTAGTTACATACTGCCGATATGAGGATCAGACAGAGTACAGTTAAGGCAGCAGAACCCATTAAATGACTCTTTATCTATAGGCGCAGAGTTGGTTCATAGAATGATAGACTATTAAAGCTGGAAGGGAAAATAGATATCATAATCCAACCTCCTCATTTTACAGCTGTGAAAACCAAGGCCTGGGGAGGTGAATTAACTTACTCAAGATCCAGTTGTCTCTAACTAAAATGTACCTTCACCTTTACTGCCTTGACATAATATAGAATGTACATTACCCCTTTGGTCTTTGTCTTGATTGCTAATTTGGATTCTTCTCTTTTTCATTTTAATTAACCCTGGTCCTAGAACTGCCAGATTCCAAGTGTTGCAATGATGCTAAGAGGGGCAGAGATTTCCCTTTTCCACAGAGGTACATGGTTCGGGCCTCAATTAAAAAGCTCTATTCAGTCCTAATGAAGTCTGACTTCTAAACATAGGGGATCAGGCTTTTCCTATACTCTCTCATTACAATCGAATTCTAAAGTAGCACTCTGGGGAGAAAATTCTCTAACGCAAAGGTTAGGAATGACTCTTGTCTAGGATCACCCCAGAGCCGATTAGCAAGATCCTTTATAAAAAGGTATTCAATATACAAAGTAGATCACGTATAGGACAGCTATTTATTTTCTCCATAAAATAAATACTCAAAACACAAAATACTTGTTATCATACCTTGGCAAATAATGAAAACATGAAACAGTAATCCATAATTCCTATTTATCCTCTCAGGAGATAAAAAATTTTGGGAGATGTAGTATTGCTGAGCAGATACTTTATAGGGTCTGCACTGTTCAAGTAACTCATGTAAGATTTATATCATCTGATAAGTTAGATTTAGCTGAGTCACTTTTGTCCTTTCATTTGGAATATCCTTATGGCACTCCTCTTCTTCTTTAAAAAGCTTTATATTAGCAAAAAGCACATACCCACAGGGCAGCTGGGGAGTACAGTGGATAGACTACTAGGCCTTAAGTCAGGAAGACCTGCATTCAAATTCAGTCTTAGATGCCTACTAGCTGCGTGATTCTGGACAAATCATTCAACCTCCGCTTCCTTCAGTTTCTTCAATGATAAAATGGGGATAATAATAGTGCCTACTTCACAGGATTGTAGAGTGATTTGCATAGTGTCTGCCACATAACAGGTGCTTAACAAATGGTTATTCCATTCCATTCTATCTAATGGGCAACCAAAGACCTAGGAGCTCCTGGCCATTGAAGCTCATAAGATTGCTATCAATGCTAGAAACATACACCTCACGGTTGCTCTTCACTCACCTGTATGAAGAGAAACAAAAACAAAGCAAATTGAAGATTCAGGGTCTTAAGACACCACCATAGCTTCATCTAGACAAGGGCACATACTTTTGCTTCCCTATGTGAGAAGTCACCTTTGCTGCTGAAGGAGAGACAGAACACATCATTGGAAATCGGAGTGAAAGAGGGCTTGAAGTGTTCCTATATATGCACAACAGATAGGAAGAGGATCTGTATAGTCTCTCCTTTTGAAGATCTTTAGCTGGCTCAATGACCAATCTTCTATGACACAGAGCTTTTAAGAGACCAATAAGGGATGGCTGCATTATCCCAAAGCTTAAGTCCTTAGATGGTGAGCCAGAATGTATCTTTCTGGAAGTAGCTTAGAACACAAACATATCTCTATTCCTGCTTCATGGTGTGTCCCTCACAGGCTCCCACCCAACCTATCAGGGATTACCCCTATTATACAAGATATCACTTTGCCCCTGATCTACATCAGTCTAATTTCTTCCCACCTCTCCAGAGATTTCTATGAGGCTAAGGAGTTTGTCATTAGGGAGATTTTGTTTCAAGCATCTCTCCAGTGTTAACTATGACTGATGCTATGAGCTTAACCATTGAGCCTCATTAAGACACCTGCTATGCTTATATCACTGGTGAGCTTTGAATATTTGTAGTCTTGGCCCCGAGTACATGAAATATGGATGGCTTGGATTTTGATGAAGGATATCTACATAATGTTTAGGTATAAATATGTGGATGAGTGGGTTGGTTGAAGGCAGTGGGGTAAGCGCATGATTTTAATTTTTACTAAGGCTGATCCTGGCTTGCTGTGTCAATGATGGCCCAACTTTCATGAAGAACACTTGTATAGGCTTCCTTAGCACAGCTCTGTCAAAGACATCCCATTCTTCCCCTACTCAATAAAACTCCTGCAGACTTCCATGATGATATTGAGCCAATTAATAGAGTTGCCAGAATTAATATACCAGAAAAAGCATAAAATATATTGCCCCTTGGCCTACTGAGGAATTTCAGACAAATCCTCTAGGGATGCCTGACTGCATGTATGTTCAATGTACCAATTGCACCAAATTGCTTACATGTCCTTTCTTTACCTATTGCTCCTCCTACAGCTAGGAAGCCTGATCTTTTTTTTTAGGTGGGGGAAGGCAGGGCAATTGGGGTTAAGCTACTTGCCTAAAGTCACACAGCTAGTAAGTATGTCAAGTTGTCTGAGGCTGGATTTCAACTCAGGTCCTACTGACTCCAGAGCCAGTGCTCTATTCACTGCACCATCTGGCTGCCCTGGAAGTCAAATCTTATGACCACATATCAAAAAGAAACAGTGGCTGACCACTAGGGCAGTGTAGACTGCTGAGGCTTCTGGCTAAATAATCTTACCTTAGTCTCTGAATCTCTCCAGATTGGTAAATTATTTCTAGGTTAATTTTCCCCAGTATATTTATTTATTTTGGAGTCAGGGGAAAATATAAGGGTTAAGTATAAATATGGATTCACTATAGTCACTTCTGAGACAACTCCACTGCTAAGAGAAGAGGGAGGCTCTTGGAAATGGAGCTGCTCCTGGTTCATGGATTTTCTGGAGCCAAGAAATAGGCAAAATGACTTAACAGGCATTTAATAATCATAGACCAACCTGTTCTGGATAGCATAACCAGTTATCTGGTCATTCAAAATCTAATATTGATCAGATATAGTGTATTCCACAGAGCTGACAGATTGTGGCACTCAGCAATTACATCAATTAATTTACACATAATTACATATGCACTGACAGCAACTATTCCCTGAGGGCCAAGAACATATTAGGCTGAATATTTGATTATAGATGATACTTGATGGAAAGTACATGAGTTAAAAGAACCTTTGGGGCAACTAATTGTTTGCCTGATAGGAAGGAGTCTGGAGATAAGTGGGCTATTTTATTTTTTATGTTGTCAAACATTATTTGCTTGGCTTGAAGAATGTTCATATGTTGTTTAAGCCACACTTTGGGCTCAGTTTCCTATTCCTACTTTTAGAAGGATAAATAGTCATAAGAACAATAAATAACAAGTTTCTGAACATCAGTTCATTGAGAGTAGAGATTTTCTTGTTTATGATTTTGTATCCCTACCATTTACCACATGGCACATAAGAGGTGCTTAGTACAATTTTGTTTAATTTGAATGAATTAGTTTTGCTCACCCTCCTCCTCCAGTCATATCTTTAGGGGCCAGAGAAACAAGATGCTTTGTGATCTAAAGGTGGGTCACAAATCTAAAAATAACTAAAATAATAATGATTCATTTATTTTTAAGATTTTAAAGATTTATCTTTAAGACTTGCGAAATCCTTTGTTCATTTCATATATATCCTCACAATAACTCTGTGATGAAGGTGCTATTCATCCCATTTTTCAGATGCAGAATTTGAGGCTCAGTGTGGTTAAGTGATTTTTTTTCCAGGGTGGAACAGCTAGTAAGTGACTGAGGCAGGATTTGAATTCAGTCCTTCCTGCCTCCAAATCTAGTACTCTGTCTGCTCTTCTACCTAGATGCTTACTTGTCACTTGGTATGAAGCTCATAGAGGGAGTCAATTAGCCCATGTTACTTTTTTTATTCAACATCATGGCAGAGATGTCATATACTATTAGGCATCTCCCATAAGCACACACTGGAATCCCTGCATTCTTTTTCTCGACCTATGACCTTACCCAATTGTTGTATGGGTCAGGGAATTTACATCTTCAGTACTATAAAGACTGGAGGATGTGATGAGACACTGCTAAGGATATTTGAAAGAATGTAGAGAATGAGTGACATACCACAACAATAAAGAAAGGCAAATGTCTCAACTATCAAAAAAGGAAAGATGAGGTTTGTAAACTATATTCCAGTGAATTAGACTTCATTTGTTAAAAATAGGTCTAGAATGGATTATTAAAGAAATCTTTAGAAAAGGAAGGGGCAATTACAATAAGCTTTAACAGCTTTAGCAAAAACAGGTATTCCATGGGAAGCTTACTTTTTAAATGATGGCAAATCAACAACATTCTGTCAATACCACTCATATAGATTTTATCAAAGCTCCCCACCTTTTTTTGCTAGACTTCTGGAAAGGATAGAGTGATGTAAAGTAGAGAATGGTATAATTAGATTGATTTGGAACTGACCAGATGCCAAGACTTAAGGAATTGCCATTAATGACTCAATCTTATGTTGGGCAGAAGGCTGTAGAAATTTGCCCTTGATATCTGTGCTAGACACTTAGTTTTTAGCTTTTTTTATCAGTGACTTAGATAAAGGCTTGGACAGATAGAAATTGTACCTATCACATGTTCAGATGATATAAAGCTGAGAGAGAAAACTAATACATTGAATAACATAGTCAGAATCCAATAATATCTTGATGGGTTAGAATGTCTGGATACATCTAAAATGACTGAATTTAATAGGTAGGAATATAAAATCCTATACTTGGATCTAAAAATTGCTTATAAGTACAAGAAGAGTGGTGCATGGTTGTCTAAACAATAGGTATCAACAAGATCTGTGGATTTTAGTAGACTTCAAAATCGATATGAATTAACATTGTGATATGGCAAACAAAGAAAAGCTAATGTGTCCTTGGACAAATTAAAATGAGGTGCATCAGGGATGCAATGGACTGCCTTAAAAGGTAAGGGGTTGCCACTTTTAGTATTTAGTATTATTCAAGTAAAAGCTGGACGATCACTTGTTGGGTATCTTGGAGAGGTTTTTGTTTTGTTTTTTCATGTGTGGGCTGGGCTAGATCATTATTGATGGTGTCTTTCAATTCTCAAATTCCATCATCCCTCCTACTGCAACAGTGTAGATAACAACTTAGCCACATATTATTATCCATCTTGTCCATACCTTCCCAAAAATTCTCCAAAAGGGCTTTACCTAATATGCTGGGCACTTAGGTCTAGATATCTTGACATTTCATTGATAACAATGGAACACTCAAGCTGTATGCTGTTCATCCTTCCTTCTGACTGGAAATGGCTGACTTCCTTTCCCAGCTATATATCTCTCAGATGACCTACTTTATGCTGCTTTTTCTGGACAATTTTTGCTGCGCAATCTATTTAAACAGACATAGTTAGGCTATGCATATCTCTGCACTCACTATGCACATTGATATTATTCTTTAATCACAACCTTAATTCTTTAGAAATCACTGTATAATATGACTTTAGATAGGCAGTATGGGACCATAGAAAGAGTGGTGGATTTGGATTTAGACGATCTTGGTTCAAAATGTGGCTCTTCTCATTTTTGTTTCATATCTGAAAGTCTAGCTGTGATTGTTGAGTACCTTTTGGTACTCAACTATTTCTTATCTATTTCAGGTAAGCCCCAGCTGTTCTTTACTCCTGGACTACCTGCCTTGAAACTGTATAAGTACTATGTTCCCCTTCCTTCCTCTTTTTCTAACTTCCAGCCTTACATATATAATTAAATAATCCTACCATTACTCTTGGAAAAGATATGTCAATATATTCCCACTTTGGCTTCACTTATGAATCTGGTAGCTTTCCCAACCAAAAATACCCCATAACCAGCTACCACTGCACTATAGATATATATTGTTTCCACTAAGTTTCTTGATGGAAAGTGTATTTTTGCTTTTTTTTTTTTAAAATTCTAGTGCTTAGCATGACATTTTGCATAGTAAGCATTTAAATGCTTTTCATTCATTCATTCATTCATCTACCCCTTCATTCTTTAATGTTACACATTCTTTCTATTACACATCAAGAATTGTTTATTAGATTTAAAATGTGGTAGCTCATCTGTAATTGACAAATAAAGAAATTTGATATGGAAATTGTGACAGCTATTTTCAATGTTTCATTTGTTCATTTTTTTCTTTAGGTGTTCTTGGTATGATTGTCTACTTTGGATCTTTCTGTAAACTTCTTATTCATCTGAGACTTCTTACTGTTTTCTAAGGTGATAGTAGTCAAATTTTTCTTCCACCTTCCTCCGTAAGATTTGATAAAAAAATTTATATTGAAGTTTCATTTTTCTGTTGTATATCATACTTCTCAGTTTGACATTGTTTCAACAATCTGGCTAGCAGCTTCTGTGGGGGTGTAAGATCCCACCCACAGCCAGCACCCGGAAAGCTGCCAACAGCACAGGTTCTTTTGGTCTGCTTAACTAAGGAAAGTAAGGCGAAGGGGTTGACAAGCTTACTTTAATTCAGCATACGAATATCATTCACTTAGTTCAGAGGAAAAAACCAGAACCCTGAACTTCAGAACAAAATACAAACAAATTACAAACATCAATAGATAGACCCAATACAATTCATAATTACCAACATCAAGGTTCAGCCCGGGAGCTCAGAACAAGGGCTGGCCCAGAGTCATGTGCCACCACTGCTGCAGGTAGAGCTCCCAGGAACAAACAGCCAACCCCTGGTTTTTATATCTTTTTCAGCGTCAGGGGTGAGTCACACATGCGACTCACCCACATGACCTAGAATCATCACAAAGAGGTAGACTTAAACCCATGTGGTCTAAAAGCCTCTGCTCTCCCAGACATGTAAACTAGGCACTCCCTGGAGTTAGCCCCACCTTGGGCCCCACCTTAGTTGCCAATCCACACCCACTAAGGTTTTACACCTAATAGGGGTTTGGGCCTGGGGCTTAGCACCTAGTAAGGCTCAATGAATTACTCAAAGGGAACAAAAGCCAAACTATTCAAGGGCACTTGTTGAACTAAGTGCTAAGGAGCCCATTTTTGCTTACCAACACAGACATGAAAGTCAAGTATTGGTTAGCTAAAGAAATATTCGCCTTCTTTCATTTCCTCCTTGTGATTATGATTTATATTGTATAAACACTTTTAGAAAATGTTGGTTTTATATGTTATTTCTGTTCTTTTATCCATTTCCTATTTTTCAATGTAAATAAGTTGCTAAAATAGGTTAGGTTGAATTTGTCCAAAATGTATATCATATCTTATTACCATTTTAAATTTTATATTGATTTTTATCTTTTCTCTAATAAGTCAGTAGTTAGAGTATCATACAACTGATTCAGCAATGACTCCATCATCTTTAAATATTTGCTTCTTGTCTGCTAAAATATAGGAAGGTGTGTGTGTGCGCACATGTGTGTGTGTGTGTGTGTGTGTGTGTGTGTGTGTGTGTGTGAGAGAGAGAGAGAGAGAGAGAGAGAGAGAGAGAGAGAGAGAGAGAGAGAGATTATTACTTGGCATTTGTCATGTCCATAATTCCTGATTATCTCTTTAGTACATGGTGGGTTGCAGTATAGGATTATAATATCTGACACTTATTCAGGGGAGGGAGAGCTCCATGGGGAAGCATACTGATCAAAGGCAGCAACTGATAAAAGCAAAACATTAATTGTGTTAAAAATGTTTTCTGAGAATCTGGATTTGAAGTCTATCCAATAAATCAGTGTTCTCTCCCACAAAAGCCTATTCTGATGCTTCAGTTTGGTATAGAGGTATGGGTTCTCAAAGGGCTACTACAGTTATGTCCCTTGTAAACAACATACTATTGGATTCTGGCTTCTAATCCATCCTACTATCTACTTCCATTTCATGAGTGAGCTCCTCCCATTTATATTCATAGTTATGACTACTAACTGTGCATTTCCCTCCCTTACTTTCTTGTTTCTTCTTCTTTCCCTTTTTCCCCATCCCACCTCAAAAGTCTATTTTGCTTCTAATCTCTGCCTCTATTAATCTTCACCCTCCGTTTATTAGCCCTACTCCTACTCTCTCATCCTCTTTCCCTCTTATTTCCATGTTGGGTAAGATAGATTTCTATACACAACTAAGTGTATGTATGTGTGTGTATGTACTTCTTTCTTTGAACCAATTCTGATGAGACTGAGGTTTAAGAATTGCCCACTCCCCACCCCCCCATTTTCTTCTCCACTGTAAAAGCTCTTCTTGCATGCCATTTTTATGGGAGAAAAATTTCAACATTCTACTTCTCCCAATACATCTTTCTTTCTTACCCTTTTATTATTTTTAGAGATTATTCCACATAATCGACTCACACTCATGTAGACTCCTTTTAATTAATGGTAATAATAATGGTAAATAATGGTAAATAATGGTAAAGCTCTGAGGAGCTACATGTATCTTCTTCCCATATATAAATGTAAACAGTTTAACTTTACTGAGTCCCTTGTGATTACTCTTGCACATTTATCTTTTTATACTTCTCTTAAATCTTGCCTTTGAAAGTAAAATTTTCTATTCAGCTCTGGTCTTTTCATCAGGATACTTAGAAGTTATGTATTCCATTAAATATCCATTTCTACTCTGAAGGATTATACTCAGTTTTGCTGGGTAGGTTATTCCTGGTTGTAATTCTAGCTCCTTTGCCTTCTGGAATATTACATTCCATGCCCTCTGCTCTTTTAATGTGGAAATCATTAATTCTTATGTGATCCTGACTATGGCTCCACAATATTTGATTTTTTTTTTCTTTCTGGTGCTTGCAATATTTTCTCCTTGACCTGAGAACTCTGGAATTTGGCTATAATATTCCTCTGAGTTTTCCTTTGGGGAACTGTTTCAAGAGGTGATTGGTGGATTCTTTCAATTTCCATTTTACCCTCTTCATCCAAGATATTGGGGAAGTTTTCCTTTACAATTTCTTGAAATATGATGCCTAAGCTCTTTCTTTGATTGTGGCTTTCAGGTAGTCCATTAATTCTTAAATTATCTTTCCTTGATCTATTTTCCAGATTAATTATTTTTCCAATGAGATGTTTCATTTTTCCTCCTATTTTTTCATTCTTTAGACTTTTTTATTGTTTCTTGATTTTTCATAGAGTAATTAGCTTCAAGTTACCCAGTTCTAATTTTTAAGGAATTATTTTCTCCAGTGAGCTTTCATACTTCTTTTTCTATTTGACTGATTTTGTTTTTTAAGGTGTTATTTCCTTTAGGATTTTTTGTGTCTCTTTTACTAAGCTGTTGATTCTCTTTTTATAATTTTCTTATATCATCTTCATTTCTCTATCATCTTCATTTCTCTCCTGAATTTTTCCTCTACCACTCTTATATCTTTCTTTAACTCTTCTAGGAATTCTTGTTGGTATTGGGTTTAATTAGCATTTTCCTTTAAGGCTTCGTTTGTAGCTGTCACATTATTTTGTTCTTCTAACTTTGTGTATTTTTCTTCCCTGCCACTATAGTGGCTTTTCATGGTCAAATTCTTTTTTTGTTGTTTGCTCATTTTCTAGCCTATTTTTTGACTTTGAACTTTATGATAAAAATTGGGCTCTGCTCACCTCAGAATATAGAGGTATTGTCTCAAGCTTCAGGTTGTGTGTGTGTGTGTGTGTGTGTGTGTGTGTGTGTGGCTATTTTCAGAGCTAGTTCTGGGGGGTTGCAAGTTTTCTGTGCTTCCAAGGTAGTATGATAAAGGGAGAGTTATTGTCACTGTTCTCCTAGTTTGTGTTCTGATCTTTACTCAGAAAGGGCTACTTCTCTCCTGCAGCCTGTGTTGGTAAGCAAAATGGGCTCTTAGCACTCAGTTCAACCAAGTGCCCTTGAAGAGTTTGGCTTTTGTCTCCTTTGATTAATTCAGTGTATTTCATTGAGTCTTACTAGGTGCTAAGCCCCGGGTCCAAACCCCTGTTAGGTGCTAAACCTATGTGGGTGTGGATTGGTAACTAAGGTGGGGCCCAAGGTGGGGCTAACTAAGGGGAGGTGCTAACTCCAGAGTTATGCCTGTCTTGAGTCTTACTAAGTGCTAAGCCCCAGGCTCTAACCCCTAACCCAGAGCCAAACATATTAGGCTAAGTTGTGGTCATTCAGATGATGTTTCCTGATGTCTGAAACGGAGGAGAAAACAGAGCTATTTGCTCAGGGCTCTCACTCTTGGTGGTGTGGAGACTCCAGGCAGCTATAGCTAAGAGCCCTCCAGCTTGTAAACCCAGATGCTGGGACTTTGCCAAACTCTGGTAACTATGTATTGGGATTTGAATCTGAGGAGGTCTGTCTGTCGATGTTTGTACTTTGTTTGTATTTTGCTCTGGCAATAGAGTTGCCAGTCAGCACCAGTTGTACACAGTGCCAGCAAAAGGTTCCCTGTAACCTTTCTTACAATTATCACATCCCTTTATTTTCTCTGGACTGAGAGCTCCCAGACTTGCTGAAGCTGATATTGCTGGCACTGCTTGTGTGTACCTTGGCTCAGTCCCCACCCCAATGTCACAGACTTCTCTTGCCGACCTCCTAAGTTTTCTTAGGTCAGAAACATATCTCACCCTGACTTTTTGTTTTCTTTGCCACTCTAAAATTTTATTTGAGGTGTTATTTTAAAGTTTTTTGGAGGGGAATGTTGAGAGTTCAGCTGTGCTGCTACCTCTAATCTGCCATCTTGGCTCCACCCTCTCAGCCACTTTAAAAAGAGATGCTGCCTGTCTTGGGAAAGATTGGATGGAAAAATACTTTCCTGGAGGGCAAAGTACTAGAGTAGGATGTGTTCTTCCTTAAGTCCTTTCTTGCCAATGCAAGATACATATTGTCAAATGTTACGGCTGATTCATTATGACCTTTGGGCATACAATCCTGTTAGAGATGACATCAACATTTAGTAAAATAAACAAATAGATGAATGCACTAGTAAATCTTTCTTCCCTTCTCTCCTACTTCCTTGCAACTCCTGCTTCCAATTCCATATCCACAGCTCCATCTTGAAGATCAGAGATAATTTTTCTAGGTGTTTGAAGTTCCCAGAATACTTTAGAAAAGGCTTAGGGAATTTGATTTTGAAAGAAGCTGAATTTCCATTGCCTGTCTACAAATCACTTGGACCAATGGATATATGAGAAATAAATATTTCTGCTAAAGCAACATGTTTTATCTTTGTTGTTTTAGAAAGGCCACTGTCACTTGTTGACTGGGAACGAATGGAGGGCAGAAAACTGAAATTAAGTAAATTGAAAATAAATAAAGGAAATATGATAACATATCAATAAAGAAATTGGTTAAATAGCTCATTGGAGTTAGTGACTATGTTTTTCAATGGAACCAATGATACTGACGGTGAGAAGAATTGCATTGCACTCCTATATCAGTCACTAATGAACTGTTTGACATTGTGAAAGTTACTAGCTATTCTGAACCTCAGTTTCTACACGTGTAAAATGATGAGGTTTGGAAGTCCAAGTTCTGTTTCAGTGGTGACATCCTATCATCTATTTAAAGAAAGAAAATACAGACTGGGATAGAAACTAGACCTCTGATTTTATTGATTTAGGGAACTTCAGATGAGGAAACTGTATGAATTCAAGTGGGTACCTTCTCTGCAACTCAAAATCTTAGCATGTTGCCTAGTGTACCGTGATGTTGAATGACTTGGCCAGTGTTACAAAGCCAATATGTTTCAGAGGCAGCTTATGATCCCAGGTCTTCCTGGTGCTGAGGCCCATTCTCTGTTGCTTGTGCCACACTTGCTCTCATGTACTTAGAAATATGTGTATAAACATTCATTAATAGAAACTCCTTCCTGTTAATTTATTATTTATTCTATATTTTTCATGTACTACCTTCATAGTAGTTCAACCACTGACTAGAAGTATGAAAAATCATTTGACTTATCTGGGCCTCAGTTTCCTCATTTTTAAAATTATGTTAATAATACCTATGTTATCTATATCACAAGGATAAGGTGAGGACCAAATGAGATAATATATACAAACCTTAAAAATCTTCTTAAAGTTCAGCAATGATGAATTACCTTCTCTCTCTCTCTCTCTCTCTCTCTCTCTCTCTCTCTCTCTCTCTCACACACACACACACACACACGCACACACACACAGAGTCTTAGTCTTTGTTTCTCTGTTTCTATGTCTCTCTCTCTGCCTCCATCCTTGTCTCTGTGCCTTTCTTTCTCTCTATTTCTAATTGATATGCCATGTCTCTGCAAAAGGAATGTAAAGTCCCTGAAGGTAAGAATGGAGTAATATTCTTGAGATCCTATCTACCTAGCATGTAGTAGGTACTAAAATGTTTTTAATGGAAATAATGTCAAGTGATGACAAAATAATTAGGTTTTGGTCTAAATTAGTACATTATTTGTAAACATGTGTATGTGTATGTGCCATTTTCTTTGAAAGATTCCATTTTGCCACCAGAGGTAACTTTTTTATTTTTCCAAATTGGAAATTTCATAATTGTGAGACTAATATATACTGTTTATTTTCTACTTTTTTTTTAAAAAAAATTATAAATGATTATCCAAGTATCTTTTAAATTTTGTACAAGAGTAACAAGTTTCTGTCTACTAAAATACTTAATTCTGACTGAAGGTTTTAATCAAGTATTTGCATTAAGCATATGATCAGTGTCTTAATGTACATTTCAGACATTTAATATTCTCAACATGTTTTGAGCTTAGCCCATTAGTAGTAATGGGAGTTGAATGGTTATGCAGACCTATTCATGGAATTCAGACTGTGCTCCTATGGGGCTCCTTAATTAGGTTTTAATAAGAATAGCAAATTAAATGTGATGATTAAGAGTCTCTTTATGCTGTATATTAATTACACATCAAATAAATATTGCACATTTTAGGGATTCCTAATATAGACGACAATGTAGAGTAGATATCTGTCCAACTACCCTATTGTCTATGCTGATACAGAAAGTTCCACTTATTGGTCTGAAAATAAATTCCCTACATTGTTTACACAGTTCATAATTATCACCAGATGTGTCTTAATAAGAATTGATCGATTCAACTAATGTTAAATCATTTCTTAAATTATAAATGAAATGCATATTTGGCAAACTCCCTCAAAAGCATTAACCAAACTTTTCTTTTTGCAAGCTGTTTACAGATTGCCTCAATGCTCAAATCCATAAAACACTTAGCAACCAACAGCTCCTGCTGAGACTTCGCTTTGCCAATGCTGGGTAATGGATTGTTCAGCACCACAGGAAAATACATCAGTATTAAAGCAGGAAGAATCACTTTGGCCATAATCGACAGGTCCCTCTTCCCCTGCCCCCAGTTGGAGCACTTGATTCAGATGATGGGAAAGTTCTCTTCCTCCCTATGAATAACAGAGAATCTGATCTGCCAGTAGGGAGCAAGGTCTATGGTACAGAACAGTCATTTTGGACAGAGTGAGGATATAGAAATGTTTGAAAATTAGAGCCCTTCCATACTTTAGCAAAAATACATGAAAATAGTCCTAATCATTAGTTGGTAAGGAAATAAATTTGACTTTATCTTTATCATAGTGTAAATACTGAGTCTGTGCATTAGTAGAACCCAGTGCTTTGTGGAAAACTGCAATTGATGCCGTGCTTTCTCAGCTAAGTGAGCATATTTAGCTGACAATTTTTATTTAAAAAATTTTGAAATATTTTAGTCTTTTACAGTGTCCTTTCTCTTTATTTAATCATCTTCTTAAGCTCCACATTCAGATGGGATAGAAATGTCTCCATTTTGCTGAAGACAGATAAATCAAAGCCTGTGACCAAGGTTAAAAAGGCCTAAGGCCCTGACACAGCACATTTCTCCTGTGCATCTCAAAGTACTTGACTACGCATAGTAGAGCAAACTGTTACTGGTGTTTTCATGTAACAAACAAACATAGAAACTGATGCACAAGATGTAAAATGACTTAAGTGAGTCCACAAGGAAAGTCCAGTGACATTATCTAGAGTCAAAGATTCCACATTCCTCCTGCAAAGCCCTACATCTGAAAAGTTGTAAGCATGACTTCAAAAGGGCTATGCATTCAAAGGTCACCACTACCAACAGTAACAGGAACCATTTTATCAAAAACCTACTGTGTGTAAAACATTGTGTTTATCACTGAAGGACACACAAAGCCCTGGCCTTAAGAGAGTTTGCAGTACAATAGGGATATATGACACTAACAGAGATTGCTAAGCTAGAATGTAGAATGTTACCTGATAAAATAGCTTACATGGTATACTAAGAAAAGTGTTGAGTTTAAAGTTGGAAGATCTGAGTTTGAATCTTGGCTCTGATGCTTATTAAGTTTTGTCACCTTTAGTAAAGTACTTCATCTTTCCAAGATTCTTTTCCCTCATCTATGAAATGAAGGGATGAGACTAGCTAGCTGGCTTGTCAGGGTCCTTACAAGTCTTTAAAGATTAGCTAGTTAGAAAATGATAAAACAAAGTGCCATGTCACATTTGAGGGGGAAGGTTCTTGTATCGTATTCAAATGCCTAAAGAACCAGTCAATGATTAGTGGAGAACAGGAGTATGTGCAGAATAAAAGCAAAAGAATAGTCACACTGATGTGTGATTGGAGAAGGCAATAGGTACGCTGCTACTGCCTGTCTTGTTCCTCTTCTGTATTGCTCATTCCTGTCTCTTCACTCATCTCTGCTTCAACCTCATTATGCCTTTTCAGGAAGAGCAAATCTGAACTTATTCCTTTTTGTTCCATCTAAAGCTGAGTATCTTCCTATTGGATCCACAGCCCATCCAACACCAGGATGAAGGAGAAATCATTTCATTCAAGCTGAATCTTAGCAGTGACTAAAAGCAGGCATCAAAGCCAGAAACAGTGGGAAAGGACGAGGCCCAATTTGTGTGGGAAATAATTCATTTGGACCCCCTACTCAAACTCTAATCCGTATTAATCAGTTTGTTATGATTTTTATAATGGGTAATAATTGCTAGTAATTACTTTAATATGTTCATCTAGCAATACATATCTAGTCAATCACCTAATAAAAGGTATGAGAATAAGTAATGTATTATTCCATATTTTGAATAAGTCATGTAGGAATATAGATTCTAACAGAAGGGCCCTATAGTAGGCCTCAAACTTTAACCTAATGTTCATTTCTTGTTTAACAGCTATGGAGCTAACTTTCAAACAATAAGAATGCTGACAAAGATATTTCCATCATGTTTTGCTCAAATTCCATGGGTGGTGGCATGGTACAGAAAGTCCCCCCTAGTAAGTTCTTGGAACATATGTATTGCTTGTGCCTTTTCCTCCTGCCTAACTTAAGGAGGAGCCCATCTATCTTATTACCACCTAGTCCGTAGAGATATTACTTGCTTCACCCAATTGGTGACCCTTCTGACAGATCATTTTTGCTTATTTTAGTTTATGCATCATATGTCAACCAACAGAATTTTGTATTTTACCATATTTTTTACATATTTTGGTTTCAAACAGTATAAATACAAGGTCCCAGAAGAAGGGGGCATCGCCTATAGAGAGGAAGATCTGAGATTCATTTCATTAGAGGGAACCAGGGTCCTTTTAATTAAGTACCATTGGCTCAGAACTCTGCCTCAGTCTCTTTTATTGTAAGTTGGATCATTTTCATTCACACACTTGTTCATTCACTATGTTCATGGTGACAATTTGAATTCTAAAAAAAAAAACGTTTTCTTAAGGTTTGTTTTTGGGGAGAGGGAAGATAATATCGTTAAATTCCTTTAAAGTTATGGGAGAATGTTCTCTCATAGCTAATTGGCTAAGAAAGCATTCACCCTTTAAATTCCTCCCACTTTAATCCATTGTTGCTGAGCACCTTTATAAAATGTAGAAACATGAATATTAAACATATTAAGCACTCAACAATCCAAGAAAGCAGCAGCAGGACTAGTCCTGACATCCCTCCAGAAGTACCCAAGCCTGAAAGACACTATTGGTTAGTGAATATGGCACGGAGAAGAACCAGTGAAAGAGACTGAAGAGAGGGCAGTCAGATAGTGAGATCTAGGAGAGAAGTATAGTACAAACCCAGATAGGAGAAAGTATGCACAAAAAGTCACGTAAGAAGTATCATCAAAGACATATGTAAGCAAAAAAGGAGGCTACCCAGTCATATGATGAGAATATGGAATATAAGATGAACAACCTGAATATCACATATCCATGAAATATCGTAAGGATCAAGGATAAGACTTCTAGCATGTCCATATCCATAATCAACGGATAATATAACATATGGAAAACTAAAGTCATCCGGAATGAAAAGAGGTGGATCAGTTATGGTCGGTACTGATGCAGAAACTGTGCACAATAAGATTTTTAGTATATAATTATCAAATAAGTACACAAAGTATTTTCCAAGTTTTTTTTTTTGGTCCCCATAGCTATCATGTCTAATATCTTTATCGGTATATTCACTATGCCTTTGATTTTTCACTGCTCCAAATATTCTCTTATTATCTCTGAATCCATAACAATTTGTTCCTTTAAATTCCTCTCGACCTTCAGAAAAATCTTTCTTTATGTCACTTTTATTAAGGTGTTTTTGTTTTTGCTTTATTTTGTTTCTTTCATGATTTCTAGAATATATGCCAATTTGTTTTTCCCTTGACCTTTTCTAAAACTTTGATATTCTTTGGTATGAGGAAAAACTCTACAAATATGATACCACATGATCATTTTCTCCATATTTTCCTTATCATTCTACTGTGACTATAATTCCTTGTACAACAAACACGATACATTAGATCTTTTATATTGGAATAATTGTCAAAAACTTGTGAAATGCCTTCATGATTGAAAAAAATTTTTCAAGAAATTTCTTCTGCAAAAAAAGTTTTCTATGCTGCATGTTCCGCAAGTCGAATCAATGAGGTAAATATTGAAAGTTATGTAAACAGTCAAAAATTCCATTTCTACATTTATCCAATTTTACAAAGGTGAACTGTATAATTTAAGTGAAAAGGTTAGTTTTCCTACACTCAGATAAGTCTGTTTATGATATAATTTTTACAATACTTATAGAAACATAAACTAATAAGAAATAAGTGCTATTTCCATCTCTGAAATACTGTGTTCTTTATAAATGGATAAATATATAGTTTATTTTTAAATTTTAAAGACTAATATACTTTCTAATCCCAAAATGTCTCATTTTATTGATTCCTGTAGTATTAGCTTCTTTAAGAAGAGTCACACCATTTTTATTCTGCTTAATAACACCTTAAACCTGTGATGGCAGAATTTGGTATTCTGTGGTCATGATCAGTTTTGTCAGCATTACAAAGACATTTAATCAATAGAACAGGATTAAAAATTTAATTGATCAAAAGATTCACGCCATAATTCTACAAGTTCATGGTTAGCTGATCACTTCTTACCCTATACATCATGTGAGCAGCAATAACTTGTGGGAAAAGTAACTCTTTAGAATTTCAGACTCAGACATTGCTATTAATTTCATTTTCTCTGTGTATCTGTCTCTCTGTCTGTCTCTATGTGTATATGTATGCAGCATTTTGTGTATACAAATATGTAAACACATGCATCCATAAATAGCATCCATAATTTGTGTATGTCTCTATAAAGAGAGGGCCAGCCTCAGAAACCAGATGACCTGGGTTCAAGTTCTAACTACAGCATATACAATGTGAGTCTTGGAAAATCATTTAGCCTCTCAGTGTTCTAGGTAACTCTCTAAAACTATAGGTTGCAGAATAGTTCGTGCTTGATAACTAGAGGGAGTTTCCTCACTTAGACTGATAGATTTATCTATCTGTATCTATATCTCTAGACACAAATTATCTAGCTAACTAGCCACACACACCTCTCTATTTCTCTTCTTTTCTGATGCTGTTTGTTTCTTCTCTATTCTCTTCTGCCTCCTGTACTGAGTATTTATTAGTGAATAGATCTCAGGTTTTGTGGCCTCTTTGTTGGTGTCATTGGTGGTCACCATGATCAGTTTTCTATCTTGAATTCTTTCCAGGCCTGAATGAGCTCTACAGCTTCTGTAACTCATCATGAAGATCCATAATCCTGGTATGATGAGTATTTTGGTTGTTAGAGAGTTTTGAATAATAAAAAATATAATATTTAGGATTGATCAGTAAAAATAATTCTCCTGTATCTTATATCCATATTTTCTGCATCCATTGCTTGTCACAGTTTTATCAGTTGAAGACATAGTATAGTATTTTCTTCACCCTGTGAATTTCTTCCTTAAAAATGGTGAGATGAAAAATTGCAGAGCCATTAAAAATCCATTACCTGATATCTGATGTGCTGTCATCTTGGTACATCTTGACTGGACCTTTGAGTGCTTCAAACTACATCCCTAAAATAAGGACCAGTTCTGATGATGGACATTACGGAGACCTGCAGTAGCAAAAATGGTTGCATATTAGGTTTAAATTGGCACAGCATCCCCCTGCCTCTGAAGGTAGGTCAGTTTTTTATTCATGTTTGGGGCTTTGGTTAACTCAAGGGAAGTCAAGGGATATTTGGCTCTCAGTATGGAGTGTAGGGATAGTTATAGATTCTATATAACCTGGACTCATTTAGCTACTAAATACTATAAAAAACCTTGGAAGATGGCCATATACAATACTGTGAGGTATGCAGGGATATCTATCCCAGAATCCTCTGAGGGTTAGTAGGGTATTAGGTAAGCTTTTATTTCTATTTTGTCTCTACGAAGAGGGAAATTTGTGCTCAGATAGCATTCCTCACAATCATTTTTAAAATTTACACATTTAAAAAAATGTCATTGTATGTGGCCATGACATCCCTAGTGGGAGTAAGGGGTGGGGAGGGGAACAACATAATATAATAGAAAGCACATTGGATTTAGAGCCAGAAATGTCAGTTTTTCTTTTTATGACCTCTGTGACTTTGGGCAAATCACCTTATTTCTCTGGGCCTCAGTTTCATCATTTGTAAAATGAAGGCATTTAATTAAATAATTTCTAAGGTGACTTTCTAGCTCTGAATCTATGATTCTGCTATGTTCCAGAGAAACTACATGTTTAGTGAGCAATCCTTAGAAGTTTTTTAAACTCTGGTTTTGAGGAAAGGACTGGGAGTGAGAAGAGCTGAGTTCTAGTCCCAATTCAGCCTTTGAATTATTCTGATTTAGAAAAGCCTTAATCTTTCTAAGCCTCATTTCCCAGCACCGTAAAGTGGAGGAGGTGAACCATATATTCTCAAAAGTCTCTTCCTCTTCTAATATGTTTATATTATGCTTTGTGCAGAAACTGTGGTTATTCCAGGTAGGCTTAATGCACACACTAGTTACATTCCTTACAGCTTCTTCTAGGTTTTCAATATCTCTTAAAAGAAGCTGCTAGTTTCTAGTTTACGTAACTTCAGGCAGACAGATAGGAGATGGGGCTCATTTACTATCTTCCTATGTCTTGTGACCTTGAATTGTGCCTAGTTTCCCTGTATCTTAAAAAGCAAAGGTAATGTTTACCTTTAGAGTGATTGTAGAAATTCATTTGATAATATTTATTAAAGATTTTGAACTCCTCAGTGTAAGATGCTGTACAAATACAGCCTATTATTATAATCTTTGCATCTATTTCTTTAGTACCTAGTGCCATGTACAACTTGCCAACTACCTCATATTGAAGTTGTGAGGATTAAGAAGATAATATCTGTAAAGCACTTTGAGCTCTTTGGAAAAAGGGTGCTGTTTAAATACAAGAGAGTATGATTATTCTATTGCTGCCTCAGCACCACCTTCCATCAATAGTAGATGCAAATGGCTGATCAAATTCACACTGAACTAAAACAGCAGTGTAACATTGAGTTGCTTTTGGAAATAGGATTTTAAATATATATGTTCTTCTCGAATTGAAAATTGAAATGTCATTTGAATCGAGGCTCTTAGGCAAACACGTTTCAATTCTGAATTATTTTGGTTACACTTAACATAAAAGGATGTGATTAAAATCCTCAGATTCTGGTTTAAGAAACTTGATGTTTTGCAAAAACATACACCATTTGGAAGGAAAGGTAATAAAGTAAGATAGAAAGTCATTTTTGCAGCTTTGTGACAAGACTAGATTTAACTGTTTTCATTCAAGAATTTACTAAATCAATTGCACATCAGTAACAAAAGACTGGATTTATGTTTCATAAAAAGCTTATACATATTTACATTTCCCCAATAAATATGATTTCCTCTTATCTAGAATTGTGATAATCTCAGTGTGTACAATCAACACCGCACATCCTCGGGAGAGAAGCCGACCGAGTGAAAAAGAGTATCCCTGAGAAACAAATTTAGATTATATTTAGGGAAGAATCAGGCTTAAGCCATGTTTATAGTGAATTTCAAATGGTGGATTTAGGTAAAAGGTCCTATGTAATGCATTTATGTCCTCTCGTACGAGATCTGATTCTGAGGAATACAACTTTGTTCAAAAAGAGGAAGAAGAAGAAGAAGAAACCAGTTGTAATTACTTGTTCATCAAGCACAAAATTTAGGTGACTTTTTATGCTTTTGGTGGAAAGGGGTGACAACAGCACTAATTAGCTGATTAATGCATTGGTCACATTTGTCAGTCTTAGTAACTACAGTCTCCCTATGAGCAATAAGCTAGAAAACACCAAAATGCCTGTTAAGTTGTATATCTTCTGATATTATTTTATGCCAGTCTAAAAGGTGCCAATCAGCCTACCAGTTACTGGGACATTATACCTTGTTCAGTGAGAACAATCCATTGCTATGACTTCTAAGACTAAAAGCAGAAATGACAATAGTAACTCTTTGCTACTCTCCCCTTAAATCCCTTACAATCTGGTTTCTATCTAGCAAAGCACCTCAGCACTGGGCACAGTGTGTGGCACCTAGTAGATACTTAATAAGTGCTCATTGCTCACTTGATTGCTTAACACAGTGGTATCATACTCAAATAGCAACAAGGCCACTAAACTGTACATAAAGATCCATGCAGTACATATTGATTTAGAAAACTACTTATTAACATTATGTATATTCTATTATATTTTTATTTATTTTATTAAATAGTTCTCATATATTCTAATCTGTTTCAGACCATACCTGGGAGTGTTGTGGACCACACTTGACACCTTTGGATAACACAGCACTTATTAGATCCCTCTTATTTCCATTCATTAATTAACAATCATCATTTCCAAGACACAGACATCATCCTCTCTCTAGGTGTCACCCCTGCATGCTCATCCTCACCTGCTTCCCTGGCTTTGCTAGCTGTAAGAGTGATGACAGTGAGGTATGATGTAAAGAGCAATTGAGGAGGAATTAGGAGACCTTGACAATTCTGGTGCCTTCTGGTCTGATGACTTCAGGAAGGTCACTTCAACTCTGAATATCGGTTTCCTCATCTGTCAAATGAATTGTTTTTGTTGAGTCGTTTCAGTCACATCTGACTCTTTGTGACCCTAACTGGGATTTTCTTGGCAAAGATACTGGAGTAGTTTGCCATTTTCTTCTCCAACTCATTTTAAAGATAAGGAAACTGAGGCAAACAGGGTTAAAGTGAGTTGCCCAGGGTCACACAATTAGTAAGTGTTTAAGGCCAGATTTGAACCCTGGTCTTCCTGACTCCAGGCTGGCGCTCTATCCACAGAGCCATCTCACTGCTCCTTGTTAAATGAGGGGATTGAACTATAACTCCTATGATCCCCTCATTCCTAAATGTATATGTTTTACCTTAATCTTTCTGAAGTTTTACATCTACATTGTAAATTCTTTGCAAGTAGCAAGTGTCTCATTTATCTTTATGTTTCCTAGTACAGTCACCTATATATTATTAGTACTTACTGTGAGAAAGGTTTATTAATGAATGAATATTTCCAATTGCCTATGTTGTGGATGATATTGGGGAAAGGTTTTTGATTCAATGCTTTTAATGATTAACTTGTGCTATGTTGATCTACTGTTGGCTCTGAAATGTTTGGAAGATAGGCAAAGGCTTCTTAGATACCTTTAAGATACCTGTATCCCCCTTTAGATAGAACTAAACCTTTGTACAGCCACTTCCTGAGCTTCACTGAGCCACTTCCTGAAACTTTCTGACCTATTTGGGTCAAGGTCTGGTATTTAATGGTCTCTACCCTTCAGATAATGGCCTACATATATATAATTAAGATGGAGCCAAATCTATAAGCCACCATCTAGAAGCTCTTAAGCTGGGAAAAATGATCACACTCAGGCTTTATTTAAATTAATTCCTAAGAGTATTAGACTTCATTCTTGCAAACAACCTGAGGCCTACATGATTTTCGAATGTATACTATTTGCTAGAAGTTTTTTAAAAGTCCCAAACATAGCAAAATTACTTCATATCATGTACAGGGCACTGAAATGGCCTAATATTCTATGCTGTCCCCTTTGTTGAATTCAATTGGAATTTGTGAATTGTAATCAGTCCAGATGAGTAATATTTCTTCCCAGCCCACCCTTAAGAAAAGTTTGGAATAAGTTTCTAAAAACTTATTACAACTATAGGAGACATCTAAGAAGAAAGTCCCAACAGTCTGAGTGTGCTCCCATTGCAAGTATGGGTGGGGCATGCCTCCCTGTCTGCTGGGTTCTCTGCTCATTTGCCACTTTTGCTACTTCCATAGTAGCCATATGTCTTCTTCATCTGGTACTGCTCAACACTATGTAGCTGCCATCTGTTGCTGCTGCTGCTGTTTTTGTCATCTAACCTATAGCAAGTTCCTTAGAACCACCTTTGGTTAGACAGTTTTCATACTGCAGAAGCTCTTCTGTCTCCCAAGCATTCTGGTTCAGTGCTTTCTGTCATGTGCTATTGGGCACATCACGTGGACAAATTTCCTTCTCCCTGTTTTGGCACCATATCTGCTGCAGCATATTCCTCCCTCTTTTCTCCCCTACCCCTTCTCCTACCACATCCCCTGCCAAAAATGAGACCAAGAAAAAAAAGTAGGAAAGATTCATGCACCTGCTTACTGACATGGCAAATGTAATGGAACTTTAAATATTCTAGAAAAATTATTTACTTAAGAAGAAACAATTAGCGTGAAAGAACCACATGCTAATAACCGTGTTGTATTATTTTCCTCAAGGGGGGGAAAGGAACAAGAAACATTTTGGCTCACCTGAAGCCAGAAGTTACTCTCTTTACCTATTTCAAGCTTTTTTCCCCATATTCCTTTCCTTCATTCTTCTAAAGGAAATAGGTACTAGTTCCTTGTACTAATTTTATGGAACTTTAAGAAGTCAGAAACTGATTAAACTGCTCTTCCTCGTGTATTCTCAGCACTGAGTATGAGGTCAGCTCTGGTGCATAAAGGACCACTGCAAACCCTAAGAATTCAATGTTGCCCATTGTCCCAAAGGCATCACTGAAGATGTTTCAAATACTCCTGTGTCTTCAGAGATAAACAGCAGTGTTGAAAGGAGTGCATGTTGCCAAGAAAGTACGGAACAGTTCAATCCATGTGGCTTTTAGAGGGGATGAGCACAGACCACAGTCACATCAGAATGTTCTACCAATCTCTATTTGCCCTCTACCCTAACGTCCTGCCACCAACCCAGGAAACATGACTCTGGGCCTTTTAAGGGTCAGACTAACAAAGCTGTCAGCCAAAGCACTAGAAGCCATGTTGGCAGCAGGAGCTAGCTTTGACTGAGTGGAAAAATGTAGGCTTTATTTTGGCAAACTTCCTTTCTCCCACCCTCATCTCCTTGTTCCCTCCACCCCATTTCCTCCTCCTGGTGCATCCCCTTGCATCTCTAAATTGTGAGTACAACAAGGAAAGACTCAAGCAGAAATAAAAGGGAATGGAACAAAGAAAACTGACAAAAATACCTTGGGATAAGTTCAACCAAAATATAAATTGTTTTCATGTGCATATGCCAGTTTTCTTGCCAGTCCCTGGCTGTCACTTTGGGTTATTTTCACCCCAGACACTAAGGACGTTAAGCTGAACAGCATACCACAAAGAACGAATGAGGCAGAGAGTGAGAATGACAGAATGAGTGCCTGTGAAAGCAAGGATAAATAGATTCTCCCACTCTCCCTACTCCAGGCACACAAGGATATGTGCATCTCCCCCTCCCTCCTCTTCCCTCTCTAAATACACACACACACACACACATACACATGCACACCCCCACACCAGCACATGCTTATAGTTGAACCAACACACTCATTCTTTAAATTATCTTTCTTGGAAAGTGTGAGATGCTGAACCCAGAGCCAAAGAGCCTCCAGAAGGACTTCAAACTCTTCAGAGGAAAAAAAAATCAGAACCTCCTTTTCCCTTGTTTATTCAGAGGAGTTAAGAATGATGGATGGCTTTCAGATTTTCAAGTAAGAATCACAAACTCTCTTTTCCCCCATCTCCTTCCGCTATCTATTGGTCATCATTACTGTATTTTACCTTTGACTAGAGGGCACCGAGATGCCAAAGCTACTCCATTAATCAGGCAGCAGATGGAGAATTAAGGCCAATGAAGCTGGAATTCTCACTTTCTACTCCCAGAGGCTTATATACATTAGCTAGAGGAGAAAGCTATTGAACAATGACCACATGCCAATAAGTTTTAGAGCCTCTGATTCTTCCCCTTGTGTTTTCCTGTTTTCTGTGGTGGTTTTTAATCCTGTACACATTCTATTAACTCTGCCCTTGCCAAAGGCATTCTCCAAATTTAACTGAATGCAATGTCAGCTTCTTTCAAATATGCTAGAGAGGTTTCACATTCCAGTGGCATTTGAATACCAGAGCTGAATGAATGCTTTATTCTATAGTGTCCTTTTACTCTAAGATTAGGGATGGACTGGTTAATATTTGTGGAAGGCTCCTGATGCTTTTGGTATTAGATGGTACCGATAGGATTAAGTATTCCACAACCCCATTTTATTTAATCTTGGTGCATGCTTGAATGGGAGGTGTGGGTGTTTTTTAATTCAATGTCCTTAATCTTTAGTATTCTATCTAGCTGCTAGATTCTAGCCCATAACTAGAAAGTAGGCTGCTACCACTATGAATGAAGGAGTTTGTTAAGTGCTTTCTATGTGCCAAACACTGGAGTTACAGATACAAAAGTGAAACAGTCCCTCCACTCAAGGAACTTAAATTCTAATGGAGGAAGATGATGCACATTTGGGAGCAGTGATCAAGGAATAGCATTTTGGTTTGGGAAATCACCAGCAATAGTGAATAGACCATAGGGGATTGACTAACATAACCTTTCCAGTAGCAATGACAATATTGATTCCAAAGCTGGAAAGGAGGGAGGGTAAGGAAAAAGGAAGACTTGGGGTTTTTACAAAGTAGATGGCAAATAGATGACCAGGATAAAGCATACCTGGAAACAGCGAGCTTCAGTGGGTATTTGCCACATTTACCAATTAGGATAGCATGGGTCCCAGAGCTAGAGCTCCAGAACTGAGAAGAAATCTGCAAGGGCATGGTATCTGATAAAAAGGGGTCCTGGCGTAGCACCTATCAAGATCCAGTGAGGATGGAGAGTGGGTATTATCAGTCAAGGCAGATAAGAAAATGACTAGGATGTAATATAAACTCTAACAATAGTAATTACTTTATCTATGTAGCTCTAGTTTATCTATGTATTGGTATAGTTTTATAACATGGACAACTATATGGCTTGGTAGATTGAGTACCAGGCCTGGATTTCAGCAAGACAAGAGTTCAAATCCTACCTCAGACACTTACTAGCTTTGTGACCATGGGCAAGCCACTTAACCCTGTTTGCCTCAGTTTCCTCATTTATAAAATGAACTGGAGAAGGAAATGGCAAACCATTCCAGTATTTTTGCCCAGAAAACCCCAAATGTGATCATGAGGAGTCAAACAATGACTGAAATGACTGAACAATCACAACAACATAAAACATTTAATCCAATGAGCATGTTTTGCAATTGAGGAATCTGATGCCCAGAAAAGTGAAAAGATTTGTTAAAGGTCTCCCAAATCATAAGTTCCAGAGCTGGAATATAGAACACATATGTGTGTATTCATGCATATACATGTATACATATGCATGCATACATACATGTGTGTATATAAACATATACACACACTGTATATCACTTCAGGTTTAGAAAGCGTTTTATAAGTTATGTATAAAATCCTATTTGATCATTTACGACAAATCTGTGAAGTAAGAATTATGGATAATGTTAGTATTATCACTGGCAGCTAGGTGGCATAGTGGATAGTGTGCTAGTCAAAACCAAGCTCAGAAACTTGTTAGTTGTGTAAGCCTGGACAAGTCACACAACGTGTTTGCTTCAGTTTCTCAACTGTAAATTGGGGATGATAATTGAACCTACCTCACAAAGTTGTTGTGGGGATCAAAGGAGATAATATTTGTAAAGTACTTAGCGTAGTGTCTGACACACAGTAGGTACTATGTAATGCTTAATTCCTTTTGCCTCCCTTCCCAATAATATCATCCCTGCCCATTTGATAGATGAAGAAACTGAGGTTGACAGAGGTTAAGTGACTTGCCCAGAATTGATGTCTAAGGCAAGATTTGAACCCAGGTCTTTCTCATTCCAAGTACAACATATTATCCATACCCACCCACTGTTACTAGGTAGTGAGTGCATGAGTTCTTTGGTCATGATAGCCCATGACACTTACCCTCAAATATTATTGCATTCCTAGTCAATAATATACCGTGATGAATTATTAGAAGCACTTTGTACTGAAAAGCCACGCCTCTGAGCATGTGATATTGCCTGGCAGGATTTCTAAAAGTCATTCAAACCTAACATTCCATAGCCGTCAGACTCTGTTGATGTGTTGATTAGTTTTTCCGAGCTGCTTTTCCACCTTTTATTAATATTCTTTGTTACAAGGCATGATTTGAAGCTAAGGGGGAAGGGAGAGATATATTTGCAAATGAAAGAGATGTAAAAACACATTTCAATAAAAATGTATATGTACATATACATATATACACATATATGCATATGTACATAAACACACATATATACACAAACACGCATGTGCATACATAGTACATGTGTATGTATACACACATACATACATATAATATATATTATATACATATAATTATGTATAATGTGCATACATGCATGTGTGTGTGTGTTAGGAGATCAGACAAACTAATTCTCTGTCACTGAGGATCTCAAACTTTTCATGTTTTATCCACTCTGGACTACTGTCTTGAGGCCTGGGATCTACACTCTGTTGTGCATCATTGTCTTTGTGGCAACTGCCCATTTCTCCTTTAAATAAACCCTACCCATATGTGGCTATCAGGGGCAGGATCTTACTTCCTAAATGAAGGCAGGCAGTATGGAGTTCATCAAAGCCATTAGTCTTGATCATTTGGACCACCTGTTCTTTTGCCATTGATGTGGTCAAAAGGACATTGTATTTGGAGTCATAACACCTAAAATTCAAATTCCAGGTCTCACACTTGCTAGCTGTATAACTTGAGATTAATTGCCTCACCTTTCTGGGCTTCAGTTTCCTCAGTTGTAAAATGTGGACATTAGATGGGATGATCTGAAATATATATATATCTCAGTTCTAAATCCTATGCACCTATGAGATAGTTTCCTGTATCCCAAATGATTCTGGGATATGTGCCTGCATCTCAGTTGCTTTCTAGTGGCTGCTTCAATATCTATCTCATCTGTACCAAGGATTCAGCTCTTCAAGTGCCTTAGGTGCTATAAATACTTATGATCAAAGGGCAACCGATATAGTAATAGACAAGTTAATAGTAATATTTATAGCCATATAGATTTAGAGGTGGACATCACCCTAGAGATCATGTAGCTGGATTTCTTTATTTTGCAAATGAGTTAATGGAGATCCAGAGAGATAAAATGAAGAGCCTATTGTCATAAAGGTAGTGAGTGGCATTTTAGATAACTACGCAGGACTTGACATAAGCCTATGTTGGCAACTTAATCCAATGATTCCCTTGACTTCATAAGTGTTTTCCATATGGCCTTGTTTGATCTAGTGAAATTTACTCTATACTGAAGTGTTGAGAGGAATTCAACAGATAGCTAAACATTAATTCTTGAGCATCATGAAGGAGCAATTTTTGATCTCTAGAGATAAAGAGTATAATGTGCTAAAAGAAAGCAAAGGTGATGGCATGTGTAATACCAGCTAAATATAAACATAGCTTTCCACTTCCACCTCTTGGAGTCAAGTAATGCAGGTGCCAGAGAAACTGATAACACATTGTTGGGTAAACATTATAACCTGTATAAGAGCCTTTCTTGGAATTAGAAAGTGTTATTGTGTGATTCTCAACTGTAGGAGATTCCTAGTCCTTTAAATTGTCTCTAACCTTTTTCTCTTACTCCCCCCGCCCTTTTTTTTGCTGGTTTTATATTACCCAGCTCTGTTGAAGCTTGAGTTTTTGGTTTTGTTTTCTTTTTTTGATTAATGACAGAAAGATGACAATAAGTATCAATGAAAGGAACCTTTGGTGAATTAACCAACCAATAAGCATTTATTAAGTACTTAATATGTTCCAGGCACTATGCTAGGGACTGGAGATACAATTATAAATGTGAGACAGTCCTAATAGGTTTGCCAACCTCAAATACTCTACTGGAGCCAGAATAGTTAAGCGACCCTGGGCAAGTCACTTAATTTTTATGTTTCTCAGCTACCATATTAAATAAAGTCCCTTCCAGCTCTAAATCTATGATCATATGATTCCCTCTAGAAGCTTGCATTCTGCTTGGGGGTAGAGGAGACACATATGTTCAAAGGTAAGTAAATGTAGGATTTATTCAAAGTAACTGTGATAAGGGGTGGGACTAATAACTGGGAGAATCAAGAAAGGTTTCTTGAAGGAGGTGGCATATGAGCAGAGCCTTACAAAGAGTGTTTCTAAGAGTCAGTTAGGTGACACTAGTTAGCACAGCAGATAGAGCACTGAATCTGGAGTCAGGAAATCTAAGTTCAGATGTAGTCTCAGACATTTACTAGTGATATGACTCTGGTCAAGTCACTTAATCTCTGTCCCTCTCGGTTTCCTCATCTGTTAAATGATAACAGTGGCACCTATATCCCAAGATCATTATGAGGAACAAATGAGATAATATTTGTAAAAGCACCTTGTAAACTTTAAAGTGCTAGTTGTATAAATGTTATTGATATTGATAATAACAGTGATAATAACATTAATGCTGAATAGGGGCTAGGTATTGTGTGAAGTGCATTACTATGCCACATTATTGTCATTATAATTATTATTAGTATGACTGAGGTAGGAAAACATTGGGGGAGGGGGTAGAAGCAGCCTGTGCAAAGGCAAGTAGGTGGGAGATAGAATAAAATGTTTAAGAGAAAACAGGGGCAGTTTGGCTAAGGCATAGAGTGCAGGAGGGTGAATAATATGTTTATCAGCCTGAAAAGATAGGAGCTATGAAGGACTTTAACTGTATGATAGAGGAGTTTGTATTTTCTTGTAAAGAAAATGGGGGGGGGGTGGAACGACACACTGATACTCGAATAGAGGAATGTTCTACGGTTTTAGGAATGGCAATTTGCCAATTATCTTAGGGACGGATGGCTGGAAGAGAGGAGAGAAGGAAAGAAAGAAGGAAGGAAACCATTTATTAAACACCTATTAAATGCCAAACACTTCAAAATATTATCTCATTTGATCCTCACAATACATATGGGAGGTGCTATTATTATCCCCATTTTACAATTGAGGAAACTGAGGCAAATAGACTTTAAATGACTTTTTTTCAGATCACACAGCTAGTAAGTGTCTGAGTTTGTATTGAAACTTAGATCTTCCTGACTCCAAGCCTAGGAGAGAGGCAGAATGTAGGGTGGCCAATTAAGAAAAATTGCAATAGACCAGTGGAGAGGTGTTATTTTCTTATACAAAGGTCAGGAAACTAAAGCCCACAGGTGATAAATGAATTGTCCAGGATGACAAAGGTAAGTCAGTAACAACAACAGAATTGAAACCTCTGTCCTCCGACTTGTACATAGCTTAAGTTGTCCTAACTACACCACTTTGTCACCCCATCTCAATCTTTACTTATTAGTGACTTAAAGTAAAGCATTTGCTCTACACCCCTGACATTTCTCCATTTATCATCAAGGCTATAGTTAGCTCTTGATGAGACTTCCTGTATGTTAGTGATTAAACTGGAAAAGCAGCCTCATCCTGGAGTGGGTAGCAATCATGGTTTCTGATCTGATCAGCTCTGAACAGTAATCAAGTCATGGAAGTTACTGACACTCCCTGGCTCACTAGAGAGATTTTTCATGGGTTTTTAATTATTTTATACTCTCCTTGGCTTTCCCAGGAGGTGTAAGCCCTTTAATTCATCCCAAAAGAGTTTCAAGTTCATTTGAAAGGTAGACCCTTCAGTATCATGTACTTCATAGTCCAGGCTCAACAAGGACTGTTTTTAATATTGCTGTCTCTAATATTGTTTCTAATATTTAATATTGCACTGTCTAAGCCATGACACTGGCTAAAATATTTATTCTGATGGGCTTGTCTTAATGATCATGCTAAAAATTTAATCAGAAATGGGGATTTTTTTTAAAAAAGTAGTTCTTTAGATTTCTGGCATGTATTATTGTTTTTCTTTTTAGTTTTGTTTTATTTTTCAATTAACAAGCATTTCCCTTCCACTACCCAGTTTAAAAGAAAAACAAAAGAAAGATAAACCAATGTAATAAAAATGACAATAAACACCTAAATTAATTTATTTGTTCAGCACCCTGCCAATAAAAATACCAAAGGATTACCTTATAGAGCTGGAAAAAAATGATAAAACACATCGGGAGGAACAAAAGGTTAAGAATACGAAGGGAATTTTTTTAAGTGTATGTTACTTCAATCTCTTTTTTTGCCCCTATTATCTATCCCCCACCCCAACCTTGGTATGCTTTCCTTCTTGAAATGCTTTGAATAACTTTGAATATAATTTCATTTACATATTTTTGTGCATGTAGTATCCCTGAAGTAGCATATAAACTCCTTGACAGCAGGGACTTTTCTGATGCGTGCCTTTGTATTCCCTGGTGACTAACAACGTGCCTTGCATATAATAGAGGTTTAATAAATACTAAAGGAATTGCATTATTTTCACCTTTGCAGACTCTATGACTCAGTGGTTAAATCTGCTGACAAAGAGAACTAAAAGAAAATAATCCAGCTTATTCAAGTTGCAACAATATGTGTCAGAGGAGCTGATTGCAAGAGATCCTTTAAAATGTGAGTATTCAGTGTTTGTATATGTTCAACATCAAAAATAATTCACTCTTTTCAGCTCAAAATCAGGAGAAAATACAAGCATCAGCACCTCCAGGAAAAACACCAGTGAGAAGACCTGCAGATGAGTGGAAAAAAAGCGTGGAAAATAGCAGAAGGATATTAAAAGTATTAAGCATGAAAACAAAAGGCAGGTTGAAATAAACATGAAGGAGGGAGGAAAAACAAAATCCCTGAGAAGTATGTGAGAAGGCACTGAAAGAAGAGAAAGTGAAAAGGTCTTAAAGTTAATGTTGGAATAAGGTTCACTCCAGTTTGGCAAGATAGCAAGGAATGTCAGCTTACATGACAGTTACTACTAACTAAATTCAAGAAACTAAAATTCCTTTTGTCCTTTTGAGAAGGAGCTACTTATTTAATTGGTTGCGGTAAGTGGGGCAACTAGGAGGAGGAGAAGGCCAAAAAACTGATGGATGCTTACAGAGACTTCACTAGTAAAAGATTCATGTCATATCCAGGAGAGAAGATATACACAAGTATTTTGTTGTGGTTCAGTCATGTCTGACTCTGTGTGAACCCATTTGGGGTTTTCTTGGCAAAGACACTGCAGCAAAATGCAGACATTTCCTTCTTTAGATCATTTCACAGATGAGGAAAGTGAGGCAAACAGGGTTAAGTGACTAACCCAGCTAATAAGTGCCTGAGGCCAAAATTTTGAACTCCGGGACCAGCAATCTATCCACTGTGCCACCTAGTTGCCCAAGGACAAGTATCCATACATATAAATCCTTTTGATTGGCACTGGCAGTTTTATATTCTGTGAGGGAACTAGGGTGAAGGGAAAATAGTTAAATAAAGGGAGGAGTAACACTTTTTATAGTGTTTCCACATTATGGAAATGCAACATGCACAGAAAATATCTGTTGACCATAGAATCTGACATGACCTCAAAAGGCATTTAGACTCAGGTAGGTAGCACAACGGATAAAACCTTGGGCCTGGAAACAGGAAGAATTGAGTTCACATTTTGTCTCCAACACTTATGATACGTGAACTCTGGGAAAGTCTCTTTTAATCTGTAGGCCATAGATTCCTCATCTGTAAAAAGGGGATTACAAAAATAGTACCTTCCTCCCAAGGTTGTTGTAAGAGAAAAATGAAATAAGCAAAGCGTTTGGCAAACCTTAAGCACTATATGAATTCTAACTATCTAGTGTAATTCATACTTGAATAAGATTCCCATTCACAATAGCTACTATTGGGAGAAGAGTCAGGAAGACTCATCTTCCTGAGTTCAAATCTGGCCTCAGACATTTACTAATTATATGGCTCTGGGCAAGTCACTTAGCCTACTGTTTGCTTCAATTTCCTCCCTATAAAATTAGCTGGTGTAAGAAATAGCAAACCATTCCGGTATCTTTGCCAAGAAAACCCCAACTGGGGACATGAAGAGTTGAACATGACTGAAGAACAACAAAGATATTGCTCCAAAAACTCCAGTGAAGGACAACCTTATCAAGGCTGACTCTTCTTATCCTTATGAAACCTAAATTTGCCTGTTTGTAGCTTCCATACATCCCCTTTCATCACTGACTTGTGGCTTTCCTGTCTTCCCTCAAGTCTCAGTTAAAATCCTACTTTCTTCATGGAACCTTTCCTGGTTCACCTTAATGCTAGTGCTTTCTCCATAACATGATTTCCAGGTTAGCCTGTGTATTTGTATCTTGTTTGTCATAGTAGTTGTTGCATAGTAGTAGTTTTCTCCCCAGTAGACCGTGAGCTCCTTGAGAGTCAGGACTTATTTTTTGGCCTTTTTTTCTCTCTGCTCTGAATGCTTACCACAGAGCCTGGCACATAGTAAGAGCTTAATAAATGTTTGTTGACTCAGTCACTTGACTTATTTCCAGTTCTTCCCTCTGAGACCCAGAAGAAAAAGTGTATCCCATGTTCCACACGCTATCTTTTCAAATACTTGATTTTTAAAAATATATTCATTTATTTTTACCATTCTTTTTAAAATTTCAAGTTCTGAATTCTCTCCCTCTTTCTAGTCCCTCCTCCACCAACTGAGAAGGCAAGTAATATATCAATTATACACATGAAAAAGCAAGAAACATAAAGTGAAAAAAATTATACTTTGATTTGTCCTCAGAGTTCATCAGTTTTCTCTCTGGAGGTGGATAACATTTTTCATCATTAATCCTTCATAATTGTCTTGGATCATTCATTGTCCTGATCAGTGTAGCTAAGTCTTTCAGAGTTGATCACCATTACAATATTTCTATTACTGTATACAGTGTCCTCCTTGTTCTGCTCACTTCACTTCGTATCAGTTCATATAAGTCCAGTTTTTTTCAGAAAAAATTTCTGCTCATCATTTCCTATAGCACAATATTATTCCATCTCAATCATATACCACAACTTGTTTATCCATTCTCCAACTGACGGGCATCCACTCAATATCCTTTTCTTTGCCACCACAAAAAGAACTGTTATAAATACTTTTGTACATGTAAGTTCTTTTCCTTTTTCCTTAATCTCTTTGGGATGTAACCTATTATTGATTTTTCTGGGTCAAATGGTATGCGCAGTTTCACGGCACTTTAGACCTTCAAATACTTGAACATGGCTATTATTCCCCACACCCCACCCCAGTTTAATCTATTCTAAACTCTTCAATTTCCTCCACTGGTCCTTATGTGACCTTTTATCAAGGCCTTGAATCATCTTGTTTGGTTTCCATTAGGGTTTTCTCTAGCATATCAATATTCTTTGTAAAATGTGGTGCCTAGAAATAAACAAAAGACATGACTACTACATAAAAGGACAATAAAGGACTATGTAAAGGACTACTATATAAAAGGACAATCATTATCTTCTCATTCTTGGAAGTTGTGGTTCTCAATTCTGCTTAAGGTTGAATTATTATTTTTTATTTTTTGGCTGCTATTTCACACACATTTGACCCATGTTAGACACGGGACAATGTATTTGAAGTGCTTCAGTTAACTATTATTATTATTAAACTTCTAATTATTATGCATTATCATTGAACTTGACCCTCAGATCTTTTTAAATGAACTATCTGGCAGTATCTCATCCAGCCTGAACTTGTAAAGTTGATCTTTTTTGGACCCAAGAATAAGACTTTACATTTATCTCAATTAAATTTTTTTCTGTTGTTTTTTTTTTTTGGCAAGGCAATTGGGGTTAAGTGACTTGCCCAAGGTCACACAGCTAATACATGTGTCAAGTGTCTGAGACTGGATTTGAACTCAGGTCCTCCTGACTCCAGGGCCAGTGCTCTACTCACTGCGCCACCCAGCTGCCCCATCTCAATTAAATTTTATCTTTGTAGATTTAGCCCAGTGTTCTTATAGTTTCTCACACTTGCTATATTTTAACTACTCACTGTAGTATCTGCCCTTGCTTCAGTTTCCCTTGTCTCCTCTTCATGATTTTAGAAATTCTTTATCTCACTATTCATGAATCTATCACTTATGTCCTCTGTTTCATTTTTCCTAGGCTGCAACTCTCATGCTTTCATGGTGTAATGGGAAAAGGGCTGGATATAGAACTGGGTCCAAGTCCCACTTAAACCATATTACTTGTATGACCTTGGGCAAGTCACTGAATATCTCTGGATTCCAATTTCTTATCTGTAAAACCAGAACATAGGACTAGAATAATGATCTCCACTGTTCATTTCAGAAAAAGTCCTGTGATTATTGCTGACAAGCTACCTCCTTTGCCTGTGTATTACTCTCTAGGCAACTTAGAGCTCATTCTAAAATTGGCACTCCTCAGACCCTTATATCATATTATGTAAGGTTCATAAAATAAATCTTTTCTGCAACAGTCAGCCAGGTTCACAACCCTAGAATTGTCGTGTTCTTTCCTCTCTCCCTCCCTCCTCTCATACCCAATCAGTTAATAAGTCTTGTCAATTCCACCTCCACAAAATCTCTCTTATCCACCCCCTTCTCTCCACTCACAGGACCACCACCCTAAATCAGCATCTCATTGTCTAACCTAGACCACCGGATAGCCTCCTAATTGTACTCTTGGCTTCATATCTCTCCCCTTCCCAAAGCTTCATCTGCCAGGTGGCCAAAATTATCTTCCTAATTCTTAGGTCTTCCTATTCCACTCTGTAACTCAATATATTTTAGTAGCTTTCTATAGTATCTGAGATAAAATAAAAATCCTGAGCTTGTCATTGAAGACTGTGAGCTCCTTTAGAGCAGAAATTATTTTTTTCCCTTTTTTTGTATCCTCTATGCATACCACAGTGCCTGGCACATAGTAGGTGCTTAAGAAATGTTTATTCACAGACTGACTGGGGCTCCAGTCTACTTTTCCAGATATCTCACAATGCTCCCCCTTCACATATTCTGCCTGTGGTAAATGAAAGTTCTGAGAGACAGTTTCTAGGTAATCAATAATCAATTTATTAATTAGGCTAGTTAATAATCGATAAATTGATGGTCAGTTGTTTCAGTAACCAAAAATGCCAAAGGAGACCCTGAAGTACCTAAATCGGATATGTATCTTATGACTAGGAAGTTCTCTGACAAGTGAAACTAAATCCTAATTAGAAGTGGGGAAGTGGGTTGAAAGTCTTCAGCTCCTCCTGTTGGTGGCTTGATCATGAGACTCAGCAGCCTCAAAGCATCAGGGCAGGGGAAGTCATTTCCATCCAGACCTCTCTGGCTAGTTTTCTCTTTCATAAACTGGATTTCTTAAACTCTAATGGAGGGGACCAAGGTTTGGGGTTTCCTTCCCCCAGGGTAATGACTTGCCCAGACTGGATTCTGTTTAAACTCTAAACAAAAATTAAGTTTTCCAGTTGGCTGGGGTCCTGCCCAACCTAGTTAACTAGCACATGCTTTGGGGGCTAAGAGTAACCTTCTCTCTCAGTCATGCCCTTCAGAAACAGACTGACCTTTTCAGAGTTGGGTTTCAACAGAAATAAAATGAAAAGGATGGATCCCAAATTAATAGCTAGTTATTAATATAATAGTATGACATTAAATTCTTTCATGTTTCTTTTATATGATTGACTACTTATTTTTTCCCAAATGTATTATTCCTTCTCCTACCCCTGTGCCTTTGCTGAAGGGCCATGCCTCTCTTTCTTAGAATCCTTAGCTTTCTCCAAGAATCAGCTCAGGTGACATCACCTCCATGAGGCATTTTCAGATCTCCCCAAAGTTATCATTTTGCCTTTCCTCAAAGGATCTCATGTTTCTTTACCTGTGTACATATTGAATTCCTGCCCCACCCCACCCCCCACCTCACCAGTGGAATTTAAGATTTTTGAGGGAAGGGACTATTTTTTTACTTCGTCTTTCTGACCCCAGAAACTAATAAACACACAGACTTACTAAATTTTTGGCAGCGGTGGTGTGGCATAGTGGTAGATTTGGATTTTTTATTTCATTTATGTAATGAGCTATAGATATAAAAACCCCATGCACTGAGACAGGCATAACAACAATGCAGCTTGCAGCTGCTGTGGAGGTGTAAGGCCAGTAATATCAGCACACAGAAGGGCTGCTAGCACAGGTTATTTGATCTCTTTTTCTAAAGAAAGCAACTTTAAGGGGTTTACGATCTCACTTTAATTAGACATACATATAGCATTCACTCAGTTAGGGGAAGAAGTGAGAAAACACAAACAGAAATTATAAGCAGAAATTATATAAACAGAGCAAATAACACAAATCTGAAGACAGGGCTTTTAACTGTCTGTCCAATACATACATAGTTACCAGAGAGAGAGAAGCATCAACATCTGGGTTTTCAAAGCTGAGGGGGGGGTTTCTTAACAGCCACCCAGAGTGTTGTCTGGCCAAATGACATGAACACTTTTCCAATGAGCAAGCCCCAAAAGCAAAATGCTAACCTGAGAGTATATATACTGTTTCCAATTAATGATTCTTGATTGAATCAAAGACTTTTGATTCAAACAAAAGCAAGACTCAATCAAAGACACTTGATTGCCTTAGTGCTGAAAAATACTCCAAAAGAAAAAAACAGCAAAAAGTCCCACTCTGCCATTATAACAGGCCAAATCACTTTTAATTTATAATGTTAGAGATGTGCCTATGAGTAGTGAGGTGAATTGTCTATGATCATACATCTGGTATCTGTTAAAGGCAAGGCTTGAGCTCAAGTGTTCCTGACTCCAAGCCTGGCCCATTATTCACTCTGCTATGCTGTCCTTCTTCCTTACATGAAGTAGATCTTTAGAAAATGTTTGTTGGATTGAATTACAATACATAAAATGAGAAAGTTTTATTTGTTAATTTATTAAAGGCCGTGTGTGGGGAAGGGGGGGAGGCAGAGGAGTATAGCTGTCATTTCATATCCATTTTTCCATCAAGAATATACCTGCCAAAGTGAGCAGAACATACTTAATTAAGGGGTAACCACCTGAATAGAATGTAAGTTTTTTGAAGGCAGGGACTATTTTATTTTTGTCTTTGTATCCCCAGTAATAAGTATGGTGACCAGCACAAAGTAAGTGCTTCATAAATGTTTGTTGACTCATTGATTTGACAAGATCTTTGACACAATTTTAATAGCACACATTAAATTTTAAAATGCAGACTCTGTGAAAGAGGTAGTACAAACAGTGTTTTCTCCATTTTACATTTGGTAAAATGAGGCTGGAATAATATAAACTAATTCCCCAGAGATACTTTGCTAGAAATCAGTGGTGTCAGAACTCAAACCTAGTTCTCCTTTTTATTGAGATCATTGATCTTTCCATTCCCCAAGGGACAGAGAAACATGGGTGTGGTGGGTTACTGGAAATGAAACTCAGGGGTTCAATTCACACCTAGTTTAGGGAAAGAGTAGATATTTCAACCAGTATCTCATTGCTTTGAGTTCTGTTGTACCATTTGTGGGCTGGTCTATCACTTACCAAATTCAGAGTATAGTGTGTGAGAGAACAGGAAAGTACGTGGTCAGGTAGGGCTCCAAGAAATTTTCAATAGATTGATTGTTATGGTCTTATTTTTCAATTCCATCTCTCTCAGTGTTATGCATTGCTGGTCCTTCATGGAAGACAGTCAGGAAGTCATGTGCCCTGTTATGTTTCTCTGGGCATTTTATATGATCCAAGGTCAGACTCTACGGAGCCGAGATAAGGAATTCATTTAAGAGATGAATAGAATGGCATGACATACTTGAAAATCTGGTCCAGGCTCACAGCTGATTGTCCATGACCAAGTTCAGTGTACTGTTTCTCCGCTTTCATTTCTTATCACTGAGAAAGATAGCCCAATTGTGATAGGTGCCTAGATATGAACTAGTCCTCTTTTATCCAGTTATACAGAAAGACGCAATGTATTTGTAAACAAGTTGGGATATAAATGACAAAAAAAAAAATGCAGGCAGTAACCACCAATGTGAATTTGCAGCCAAAATGGCCTTTGCAAGGTACCTCAGTCCTCTTCCCATTGTTTCTTCAGTAACCACTCTCCTTCAGCCTAAACTTGTCTCAGTATTAACCACTATGGACAGAGAGAGGGGTGGTAGCATGGTTTTTCCTGACCTACGTACCTTTTCATTTGATCAGATTGAAGCAGTTCTTGTACTCAATTGGGCAGTACTGCTAATGGAAGCAGGAAGTTCCTTGTTGAACAGATATTCATAGTTAAAGATGAGTTCTATGTCATTTGGGGGACCCTCCAGGGAAATAGGGATTATATTGCCCTAAACTAATGGTAGGTAGCAAATTTGGATATTAGTTCATCACATGGATAAATTCCAGAGGTCCTAGTGATGGAATCCTATTAAAGCTGCACCCAGTCTCAATATTCTAACTTCATTATAGGCCCCACTGAACAGCAGACCCACTACATCTACCTAGCTACTCACCCCCCTTAACCCCCTCCCCACTCAATATCGTAACTTCTTCATATGTGCCTCATTGCTCACAGGAACAATAGGTATGTCCATGAACTCATAGTTCTCACAGAAACAGCAGGCATGTCCATATGATGAGATTCTAGCCACTGCTTCTAGCTAGCTACTGTCCCCAGACCCATTCCCACAGAAACAGGTATGTCCATGAACTCAACCTCAACCACATCATCTATCTTGACCCGACAGGAACACAATAGCTAGCCAATTGGATGGCAACATGACCAGAATGTTTGACCACCAAACCATAGAAGGCATCTCTCCTCTATTACCTAATCCCTTAACAAACTTCTCCTGTCTTTTTAATATTAATCATATTCCTATATTCTATGTAAATTTTGATTGTGTAATCAGCATGTTTACCCTATAACAATCTGTCTTGCTTTCTCTGAAGTTGCTGGTTCCTCTTGGAACTTAGCCAGCTTCATGAGAGGTGTCAATCTCAGTAAATATCTATACTTGGATTAGAGGTGGTCTGACTGTGAATTCTTTGAGACAGTTCTATCACAGCACATCATGACACCACAAAAGTTTTTGGCATCCCTGCATGGGGAGAGTTTAAACCTCAACACTAGTATGTTTTAGGTAGGGAGGAGTCAGAGGTGGTCAGGATTTCCAGGAGAGTATTAGGTGAGGTTCTTTTTATTTTTTAAATTAATTAATTTTTAGCTTTCAACATTCACTTTTGTAATATTTTGAGTTCTAAAATTTTCCTCCTCCTTCCTCTCCTCCCTCCTCAAAATGGCATGCAATCTGATATAGGCTATACATGTAAAATCATATTAAACATATTTCTATATTAGTGATGTTGTAAAAGAAGAATGAGAACAAAAAGGGAAAACCACAAGAAAGAAAAAGCAAAAGAAAATTTAAAAAAACTGCATTCAGACTCTATAGTTCTTTCTCTGGATGTGGATAACATTTTCCATCATGAATCTTGGGGTTGTCTTAGATCATTGAATTGCTGGGAAGAGTTAAGTCTATCGAAGTTGGTCACTGCACAACATTGCTATTACTGTGTACAATGTTCTCCTAGTTCTGCTCACTTCACTCAGCATCGGTTCATATAAGTCATTCCAGGTTTTTCTGAAATCTGCCTGCTCATCATTTCTTATGGAACAATAGTATTCCATTACAGTCATATACCATAACTCGTTTAGCCATTCACCAATTGATGGGCATCCCCTCAATTTCCAATTCTTTGCCACCATAAAAAGAGCTGCTATAAACATATTTGTTCATGTGGGTCCTTTTCCATTTTTTATGATCTCTTTGTAATACAGACCTAGCAGTGGTTAGATGAGTTTCAAGATCACCTGGCCAATAGACCAGATTGGGAGCAGTTTAGGGGTCTCTTTGGGAGAATAGAGGAGGTGTCATAATCTGGAAAGAGATAATAAATCAGGCAGGAAAAATGGAAGAATGCCCAAAGTCCATGAATTTGGATGCCTGAAGAAGGGCCCACTGCTGAAGATATAAGATTGTAGAGTCCAGCTTTAATTCCAGTGTAGGGATCAGCTCAGCACTTGTAGTCAAAGATGTGAGCTCACACTGCCAATTAAGAGATAGGGAAACAAACTCAACCAGTAATGAAATGAGATTGCTTAGCCTGGGGGATAACATCTTTCAGAACTGAGGAGGGGCACATGGGAGGGCTAAGGAGCTTTCCTGTCTTGTTTTACCCTTGCAGCAGCATGTTTTAGGATCCTAAAGAAGGGAAAAATAGAACCCTTTTCTGATAGATTCTGAGGCAGGAAGGAATTTATATTTCCTGGAGTTTGATGTGCAAATAGAAAGCTCTTCTCTATTCAAAGATAATAACAAAGTAGGTGATAGCTGAGGAAGGCTAACATTGGGTGGAGGGAGTGGTCTAGTAAAAAATTGTTTGCTACTCACCCACAAGCACTACTTAGCAGGCAGATGGTTATAGAGGACAAGTAGTTCTGGGAATATTTGATATGAAGGTTGGTGAGGATGGTATTTGGATTGTCATGGTAACCATAGCTCAAACCCCATATTCCATGGGATGTGAGTAGGTGTAGGTCCCCAAACACAAACCCTCTCAACCTCAGCTGTGAGCAATCTCCCCCAGAGACGCTAGCTATAATTAAAGCCCAGGTGTCCAACGTACCTTTGGATTACTGGGATTTATACAAGTTATTTATCAAAAGAGGAGCTGCCCAAACTGGGCTATAATCACTCCATGGAACTGCTTCCAAGGATATCAGCATCCTCTCCAGATATCTCTCTTCAAAATGAATAAATCAAACAGCCCTATGTATATATTTTCAGGAAAATTTGGAGAAGCTTCTTAGTCAGCAGCAGGAATACTGCTTTAATTTATGTTACTGAAAAGAATTGTGTCCTGCTTCTAGCTATGGGGAGCCTAGTGAAACAACTATTCAAAGATTTATCCATTTTTTCTCCTACAATATCCTTGGAAAATAGGGTAGTAGTGGTGAGAATGGAGTTTTCATGCTGAAAGTACAATTATTATTTTTGTTTTTTGTTTATTTACTTATTTAATAATTTTAGTTTTCAGCATTGATTTTCACAACAGTTTGAATTACAAATTTTCCCCATTTCTACCTTCCCCCCACTCCAAGATGGTATATATTCTGATTTCTCCATTCCCCATTCAGCCCTCCCTTCTGTCACCCCACTCCCCCGCCATCCCCTTTTCCCTTACTTTCTTGTAGGGCAAGATAGATTTCTATGCCCCATTGCCTGTATATCTTATTTCCTAGTTACTTGCAAAACTTTTGTTTTCAAACATCTACTTTTAAAACCTTGAGTTACAAATTCTCTCCCCTCTTCCCTCTCCACCCACCCTCCCTAAGAAGGCAAGCAATTCAACATAGGCCACACGTGTATCATTATGTAAAACCCTTCCACAATAATCATGTTGTGAAAGACTAACTATATTTTGCTCCTTCCTATGCTATCCATCTTTGTTCAGTTTTCTCCCTTGACCCTGTCCCTTTTCAAAAGTGTTTGTTTTTGATTACCTCCTCCCCCTATCTGCCCTCCCTTCTATCATCCCCCCTTTTTAATCTCCTTCCTCCTTCTTTCCTGTGGGGTAAGATACCCAATTGAGTGTGTATGTTATTCCCTCCTCAGGTCAAATCCAATAAGAGCAAGCTTCACTCATTCCCCCTCACCTACCCCCTCTTCCCTTCCTACAGAAATGCCACTTTCAAGAGAGATATTTTACCCCATTCTATCTCTCCCTTTCTCCCTCTCTCTATATATTCCTCTCTCATCCCTTAATTTGATTTTTTTTAGATATCATCCCATCCTATTCAACTCACCCTGTGCCCTCTGTCTACATATATATATATATACACACATATGTGTGTGTGTGTGTGTTTGTGTGTGTGTGTGTGTGTGTGTGTGTATTCCCTTCAGCTACCGTAATATTGAGGTCTCATGAATTATACATATCATCTTTCCATGTAGGAATGTAAACAAAACAGTTCAACCTTAGTAAGTCCCTTATGATTTCTCTTTCTTGTTTACCTTTTCATGCTTTTCTTGATTCTTGTGTTTGATTCTTGTGTTTGAAAGTCAAATTTTTCTATTCAGCTCTGGTCTTTTCACTGAGAAAGCTTGAAAGTCCTCTATTTTATTGAAAATCCATATTTTGCCTTGGAGCATTATACTCAGTTTTGCTGGTAGGTGATTTTTGGTTTTAATCCTAGCTCCGTTGACCTCCAGAATATCATATCCCAAGCCCTTCAATCCCTTAATGTAGAAGCTGCTAGATCTTGTGTTATCATGATTGTGTTTCCACAATACTCAAATTGTTTCTTTCTGGCTGCTTGCAATATTTTCTCCTTGATCTGGGAGCTCTGGAATTTGGCAACAATATTCCTAGGAATTTTCCTTTTGGGATCTTTTTCAGGAGGCGATTGGTGGATTCTTTCAATTTCTATTTTACCCTCTGGCTCTAGAATATCAGGGCAGTTCTCCTTGATAATTTCTTGAGAGATGATATCTAGGCTCTTTTTGTTATCATGGTTTTCAGGTAGTCCAATAATTTTTAATGTCTTCCACTTTTTCATTCCTTTGGTTCTGTTTTATAACATCTTGATTTCTCATACAGTCACCAGCTTCCACTTGCTCCAATCTAATTTTTAAGGTAGTATTTTCTTCAGTGGTCTTTTGGACCTCCTTTTCCATTTGGATAATTCTGCCTTTCAAGGCATTCTTCTCCTCATTGGCTTTTTGGAGCTTTTATGTCATTTGAGTTAGTCTATTTTTTAAGGTGTTATTTTCTTCAGTATTTTTTTTGGGTCTCCTTTAGCGAGTCATTGACTTGTTCTTCTTGGTTTTCTTGCATCACTCTCATTTCTCTTCCCAATTTTTCCTCTACTTTTCTTACTTGCTTTTCTAAATCCTTTTTGAGCTCTTCCATGGCCTGAGACCAGTTCATGTTTTTCTTGGAGGCTCTTTGACTTTGTCAACTTCTTCTGGCTGTATGTTTTGGTCTTCTTTGTCGCTACAGACAGATACCAAAGTCTGAGTCTGAATCTGAGTCCATTTTTGCTGCCTGGCCAGGTTCCCAGCCAACTACTTGACCCTTGAGTTTTTACCAGGGTATGACTGCTTGTAGAGTATAGAGTACTTTGTCCCAAGCTTGAGGGGCTGTGCTGTTGTTTTCAGAGCTTTTTCTATGCAGCAAGCTCTGCCACACCAGTGCTCCTCCTACCCCAAGAACCGCCAGCTGTAACCAGAATGGCCTTTGTTTTCTTTGAATGACTCAGCTTACCTCATTGAGCCTCTGGACACTGTGGCTTGCTCTTCCGGGGCAGGAAGCCCAAAAAGCATGGCAGGAAGCAGACAACTTCCTGTGTGATGAGTCATGGGGCTGGCTGAGGGGAGGTGTTAGCTCCAGAACCTGGTGTACCCTAGGGGGAGGGGCCAAGTCAAGAACCAATCGGCCCTGGTCATTCAGGCGGCACTTGATGATGTCAAAAACCCTATAAGAGGGGAGAGGACAGCTTGAAGAGCTTTTTTTCCTTTTCCGGTTGGTATGGGAGCAGCGGCAGGGAAGCGTGACTCTGGGCCAGCCCTTGCTCTTGGGCCGAGCCCAGATGTTGGTAACTATGAATTGTATTGGGTCTGTCTGTTATTTGTAATTTGTTTGTATTTTGGTTTTGAAGTACTGGTTTTTCCCCGAACTAAATGAATGTTTTGAACCTCAGGGTGCTGGTTTTTTCCCCTGAAGTAAGGCAATGAATCTGTATTTGGTCTGTCTCTTGATGCTTGCCTATATGCTCCCCTGAACTAACTGAATGCTAACTGAATGCTGGCATTTTCCCCTGAACTAAATGAATGTTGTCTGTATGCTAACTGAATGCTGGATTAAAGTAAGCTGGTCAACCCTTTCACCATGCTTTCCTTGTTTAAGCAGATAAAAAGAACCTGTGCTTTCCCGGTAGCCCCCTGGGTCCCGGCAGCGGGGGGGGGGGGGGGGGGGGGCAGGGGGAATCTTACGTCCCCCCATCGAAGCTGCTAGCTGGGTTGTTAAAACATATGGCGTAGTCTTGGTCAGGATCTGCCTTTAACAAGAAAGCATGGCGTTTTGGGGTGCTGGGTTGGTTGAATGTTTCCCTGTTTTTGGACTGCTCTTTGTACTTGAGGTGGCTATGGTTCTGTGGAGCCTCAGGAGCAAGGAAAACAGGCGGGTACTTTGGAGCCTTAGGAGCAAGGAAGGCCTGAAGGAAAACAGGTGGGTGGAAGTGCTGGGCGAGGTTTCCCAGGGGCCCAGAGCAGGAGATAATCCCTTCCTCCCAGAGTTTAAGCTGATAAGCCTGGCCCTGGAGGACTGTGCTGAAAGGGCCAATGTCCTGAGATTATATTGTACATGGAGTTTTGAAACAGGAGCAAAAGGGTCTTGCTCCATTGATAGAATAAAGTTGGGAGCTAAGGTATGGGTAAAATGGAAGCCAGATGAAGTCATACTCGGAGGGAAGGTGGCCTCATGTGGTTAACAGAGGAAAGCTTGTACATCTGGGGAAAGGCTGGGAGGACAATCCTAGTCTCCATCTAGGGTGGGATCCTCTTGGCTTCCTCAGAGAGTTCCTTTTGAAAAGAAACATTTCCCACCTGAGTTTGGCTTCTGATATTGGATCTTTGCATAACTGAAATCTCAACCAAACTAAGATGATTTTATTTGAAGAATAATAGCCCATACTTGCCTACTTTTTTTTTGTTGTTGTTCTTTGAGATGATTTTATTTAAAGGATAATAGCCCATACTTGCCTACTTTTTTTTGTTTTTTGTTCTTTGAGATGATTTTATTTAAAGGATGATAGCCCATACTTGCCTACTCTTTTTGTTCTTTGTTTTGGTTAACTTTGTTGCTAGTTCTGTCTCCTTTAGGCTTAAGTACCCTGCACTTTCCGGTGACTGCCTAAGCATGTAGCTTCTTGGAATTTCTGCCAGCTCACTGAAAGAACTGACCTCTGGAATGGGACTTTTTGGGGCAGGCACAGCTCTACGTCCAATTTCAGCATGAAGAAGCTATGGAAAATGAGACCTTCACCCCTTGCCCCAAGATTTTGAGCCCCAATTTTTTTTGGGGGGAGAGGATGATAGTGTTCTGAGTACTTATTTTGTGTTATCCTTGCTATATTGTTTGATTATGATATTATTGATCCTATGTAATGGATACAAAGATCTAGGAGTGGACATTTGAATTATTAATAATTATTTTGGGATGATTGATTGAAGAGATTATCTTGCTGGGATCTAGGGGTGGATCACATTTGAATCATAAACCAATGTTTGGGAATGTCACTGAATGATATGTTTTGCTTTACTGTGAATGATATGTTTTAGTTTCCTGCGTAATTGGATCACAATGTTCTAGGATATATAATTTAATTTAAATTATGATTGGATCGTGCATCCTAGAACATTGTGAGGGGTGGAGTGTAATCAGAATGGCCTTTGTTTTCTTTGAATGACTCAGCTTACCTCATTGAGCCTCTGGATGCTATGGCTTGCTCTTCCGGGGCAGGAAGCCCAGAGAGCACGTCAGGAAGCAGACAACTTCCTGTGTGATGAGTCATGGGGCTGGCTGAGGGGAGGTGTTAACGTCTACGCTAGGGGGAGGGGCCAAGTCAAGAACCAATCGGCCCTGGTCATTCAGTTGGTGCTTGATGATGTCAAAAACCCTATAAGAGGGGAGAGGACAGAAGAAGGGGAGACATAAGACATAAGAGGGGACATAAGAGACATAAGAGGGGAGAAGAGCTCTTTTTCCTTTTCCAGTTGGTGTGGGAAGCAGCGGCAAGCAAGTGTGACTCTGGGTCAGCCCTTGCTCTCGGGCCAAGCCCAGATGTTGGTAACTATGAATTGTATTGGGTCTGTCTGTTGATATTTGTAACTTGTTTATATTTTGGTTTTGAGGTTCCGGATGCTGGTTTGTTTTCCCCTGAACTAAATGAATGTTTTGAACCTCAGGGTGCTGGCTTTTTCCCCCTGAAGTAAGTCAATGAATCTGCATTTGGTCTGTCTCTTGATGCTTGTCTGTATGCTCCCCTGAACTAACTGAATGCTAACTGAATGCTGGCGTTTTCCCCTGAACTAAATCAATGTTGTCTGTATGCTAACTGAATGCTGAATTAAAGTAAGCTGGTCAACCCTTTCACCGTGCTTTCCTTGTTTAAGCAGATAAAAAGAACCTGTGCTTTCCCGGCAGCCTCCTGGGTCCCGGCAGCCCCCTGGGTGCTGGCTGTGGGGGAGGGATCTTACGCCCCCACCGAAGCTGCTGGCTGGGTTGTTAAAACACCAACCCAGACCATGACTCAGATCTTAAGCAGGCTCTTCACTCCCTCTCAGATCAGCCACTTAATTCCTCCCACCAGGTGGGCCTGGGGCCAGAAGCAATTGCAGCTGTAGTTATGTCCTCAGAGCTGTACCACCTCCCCTGCCCCCAGGACAGTGGCCAAACCATGAACTCCTTTTACTCTGTCCCTGCAGCTTTTCCCACTAACCTTCTCTGTTGTCTTTGGTGTTTGTGTGTTGAGAAGTCTGGTAACTGCCACAGCTCACTGATTCAGGGCACCAGGGCCTATTCCACCCAGCTCCTTGTCTGCTTGGTCCGAGCACAGCCCACACTGGGCTCTGCTCTGCTCCGCTCCCAGCTCTGTGCAATAGACCTTACCCAGCAACCATCCAGGCTGTCCTGGGCTGGAGCTCTGCTTCCCTCTGCTATTTTGTGGGTTCTGCAGTTCTAGAATTTGTTTAGAGCCATTTTTATAAGTATTTGGAGGGTCCTGAGGGAGAGCTTTAGTGACGTCCTTGCTTTTCAGCCACCATCTTGGCTCCACCCTTACAGTTATTATTTTTAAACATACTGTGGTATTATAATCCTGTAAGAATTAGCGGAATTAGCTCTTATTGCTGCATAAAATTCTAGCAACATTTTAGACCTTCATTGATGATATCAGAAGCTCATGGAAGATCTGAATCAACTTGATGTTGATGTCAACTTTGATGACATTTTGATGTTCTTCTCCCAGAAGTAGGCCATGTGTTTCATTCAAAGGAAGTACTACTCTTGTTATAGCAACATTGCTTCTCCTCTAAGATGGAGAAATATGCCTTCCATTAACCTCGGATATCCTTTCTCAAATTATTTGGGGCTCAAGCTAATTATTAATGAATTCAGAATTCACTGGGATCTATAGAAATGGATGACACTCTCCAGAAGGAAGACACTGTAGCATTCACTGAGAATTATAAATCTCTGCCACGTGTTTATAGTAGATATTCACCATCAGAAAAAATTCATTTGATTTTTAAGAAAGAATAGGTTTGACTAGAGATTTTCTGAAGAAGGTCTTAAAGATAGCATTTTGACAGCTCTCTTGTTATGCTATATGAACCCATACATGCCTAGTAGGACTTTGTAACATGCACAGATCACTTAAGATGGAGGCACTCTCATGGGAAAAACCAAGGACCTGTTCCTTGGAGAAAATATCCTGCACTGACCTACTACATGGGCAGGGTCAGCCTCTGTATATCTAAAAACCTCTTTTTATCTAAATCTCTGATATCTCTGATATTTAAAAATGTCTGCATCTTTAAAAAATATCAGACTGGGATGGTCCCTTTCTTTTTTCTTGGCCAATGGCATCCAAGGGTGAAGTACTCTTTTACTCACTGAGTGGAATCAACAGTGATTGGGGAAAAGGATGAGGGCTCCTTCCCTTTCCATTAGGCCAGATAGCCTCGAGAAAAAACAGCCTTGGGGTTTTGATCAATTTGATTTATTTACTTTGTCCATTTCAGCTCTACATGCTGTGGAGGGAATCCTTAGATTTGGGAGCTTGAGCCATGATGATGATAGATCCAAGTATTCCAGGATAGAGGTTGCAGCCAGTCTGCCAGAGAAACCACAGAAGCTGGAGCCCTGGGACACAAGCTCATGGTGGGCTTTGACTTAGAACTTAATGGGATTGATATTATTTAAGGACTGAGTTAAGCAATGAACCTAATTCCCCTCCTCTCCCTAGAGGCCAAAATACTGTAGAAAGAAATAATTCCTCTCAGATATGGAAGGGAAATGTTAGCATGTTTGTTCTTGCTATATCTTTGAAGTGAATTTTTCTTTGTAAAAGCTAATCTAATTGTTAAGTAGTTGAATGGAATAAATGTGATTGGACCCTACAGTTTAGGGCTTCTCAATAGGTGGGGGCTAGAGACTCCATCCCCCAAGGTTACCTAGAGAACATTGGAAGAGGGGTAAAAGGTAACTAGCCTTCAAGCAGTAGGGGCCAGTGTAGTCACTGTCATGATCGAGATAGATTTATGAAGAATAGCTCTTGGAATATAGCTTAGGTAAAGAATAGAAATCTCCTTTCAAGTCAGTAGAGAGTTCCCTCCTTCCTCTTCAGACCTGCACAATTGACATAGCTTATGTTATCATTAGAAGAGGGCTAAATCTGTGTTTTGCTTCTCCACAATGAGGTCATCTGCCTTATTCCTCCTAAGTTTGAATGCCCTTCTCATATAAAATAAAATAAAATACCTTGGCATAGCTCAAGAATTATTTGCTTTAGTCTGCACTTCTCTCTGCTCCACTATAGTTGCACAATTTTTGGAAATTGTAGAGGCATCAGGCCTCCAATATGATTCATAGAATTCCTATGAAGAATGAGGTAGGAAAGAATTGTACTAAATGATGAGCAATGAATAGGTTACAATCTACGTGGTAGAAAAAGTTCCATACCCATGTGATCATGGATCTGTCAGAGTATTAAAATGTCATTTAACCTCCCGAGCCTCAGTTTTATTGAAAGTAAAAATGAGATAATTATGCTTGAATCAGATGAGATGATGTATGTAGTGGAAAAAACTTTGCAAATGGTAAAGCGCTTTACAAATATCGGTTATTAGCACTGCCCTTCAGTGCAAAGAAACTGCAGCAAAGCTTACATACATCAAACTTTCAATCAGAAAAAGATTAAAAGTAATGGAATTCTATTTATGGTAAAAGGAAATGAAATCGTTAGGAGAGACGTTTGGGGAATATATTATTGGGAGCCGTGATAGAAAAGGTGTTTTAATGATACAGAAAGGATCCTTCAAAAGAATTCAAAAACATTAATTTAATATACAAAGCATAGCACTAAAGGGATGCAAAGATGTTCTCCTTTCAAGTGATTTCCAATATTGCTGTGGTTTGTCTTTCGTTTTCAAAGAAGGCCAGTGACATCATGGTGAGTGATGTCTTGACTCTTGAGTGAGTTGGGTTTAAGTGAGGCAGAGTTGCACAATGTTATCAGCCTCATTCTCTCCTCCAGAGTCATTGAAGTCTAGCAGCAAGACAAAACAATATCAAGATGACTGGTGATGGCCCAGGATGCTGTGGATGACTTTGGTGTCTTTGATATCTGACCAAGCTCACCACAGGACCTGTTTCAGCTGCCTTCATGGCCATTGGAATAAATTGTTCTCATCAACTCATTCTGCCCAGGGAAGTCTTCATGTGCTTTGGGTAGGCATCCCCCTAACTCACTGCTGGTTTTGAGGCCTTTTGACTTCCTTTAACCTGGTTTAGCCCATCTGCTGAGACAGTTTTACTGAGATGTGACTGCTGCAATGCACTCTCACTTGTGGCTCCAAAGTTTTCAATATATCAAGGAAACAAATTATGCACAAATAAGTATAATACAAAGCTTAGGAGAAGTGCAAAAGGGTGTGGGGCATTATTTCTAGCTGCTGAGAAGGCAAAAGAGTGAGTGGATTAGGGAAGGATTGTCAAAGTGGTCTGGAAAGAAATTCAAGATGTGTAGAGTTTCAATAAGTAGAGATTTCAGTCCAGAGGTGTTCTAGGCATTAGGGATATGAAAGATAGAAGCAGCAGCAGGCTGTGAAGAAAAAGGCCCTGGATCTGTACTTATATGACCGGCTACTTTGAATTCTGGCTCTGCTACTTATTGGCTGTGCGATCCTGAGTAAGTCATATCAACCTTCTGGCCCTTGGCTCACACCAATTTAAAGAAGTGGTGTTATTGTGGTGTGCTGCCTGGTTTTGTTGGTTTTGGAGTAAAGGACTGACTTGGGCTGGTCTGGTATTTCAGGGTCAGAGCTGGCATCCCATGCAATACCCATAAACTGTGTAAGAGTTAACAAAAAAAGGTTTGCTTGGCCCCAGTAAGGATAAAATATCGTATCAGTTGGCTATGGCTTCTTTGCCTCTTTGTTGCCTGTGAGTAACTGGTGCATTTCCAGAAGTCACTGGTCCACTGGTCAGAAACCTGAAGTACAAACTGCTAACGTATTGTGAACTGTTTTTTTTTGTCCTTGGACCAGCAAGAAGCCATTCCAATAGCTTTAGCCTTAGTCCTGTGAACAAATTATTTATCAAGAATGGTTTGAATACCTTCTGAAGAAAAACTGGCTAAGCCTATGTGATGGATATTGAGCCTACACTAGGGTCAGATTAAAAGATCGCTGAGGTTCCTCTTAGCTTTAGATGCCTTCCAAATTCTAGTTATAATCTAAGTGTCAGAGAACGGTGACACCAGGGTAATCTGGTTTGCTAGGCCATCAAATTCACGAAGGGAAGTAATATGATGAAGAAATGGAAAAAATTAATTCACTTCTTTGAGCCCTAATTTCCATATTTATAAAATAAGCTTAATAATAGTCACACCCACCCTTGTTAGGGTGTTGTTAGAAACAAATAAGATGAGAGGTAGATTATAGATGGATGTTAGACAGCCATGAATGCCTGGCTAAGTATTGTTACAGGAGAATATTTTCTAACTCTGTAGAGTGAAATTCTCTATAATAACCTTGGACCATTAAAATATTTAATAAAATGAACTCGTTTCAGTTCAAGCTGAATTGACATCTGGTGGTGTAGTATGAAGGAAAAGGATTAGAAAGATGCTTAGAAAAGAGGTCAGAGGTTTGGGGTTCAAATTCTGACTGCCATTTCCTAGCTGTGTGATTTTCAGCAAATCACTTAACCTTTTGAATTTATTTTCTTTCCTATAAAACTTAAGTAATAATACTTATACCATCTAGCACACAGAGTTTTATGACAGTTAATTGAGATAATGTAACTAAAGCACTTTGTGGTTTTGTTATTCTTAGAACTGATTTAAGCTCCAGTGGGCCTGCCTTCAGGGGCACCAGGGCTATAACAAAGTATTGTTCAGGAATGACAACTTCAGTTTGAAATGTGGCATATTTGCAAACTCAGTGAAAAGACAATCTCTGTTTACATTTAGTCTACTGTAACATACACAATAGGGAGCTATCACATTGTAAATACATGATTGTCAGTGGATGAAAATATTAGCACTGGGAATTTATAGTGAATTTAAAAAAAATCTCTGTTTAAATGCAAGCACAGAAAGGGCATAATTCTTAATCTTTAGGGTTAACATTCATGGTCACTCAGATAGAAAAATGAGATTATTAATCCGGATTAGAGATGGGTGAGCCCGAAGTTCTGTGACTCTAAACCGTGAGTGGAAACAGCTCACATCAAGGCGGGTTAGTAGTTTGGTCTCTCTGACCCTGAAGCAGGGCCTAGGACTCACACTGAGAGCAAATGATTAGGCAAGTTCTATGGGACCAGAGGTTGGCCTAGAGTCATCCCTTTGAATCTGCAAAGCCTTGCAGGTAGATGACATAAGATGGAAACAGTAACTGTTTACTGGAATTTCACCTAGGGCCTTATCTACAACTAGGCTCTGGAGCCTAGAAAGTCCAACAACCTAGCTTGAACTGCTCTTGTAATTCTTCAAGAACATAGCCAGGAAATACAATGGCAGGATTTAGATAATACAGACTAAAAACATATGAGGTCTCAGGATTCTCTCCAGGATAGCTTTCTGTACCAAACTCTTTCTCTGTGTGTTCTATCATCCTTTGACTGGTTCAAATGAAAATGAAGTTCAGGTGATACCCATTTCCTCCACTTCTTTGTCCCTTCCTCCCTCATTTATTTGCAAACTGACATTATGTGAAAATTAGGTAGGTATTCCATATATCTTAAACCCTAATTTTTTTCTTCCTTTCTTACCAGGTATATTCTTTTTCCTCCTTCCCCATCCTTTCCTTTTTTAAAATCATGTTGCATTTGCTGTACTAATACAGACACAGGATGGGTTTGTAAGTAGCCCAAAAGTATCTATTAGATGCCTACTATGTGCCAGCCACTGTATTAAGTACTGGGGATATAAAGAAAAGCAAGATCACCTTTGCCATCAAAGTACAGGGATGCATTTTAAAAAAAAAAATTGGACTTCCAGCGCCTATCATAGCACCCTTCACAGAGTTTGCACTGAATAAATATTTTGCTATTAAATGTTAGTTGAATTGCATTTAATTGTAGGGCTCTTTAGGTAGATTACAGCTTCCCCACCTATATTGGTACATGGACCTATGTGCCACATATGCAGCCACCTGGAAATTCTTAATGGTATAACAGAAAAAACAATTGCAGACACCCCCACATGACAGCACGTGTATATCTAGTATCTGTTGACTTGATGACCAAAAGATACTGTAATTCAGTAACGCTTTTAATGAATTTTTATTTTGTAAATTATGTCAATCATTCCATAAGCAATTATTACCTGTCTACTGTGTTCTACTGTGCTAAGTACTGGGGAAAGAAATATCAAAGCAAAACCAATCTAAATATTTCCTAATGGAGGAAACAGTACATAGAAGAAAGTGAGGCAAAGAAGTGCTATTTTGTTCTGGAAAGTTATAGGTGTGGTGCACAGGGGAGTAGATTGTTATGCCCTGTTTAAGAGCAATGACAGAGTTGATTTCATTATGGTTGAAGGATTAGGAAAAGGGATGGAAGAAGGAAGGGTGAGGGCTTGAGTGGAATGTGGCAGTTATCCAGATCTAGATATAGTGGGCTACTGAGCCAGCCACAAACCAAGACAATGAGGCCTTAATGTAATAAGGCAGTCAAGAAAGTGTCAAGTCCTCCAGGGCTTGATTTCAGAAGAAGCATGACAATTGGTGAGGAGAAGTCCAAGGAGTTAAATTACTGTCTCCAAATTCTGAAGTCCTGACCAGGTCCAAGAAATGAGAAAGACTATTGAAAATGAGGCTCTGGGACTTAGAGTAAACATTTGGAATATACTAGCTCTCTTGCTCTTGAATGATCAGCATTAAGCCTAAATAACGGTTTTTATGTAGAATCAGGAAAAAAAATACTGTTCCCAAATTTTAATTAGTTTTAGCACTGAATCCACAATCATTATTGGTTGAATCATCATTAGTTAAACAGAATGGTTTTTACCTGGGAAATTATATTTGGTGTATCAAACTAAAAGAGGCAAAATATAGTTGAATTCTGAAGTCACTGTAAAAAAGAAACTGGCAGGCTTTTTGGGCAAACCTTTATTAAGTAACAAAGGTTATGGTCTGAGACCCTAACTTATAAGACTCACAATTATTTATAGTTTTCTTGATTCATGTTTGGTGAGAAAAAGAATAAAAAGGGGGCTGCTATTGTGCAAATTAGTTCTTTTTTTTTTTACTTTTTTTTTTTTGGTAGGGGGGAAGGCAGGGCAATTGGGGTTAAGTGACTTGCCCAAGGTCACACAGCTAGTAAATGTGTCAAGTGTCTAAGGCCGGATTTGAACTCAGGTATTCCTGACTCCAGGGCCAGTGCTCTGCTCACTGTGCCACCTAGCTGCCCCAATTAGTTCTTTTTTAACTCAAGCAAGCTCTTGCAAAAAAGAGGGTGCTTTTTCACCTAGGAGCTCAGGGTAAACAACTACATTTTAATATAAAGATGATTAATATAGTCAAGATGATTAATACAGTCACACACTATTATAACGATTATAGCTACATTGTTACACTCCTTGTAATGATTATAATTATACTCCTTAGGTCAACTAACACAGGAAATTCTCTGGGACTGCATCATAGTTGGTTACACGCAGGGTTTTTTTTTTAATCTGGGACTATATTGTTATCATTAGTTATTTCTTATCCTATAGTTATGGTTGATAAATAATTATAGAACAAGGCATTCAAGGCATTGATTATTGATTTTTCCCATTTCATCATTCATGCATTCTGGTTAGATTTACCTAAGAAAGAAGATTCACACAAAGAGGGTATACATACACAGAAACATCAGCCATGAGTGGTTAAGTGAAGCCATTGACACCAAAGGATCATTTATTCATTCATTTATTTGTTTGTTTTTCTTTGCCATACCTTGTATTTGTCCTTTTCAATTTACTCTTGATTGGTTATTCAAAATGGCTGGACTCTGCTTACACTGTATTGGTCACAGGGGTGGGGAATCTGCAGCCTCAAGGCCACATGTGGCCTCTAGGCCCTCAAGTGCTGCTCTTTGACAAACTTCATCGAACAAATCCCCTTAATAAAAAGATTTGTTTGCTGAAACTCGGACTCAGCCAAAAAGGCCACACCCAAGGCCCTAGTGCCTTTTGCCTACTTCAGTGTGAAATCCTACAGATCCTGCTACTACCCTCAGGCCATCATCTTCCCCAACTAGAAGACTTCAAGACAAGCATGGTTGATGGAGTCTGTAACATATGCTTGCTTCTCTCAGAACCAATCTTAAGATTGTGGGTGGTAGTAAGGCAGTCAGGTATATGGCCCTCCAATATCCTTTCTCCCCAATTTGATTTCTAGACAAGTAATAAAAGCCATAATTATGCCAATTGAGTTATGAGGATCAGTTTCTTTTAACTTGAAATTTAGTACTGGACTGACAGACTTGTAATTCTTATAGAGCACAAGAAATAAAATGAAATATTTGTAAAATACCTTGCGATCCTTCAAGCACAATATAAATGCTAGCTACTATTATTCTTTAGTGCAAGAAGAGTCTGTCACATATGCGTTAGCAGAGAAAATCACACAGGAAGTTATGAGACAAATTAAAAATGGTTGAAAGTAAGAAAGAATCTAAAATAAAGTTATTTATATTAAATTTCAATTTTTACCAGACACCTTCATTGAAGTAGTTAGGAACACGTATATGTTTGTAGTTATATAGTTTATAGTTGTGTAGTTAACATTGTAAAATATTGAAAAGGATAGTTTCAAACAGTTGGCTTATATTAAGAAAAAATTTATCATTTGTTCAATATATGAAATAAGATCTTTAAGAAACCCAAATGGACAAAGTGCAGCATTCTGTTCCTTTATACACTCCTTGGACCCCATTTTCTGGACAATTCTATTTCCATTTGATATGCTACTGATATGTACTTAGAAGTCAATTTAGAAGGGCTGGGCAATGATAGAGTGTTGACAAAAAGTAGACCTTCAAGAAAAAAGAAAGAAAAAAGTAGTCCTTTAAGAAAAGAGAAAGAAAGAATGAATAAATGAATAAAAGAAAGAGAGAAGAGAAAAGAAAAAAAAAGAAAAACTATGGCTCATAGCAAAAATTAGTATATATGATAAAGGTAGTGTCAAATAAATATTGTGGCTTTCTCATGCCATGGGAGGTCCATTATATTGTTCTTTGGTCCCTTCTTATTTGGCATCCAAAAATTACTCTTAATATCATTATAACCCATATGGCACTTCACGAAACACATGTGTCACAACAGCACAGTGAAATAGAGTATTATTGTACCCATTTTACACGTGGGAAAATCAGGCCTCAGAGAAATCTCTTATTGATGGTCACACAGCTAATTAGGTGTAGGACTGTGGACTCAGGTCTCTTTTCTCTAAATCTAGTGCTTTTGCAACTTCTACCTCTCTTAACTAAATTTTAATTCCCACCCATAGAGACTAATTTTCATCTCAACAGTGCAATGGTGTCAGCCTGTCTAAGCATTAGATGGCAGGACCAACATTCATTTATGGGGGTTAAGAGTGTGGGAGGAAGGACAATGTAGGTGGAGTAAAAGTCTTCCACCTCTCTGCTGGGGTGTTTTGAGGCATAGAAAGTAACTATCTAGATCTTGGCTGTGCTCAAACTCTACAGCCCCTTGGAGAAGGCATGAGATATGATGGAGCAGGAAAGGAACAGCACAGAGCCAGGAAGAAAAACCTCCTACAATGATTCTCCAGGAAGAGTTTTGGACTAGACAGCCACAGAGATTGTAAGTGGAGCATAGAATGGTAAATTATCATGATCTCATGAAAATAAAAAATGATGGGGTGGGGGTAGGGAGGAGTAGTATGTTGAAAGATGACAAGATGATGGTGCTGGATAGGACTTGAACAATCCATTATTTGACAAACATTCTAAAAGTCCCAAATCCATGCCAACCTTTTTCCACTTATCCAAGGAGGTAGTAAATATAAACGCGAAAGTACTTTGCAAAAATGTTATGTCTGGTGTTTTCAATGTGCTTGTAAGATGGACACACTGAAGTGCTATTTGCATATTAAAATAATCTGGTCTTGCTGTTTTGCTGATGATTTGTGCTCCCTATGATTATTAAAGCTTAATGTATATGAACTGGTGCAATAATACTTTTAGAGGCACTAAAAACACAATTTTCACTCATTTCTATTTGAGCTTCTATTCTCTTTTTGACGGGCTGGTGAAACTAAGACAGATTTTGATGTTAATTTTGATGACAAAGAGTATGACCATTTGTTGTTGCCTTCATGAGAGCTTGACTTCAGTCAGAGAGGTGAAAGTCATCTGGTCTAATCTGCTTACAAATCCTTACATGAAGATACTGTATCTAGCTATCCTCCTAGGAAGGAAATTCTGTGACTGTTTTTGTAGTTAGGTGCAGTATTTATAGTTCTTTTCTCTAACCTAGATTTCTTTTGCTTTTATTAATGGATATTTTAATAGCCCTAACCTTCAGTTTTTGTTGCTATTCCTTATAGAAAGTAAGACTAGCATTAGGTGAGAACTCAACAAATGTTCATTGATTAATAGATTGATTACTGTTTTGCTCTCATACTGTATTTGCTCATTTATATACTCATTCATTCATTTTTTATTTGTATATTTTATTATTCTTAACATAGTACAGTGGAAAGAGCTCTGGGATTGAAATTCTTACTCTGATTTTTGTTATCTGTGAGATCTTGACCACATCATTCAAACTCTCTACATCTTAACTATCTTATCTTAAACATCAGAGAATTAGCCTAGATGACCTCTAAGGTCTCTTCTACTTCTAGATCACAGTCCTAAATAAAAATGGCTATTTGCAAGCAATACTGTTCCAATTAAGTCTAAGGCCAAATAAATTTATTTCTGGGCAGACTATGGGACACCATGCATTTTCTCTGGGAAGAGAAGGGCTGTCTTGCTCTGCAGCAGAGGAGACCTGCCTCAGGCCTCACAGTGACTTCTGGGTATAACTGCTCTCCAGAATGCTCCATTATCTTTCAAACCTATAAGAGAAGCTGCAGGTGAGAGAGTGGGGAGGGAAAGAAAGAAGAGGTAGAAGAAAAAAAAAAGAGAGAAGAGGAATTTATGAGGCCAAGGAGAGACTGGAAACAGCAATTTATTCCCTGCTAGAATATATGGTATCGGTCCCTGAGCCTTTGTTATCTTCAGAGGCTCCAGCATTCAGGATCATAACTGGACTGTGGTGACTGGGGCTTTTTCCGAAGAAAATAGGGATGGTCTTGACAGTACTTGAACTTCATCAGTGGCTGGAAACAGGAGTTAGGGACATTCTTACCCTGAATAATTGGTTAATTTAGGAAGCTATAATATTCTTTATCCATGAAAGTCATCCCAGATAATGATCTCTTCCCCAGCTTGGTCTTCTCTCATCCTACTGTGGCAGCTTTGAAACCTAAGATCTCTATCCATAGTGCTGACGTCCACCCTACCCTCCAGTGGATTATCTCCTACTATAGAAACTTGTGTCCTAAAGTCCAAATTCCCTCCCTGTCCCCTAAAATTTCTTGTCCTAGGAATATTTTGTATCAATTGCTCCATGTACAAGAATGCTAGTCATGGATCTGTCAGGTGATTGGCTGTCACAACCCCTTGAGTTCTGGTTTAATGAGGATTGCATAAAGAAATCACTAAGTGGCACAACAGACTGCTGGACTTGGTGTCAGAAAGATCTGAGTTCAAATCCTGCCTCAGACACTGGGCAAGGCATTTAACTTCTTTCAGCCTCAGTTCCCTCAGTGTAAAATGGGGATAATAATAGCACCTATCTTTCAGGGTTATTATGAAAATCAAAAGAGATAACACATGTAAAGTACTTAACAAACTTTAAAGCTCCCTATAAGCACTAGTTATTACTGCTGTTATGAGCAGCAGCAGGATGTAAATATAGCAGGAAGATGGGGCAAGGAAGAGATAGACCAATTTTTATTTGCTCAGCCACAGACAGAAGAGAATGTAAGTAGTAGAAGAAGGCAAGCAAGATGGAGGGAGAAAGAGAAGTCTCAAGTATTGAGGATTCCAAGGATCAAAGAAGAAGACATAAATTACATAAGAAATAATGATCCAATGTATTTGAGTTTATTCAAGCAAATAACAGCATAAGAATATGTTGGGAAAATATGAATTTGTGTGATTTGGGGAGATGGCTCTTCAGTAGAGTGGGACACATGCCACCTTCCAGGCCAAATTAAGCATTGGCAAGCCCTACCAATTTGTGGAATTGTTTGCTAAACTGATTTTAAGGTCAACAGTGATATTACACTGAATCTGTTATATGTATTGTTACCGTTGTTTTAATTATTTTCCTTTAAATGTTTTAATATAATGACCCGCTTTCTGCCAGTACAGAAAATGTAATGCCTGCCAGAGGATGACCATGACCAGGACTCAGTCTATTCTTTCACTTCCTCAAAGGTTCACGTTGTGTTTATGCTTCTGCTGCTATTCTGTTCAATGAGTTTTATTCTTCTGGTAATAGGTTGTGATCATGATGGTATAGAAATGAATGAATTGTGAATATCTTCAACATTTAATGACATATCATTAGGTACAATTAATTAGCAGATCAGTCTGAAAAGGATACCCCAAAAGTACAATTTCAACTATTTGGTGGGGAGTAGGAAAGGAAAAAAAGAGGAGGGAGGAAAACTTCCATAGCCTGTTAAATTTTTATTATTTTTAGACAAGGCAAAAATTATAACTTCCATTTCTATTTCACTAGAGAGGATTTAAGACCTCTATACCTACATTTTTAAAAGGTTAGGGAGAACCATGCACAGCTGACATTTCAGGAAATGATGAAAGTGTACTTCAGTCTTAAATATATACCTTAAATATGTCAGATACGCCATCACCTGTTCAGTGTAGCATATAAACTTTCCCACATACCAAGCAACACTTTCTGACAGAGCAATTTCATTGCATTCAACTTTCTACCTGTCAATTCACTCTAGTTAGTATTATTTGCCTAAGGGAGAGCTGTTTATCTAGAGCCATATCTGCACTTACTTTTCAAATATCCAAATTGTCTTTTTGAATTTTTCCCAATCTTCCTAAATGTAAGTGTTCTCTTCCTTCTGAAATCCTCACATGTATATTTATGTTTCCATGATATGTTTCCCCAAGAAAATAAAAGCCCCTTGGAGGACAGGGACTATTTTTCTTTTGTGTGTGTGTGTGTGTGTGTGTGTGTGTGTGTGTGTGTGTGTGTGTGTGTGCGTGTGTCCTAGAATCTAGCAAAGTACCCAGTGTGAGATAAATCCTTAAAAATAATTATTGGATTTAATTGGACTGGTTTTTACAAAAACATTTCAACTTGCTAGTTAAATGAGTAGCGGTTGTTAGAGGCAAGACTGTTCCTGGCACCCTGTTAGTCCAGTTTCAATGCTGGGATGAAATGAATCACCCACAGATGATTGAACAGTTAATAAAATGAGGTTTACTTAGCCTTGACATAGCAAGGGTATACAACCCAGATACAGTGGCACTTTGCTCCTATGGGTATATCCTCCTTCCCTTCTTGTCTCCATATGGGAATGTGCTGGTCAGAAGGGAAGAGTATGATGGTTCAGGTGGTTTATAGATATCTACCAAGTTGGAAGGGCCCCAACCTCACATGGCTGGTATTTTTTAATCCCTGTAGGTGACCAGGAAGCAAATTAGCATAGGGGGAAGCCACCAGGAAGCTCTATCAAGGAGGAGGGTTATAACTTGGGTTTTGCTCTACGCTTGGTTAAACTATTCCTGCTTTTTTCCTTTTCCTAACCCATGCTGTAGTAGTGATGGATGAAAAGAGCACAAGATGGCAAATTCTACACCACAAAAAAGACCACCTTTTCTTTGGCATGTTCATTCATTCCCATGGTTTTATCTACTATCGTTATGCAGATGACACCAATATCTGTATCATCAACCTTTATCTTTCTCCTGAGTTTCAGTTATACCCCAAGCTATCTAAAAGATATTTTCTCATGTTTACCATTAGAACTCTGCACTCGGGGGGATAGGGGGCAGAGCCAAGATGGCGGCTGGAAAGCAGGGACTAGCGTGAGCACCCCACCAAGTCCCTCGAAAAACCTATAAAAAATGGCTCTGAACCAATTCTAGAACTGCAGAACCCACAAAATAGCAGAGGGAAGCAGAGCTCCAGCCCAGGACAGCCTGGATGATCTCTGAGTGAGGTCTATCCTGCACGGAGCTGGGAGCAGAGCAGAGTGGAGCAGAACCCAGCGTGGGTGGCACAGACCAACCAGACCAGGAGCCAGGCAGAGAGTGCCCTAGTGCCCTGAATCAGTGAGCTGCAGCAGTTACCATACTGCTCAACCCACAAACACCAAAGACAATAGAGAAGGTTAGCGGGAAAAGCTGTGGGAGTGGAAGGAGTTCGCAGTTCGGCTACAGCCCTGGGGGCAGCAGAGGTGGGGCAGATACAGAACTACAGCTGCAATTGCTTCCATCCCCAGGCCCACCTGGTGGGAGGAATTAAGTGGCAGATCAGAGCAGTAGTGAAGAGCCTGCTGAAGATCTAAGTCCAGTCCGGGTTGGGGGTTCTTGGGGAAGGAGGAGTGCTGGTGTGACAGAGCTGATGCATCTCCCCAAGCTTGGAACATAGTTCTCTTAACTCTACAAGCAGTCATACCCCGCTGAAAAACTCAAGGGTCAAGTTAGTTGGCTGGGAACATGGCCAGGCAGCGAAAATGAACCCAGATTCAGTCTCAGACTCTGGAATCTTTCTTTGGTGACAAAGAAGACCAAAACATACAGCCAGAAGAAATCAACAAAGTTAAAGAGGCTACAACAAAAGCCTCCAAGAAAAACATGAACTGGTCTCATGGAAGGCCATGGAAGATCTCAAAAAGGATTTGGAAAAGCAGGTTAGAGAAGTAGAGGAAAAATTGGGAAGAGAAATGAGAAGGATGAGAGAAAACCATGAAAAACCAGTCAATGACTTGCTAAAGGAGACCCCCAAAAAAGCTGAAAAATACACTGAAGAAAACAACACCTTAAAAAATAGACTAACTCAAATGGCAAAAGAGCTCCAAAAAGCCAATGAGGAGAAGAATGCCTTGAAAGGCAGAATTAGCCAAATGGAAAAGGAGGTCCAATGACCACTGAAGAAAGTACTACCTTAAAAATTAGATTGGAGCAAGTGGAAGCTAGTGACTTGATGAGAAATCAAGATATTATAAAACAGAACCAAAGGAATGAAAAAGTGGAAGACAATGTGAAATATCTTATTGGAAAAACCACTGACCCGGAAAATAGATCCAGGAGAGACAATTTAAAAATTTTTGGACTATCTGAAAGCCATGATCAAAAAAAGAGCCTAGATATCATCTTTCAAGAAATTATCAAGGAGAACTTCCCTGATATTCTAGAGCCACAGGGCAAAATAGAAATTGAAAGAATCCACCGATCGCCTCCTCAAATAGCTCCCAAAAAGAAATCTCCTAGGAATATTGTCGCCAAATTCCAGAGCTCCCAGATCAAGGAGAAAATATTGCAAGCAGCCAGAAAGAAACAATTTGAGTATTGTGGAAACACACTCAGAATAAACCAGGATCTAGCAGCTTCTACATTAAGAGATTGAAGGGCTTGGAATACGATATTCTGGAGGTCAATGGAGCTAGGATTAAAACCAAGAATCACCTACCCAGCAAAACTGAGTATCATGCTCCAAGGAAAAATATGGATTTTCAATAAAATAGAGGACTTTCAAGCTTTCTCAGTGAAAAGACCAGAGCTGAATAGAATATTTGACTTTCAAACACAAGAATCAAGAGAAGCATGAAAAGGTAATCAAGAAAAAGAAATTGCAAGGGACTTACTAAAGCTGAACTGTTTTATTTACATTCCTACATGGAAAGATGACATGTATGATTCATGAGACCTCAGTATTAGGGTAGCTGAAGGGAACATGCATATACATATGTGTGTATATATATATGTATATATATATGTTTATGTATATATATATGTGTGTGTGTATGTATGTGTATATGTATGTGTGTGTATGTGTGTGTATATATATATATATATACACATATACACACACACACACATATATATATATATATATATATATATATATATATATATATATATAGAGAGAGAGAGAGAGAGAGAGAGAGAGAGAGAGAGAGAGAGCGGGCACAGGGTGAGTTTAAGATGAAGGGAAGATATCTAAAAGAAATAAAATCAAATTAAGGGATGAGAGAGGAATATATTGAGAGAGGGAGACAGTGAGAGATAGAATGGGGTAAATTATATTGCATAAAAGTGCCAAGAAAAAGCAGTTCTATAGGAAGAGAAGAGAGGGCAGGTGAGGGGGGAATGAGTGAATCTTGCTCTCATCAGATTTGACCTGAGGAAGGAGTACCATACATACTCAATTGGGTATCTTACCCCACAGTGAAAAAGGATGAAGAAGATAAAAAAAAAGGGGGGGATGATAGAAGGGAGGGCAGATGGGGATGGAGGTAATCAAAAACAAACACTTTCGAAAGGGGACAGGGTCAAGAGAGAAAATTCAATAAAGTGGGATAGGTTAGGAAGGAGCAAAATATAGTGAGTCTTTCACAAGATGAGTATTGTGGAAGGCTTATACATAATGATATGCATGTAGCCTATGTTGAATTGCTTGACTTCTTAGGGAGGGTAGGTGGGAAGGGAAGAGGGAAGAGAATTTGGAACTCAAAGTTTTTAAAAACAGATGTTCAAAAACAAAAAACAAAAGTTTTTGCATGCAACTAGAAAATAAGATACACAGGCAATGGGGCGTAGAAATTTATCTTGCCCTATAAGAAAGGAAGGGAAAAGGGGATGGGAAGGGAGTGGGGTGACAGAAGGGAGGGCTGACTGGGGAACAGGGCAACCAGAATATATGCCATCTTGGAGTGGGGGGGAGGGTAGAAATGGGGAGAAAATTTGTAATTCAAACTCTTGTGAAAATCAATGGTGAAAACTAAATGTATTAAATAAAAAAAATAAACAAAAAATTTTTAAAAAAGTATGGGATGTTTCATATCCTATCAGAAATGAAAAAAAAAGAACTCTGTACTCAGTGTGTATGGTATAGTGGAAAGAATATTGAATTTGCAGTCAAAAGTCCTAGGTTTGAATCTCGAATCTTGGCTCTCTGACTTAGTAGCTGTGTAACCATGCGCAAGTCATTTAATCTAATATGGATCTGAGTTTCCTGATATATAAAGTGAGAATGGTTCCTGTGATCCTACAAACTTCAAAACCTATGTCAAAACTAAACTTATGTGTTCTCCAGAAGTCTACTATCTTTTGCACCATCTTAATTTCTGTACCAATATTCATCCTGTCTCTCATGGTCAGAACCTTAGTGTTATTTTTGAATTTTCTCAATTCTGCCTCTTCAATTTCTCTGGGGTTCTTCCTCTAAACTCTTTTTTTATAGTTCAACATAGGCCTCATCACTACCCACTTGGACTGTTACATACAATAGCCTTTTATCTTCTCTTCTTACCGCTATACTCTCTTCTCCCCAGTCCACATTCATATTGATGTTGTTAACTTCCTTTTTCTTTTTTAATAGGTCTTTGTGTTGTTCCATTGCTCAAAACTCTTCAGTGGCTCACTATTGTCAGCTAAATATAATTATAGTTATTTAGCTTGCCATTCAAAGTCCTCAACAACTGGGGGCTGTGCTATCTTATTTGCTTTATATCATGTGAACTACGCCTCACTAAAACTGGTATTTCTGACTGTTAGAAAACTAGTCCTAATTTATAGCCCAGTGTGAGTCATGTTTTCTAAGGAGTTTTCCTTGATCTGTCCTTTCATTAAAAATCTTAACCCATTTGGGCCCTGGTAGCTGCAGAGCAATTCTTTAATTCCTCGGCTCTCCTCTGCCAACTTTTCCTTCACATTGCTGCCCAAGTTATCTTATTTGATATATATTTACACATATATACATATTTGTAGTACACATATACTTACATACACATGAATGTGTGCACATATATAATACACATACATGTGTGTACACGTATTCATATATACATACACGTAGGGGGTATGGTGTATATCATGTGTATGCATGTGTGTGTATAAAGATATGGATATCTATTTATCTACCTATCTATTTCTCTATCTAGATATATCATGTGACTCCCTTGCTAAGAGGTATTCAGTATCTCCCTATTTCTTAAAGGATAAAATACAAAATCGATGTATTCAATCTATCTGGTATTCAAGACCCTCCATATTAAGATTTTAATTTACCTTTCCACCCTATTTCACACCACTCCTTTTTATTCACTTATTGTTTTAGTTCTATTGGACTACTTACAATTCCCTGATGTTATCCTGTCCTCTATCCTGCCTTCTCTGGTTTCCACGTATTTGCATAGGCTCCACTCCTGGAGTGGACTCCTTTCATATTTCTGTCTGTCAAAATCAACCTCTTTTGTTACAGGCTAACTGAAGTGTCCCTTTCTTCATAAAGCTTTTTCTAGTGCACCCAGATATCACATTCACTGTCTCCTCAGAAAGAAGAAAAGAAGCAACTTTGATGGCTGCTGAAGTTAGCCAAATGAATATTAAAAGACACATGATTCTGGATATAGGCTTGGCTTATATAAATAGCCTGGCAGAGAAAGGAAAACATGACATGGCAGCATGTAAAACACCGAAAGTTCTTAGGGAAAAAGCAGTTCTTTGGAAAGATGAAGTTTACAAATTTAAAGACAAAGGACAGTTTAAGGCTTTCACAACATTGATCTGGCAGTCCATCTACAAGTGGAATCTTTTCAGTTCTATGAAAGACGAAATTGTTCAGACAAAGTCATTGACATGCTTTTGGACAATGAAGACACAATTTCCATTACGTTGAAAATAAGAGAAAACAGGCTCAACCTACATCTGTTATATTTACATAAACTTTTCAAGAGTGAGACCATCATAAAGGACAAGACTTCAATAAAAAGTGGATTAGCATTTATGCTGAATCCAGTTGCCTGAACCTGCTCACATTTCCCTGGGACAGCACACAGTGCTCACTGGACAAAGCTCTTAAGATCTGCCACTGGAGAAATTTTGTGGAAGAGAATTATGAAACAACATCAGCACTTCTGTTGAACCATTTCTATGGATTCACTGAATTAGGGAAGGAATGGATATTCCCAACTGGACAGAATACCAAGTGAAATTCCTGTAGGATTATCATCTGCAAGTGCAGCAAAGTCCTTTGACTTTGACTATCTTTCAGTGTTAGCCTATGCTCCACGAAGAGGGCCTCCCTGTACCCATAATGAGCTTTCCTGTAAATGCTCTCCTGCAATGCTAAGAACCATGGACCAGAGAGTACAATATTGGAGATGAAAAAAGTAACAGGATTCTCCATGTCAGCCTCTGGCCCTTGCCATCTGCTTTCGCTTTCTTATTTTGAAAAAACAAACACATTTTTGAACACCAATGCTGTCGAGAGATATATGTACATTTATTTTGGTTTCCCTCCACCTCATTCCCATTTACTCCCAAAAGGTTATAAAGTGAAAAACAAAGCTTTCATACCACCCCCTCACCCCCACCCCCATATACTTATTGCATTTCAGTTTATACTATATATAGTTCCATTCTATTCAATATGTTCTAGGCAATGGTGATAAAAAAGACAAACAAACCTAGAAATAGTCCCTGGCCTCAATAATCTTGTATTCTACTGGGTAGAAACAATATGTACATAGAAAAGTAAATGAAACACACACACACACACACACACACACACAGAAAGAGAGAGAGAGAGGGTGAGAGAGAGAGAGAGAGAGATAGAGAGAGAGAGAGAGAGAGAGAGAGAGAGAGAGAGAGAGAGAATGAATACAAATTACTTTAGGGAGAAGGCATTATTAAAATCTGGGAAGAAATTAGGAAAGTCTGTAGGTAGGATGTGGCACTTATGCTGAAATTTGATTTATTCCTAGAATAGACTGTAAGTTCAAGGGAGGCAAGGACAGCACCATTTTTCATCTTGCTATCTGGGTATTCACATTCTTCTTGGCCCTAATGAAGCTATGTTCAGTGTGGGCAGGGACCATATCTCATTCATCTTTGTACCTCCTCTGTTGCCTAGCACATCATAGGCATGTGATAAATGCTTATTGAATGAATGTGTTGTTGAATGTTCCTGACATTTTAGGTTCAAAATTTTTTCTGGTTCAAAAAATGAATAAATAAACAAGATGTGCTTCATTTGAAAATTTTGGACTCAAATTCACCAAGGCACATGCTTGCTTTTTTCTTTTAAGAGGCAGCATGATTCAGGCGAGAGAGCAAAGGACTTGGAGTCATGAAACCTGGAGCTGAATTCTGTCTATGATGCTAACTGTTTGCATAACCATGAGAAAAGTCACTTTGCAATTCTGTAATGACTGACAGAAATACCTGTTCCTATTTCACAGGGTTGTTGTGAGGTTCAAATATGATGCTATGTGTAAACCCTTTGTAAACTTAAAGTGCTAGATAAATGTTGCCTATTGTTATTATTGCACCCCCCCCACCATGCTTTAACCAGTGAGCAACTGTCCGTGCTTTAACTAATGAACTATTGAATTTTCCTCCTCACCTATTAATATTCTTTTTCATTGCAGTTAAAATAAACACATTCCCCATAGATGATAGATTGGCAGCATGATTGAAGGAATAAGTCCTCACCACTAAGGGAAGTACATTTTTAGCTGGGCAGACTCATGAAGTACACTGGAAAATCATGAACTCTAGAAAGGTCTTTCAAAGCTGCTGAATGGATCAGTGTACTATAGTTGTGTGTTTATACAATTGTGTAACTTCTTTTTGCCTTCTTAGAAGGATATCTTTACTGCTTCAGAAAAAGGATATCTTCCTATGGCAAAGGGAAAAGGCCATTACTGCTGGTAGTAGAGTCTGAGAACTTGGGTTCAAATTTTACCTCCAATACTTAATATTTATGTGAAATTGGGAAAGGCACTTAATCAAACTGAGCCTTATTTTCCTCATTTGAGAAGCTTGAGAAAAGTTGTCTTTTAAGGTCTCTTCTAACTCCTACCCTATGATCCTATGAATAGTCTAGCAGGCTCTTCCTCCCTGCTTTTCAGGATAAAAGAGCTGACTGGAAGAAAAATCATCTGGTGGTATTTAAACAGTGATTTTTTTTTCTCCAGTCTCTCCAGTCCTGAATATTATGGGAATGATTGATCCACTAGTTCTATTTAAAACAAAGTATTACTCAGTAGTGAAGTTCATGTACAACTGTACAACCTTTGAGAGTTGCTGAATTGCACAATTGTATTCTTTAGAGATGTCACTTTTCAGTGAGAAAGAAACTTAATTCTCTTTAAGACCATTGAACCATGGAGGAAAACAAATACATTTTAGGGCAACATATACTTAAAAGTCATAGTAAATGCTTGAGAAAGTCTTATTGATTTGATTTTGTTTGCAGTAGCCATTAAAAAAATAAGCTCAAGGCTTGAGAACAGAAGGTGAATGTGTATGTGTGTGTGTGTGTGTTTTAACTTTAAAACAAACTGTTGTGATAAATTAGAAAAAGGACAATAGGAAGCATTGTCCAATAAATAAACACATGATTTTTAAAAATAATTTTTGCCTTATACTTGGTCAGGTTGAGTTGGGGGAAAGAGAGAAAGAGAGAGAGAGAGACAGAGACAGAGACAGAGAGACAGAGACAGAGAGACAGAGATAGACAGAGACAGAAAGACAGACAGAGACAGAGACAGAGACAGAGAGAGCAAGATAAATATGCTCAAAAATTTTAGTGACTTGTTCAGGGCCCACAGCTAGTAAAAGTCTAAGGTGGATTTGAACCCATAACTTTGTCTTTAGTACCAGTATTCTGCCTCTATACTCTATTGCCTTAACAATGTACCATTGCACATTTGCAGATGGGCCTGTGTTCCTAGACCAAGGTATTGTTTATGGTGACCTGGGCCCAATACCTAAGACCACCCAAAATTTACCATAGTATACTGTTTAGTTGGTCTTCTGGTGTCTCTCACTTAAAGTTTTTATTAACTTTACTTACTTATTTTTATATTTCTTTTCCGTTATACCCAATGAACAATAAAACTGTGCAACTGTGCATACCCTTTGACCCAGCAATACTACTACTAAACTAGGTTTGTATCCCAAAGAAATCAAACAAAAAGGAAAAGGCTCTATATATACCTATATATATGAATATACATACATATATATATATATATATATATATCCACATGTGTATATGTCTATCTATCTATCATCTATCTATAGCAACTTTTTTGTGGTGTTAAAGAATTGAAAATTGAGGAGCCACCCATCAATCGAGGAGTGGCTGAACAAGCTGTGATATATGATTGTGATGGAATACAATTGTGCTGTAAGAAAGACGAGTGGGATGGTTTCAGAAAAACCTGGGAAGGCCTATATGAACTGATGCAAAGTGAAGTGCGCAGAACTAAGAGATCATTTGACACAGTAATAGCAATAATGTAATGATTAACAACTGTGAAAGACTTAGCCATTCTGGTCAAGACAATGATCTAAGAGAATTCCAAAGGGCTCATGATAAAAAAAAATGCTATCTACCTCCAGATAGAGAGCTTATGAACTCTGAGTGGAAATTAAAATATATTTTATCATTGTCTCTATTTTTCCTGCTTTTTTGCAACATGGCTAATACGGAAAAAATTTTGCATGATTTCACATGTATTATTGATGCTGTTTGCCTTCTAAATGGGTGGGAAAGGGGCTGGAGAAAGGGAGAGAATTTGTAACTGAAAATTAAGAAAAAAGAATGTTACAAATAAATGATAAATTAGAACAAAAAATCTATTCCAAATTTTCACAGTTACATTGCTCTATCTTTTAATTATGTGTCTTTTAGAAATGCAATAAAACCTCTCTCAACCTGCATTTTTACCAAAAGCAATAGGGCTGGAAATTTCTTCATTTTGTACCTCAAATAACAGTCTGGTTTACCTCATCATCAACTGACAATAAGCCATTTCTATTTTTAATTTAGCTAAGTATAATACATACTACAATTTTTAATGAAACTCTAAAATATCTATTAACCTATGAATGTAGAATAAATGTGTTTTCCGCAAATCATAAACAGATAGAAAGCAGAAAGTTTAAGTAATCCATGTGAAATGAAGAATAGGAAGGTAAGGTTTTTAGAACCAAAGGGACTTTGAAAAATTATTGTTCATCTCTGATACAATCAACCTAAGTATTTCCTCTAGCCAATTGAAATCTATTTAAGGTATTGTGTTCCATTGTTATGTGTGATATACAGCTGACCTAATTTGTATCTTCCTGTTAACAAAGCTTTTACTCAGACATAGGTAGCCCCTGGCCAGACTGAAGTGAGCCATGAAAATCTGAAGTTCCCAAACCTTGATGGAAAACTTTTTGAATGAGAGCATTTTTCTAGGACAACCTCTTCTTTATTACCGACAGAACTTTGAAGGTTCAGAGATCAAATAAACCTATCCTATGAATTCTAGTGATAAATAGGAAAGAAGAAACATAATTTATTCAAATTTAATATACTTTCCTCCAATTAGTCAAGTGAATGGGGACAATAGTGTTCTCCTTTTTAGATTATGAGATATTGCTGACTCCTAGATTATGGTAAGATACAGAAGAATAAATTAAATTTTAAGGAGTTTTAGTTGATAATGAAGAAAAATAAAAAAGGAATAGTAATATAAAAATCATTTTCAAGTTGGAATTAAAAGAATCCTAATGAAAAGAGTTGAAATGAAAGCATAAGTTTCTCTAGCACAGAATAAATGTTACATGGGATGTAAATAGAGTTGAAAAATGGAGTCCTCCAGGTTGTTGCTAATTTAGTCCCACCCTAGGAATACTCCAAGGCTTTTATCTTGTTTGTTTGTTTATTTTAATGGATTTCGTGGTGTTTTGCCTCCTGTTCTTTATTTGACTTATCTTGCATTTTGGATGCTTTAATTGTGATTTATCTTTATAGGATCATAATTATAATGACTTTTATTCACCCTCAGGATTAAAACAGGGTATCCTGCGTGAATTTAATATTAAAAAATATCTACCATTGTAGAATTTCTCTGAATACTGAGAGTTCTGTGGGCAAAAAGAGATGGAGACTACCATGGTTGCTTGAATACCTGGTAGTAAGTGCCACAAACAGTAGGCGCATGAAACAGAGGCCTGTACAAATGCCTCTATTCTTGATATCAGAAGGCCCCGGGAAGAACAATTTGTTATGGAACTCAGACCTTTCTGGAATTTCTGTACACCTGATTACAAATTAAGAAAATGGTCGTGTTAACTCTAGAACATAGCAAAAAATAAAAATCCCTATGTTTTGTTGTTGTTTTTCAGTCATTTCTTAATTGTGTCTAACTCTTTGTGACTCCATTTGGGGTTTTCTTGGGGTTTTTTTTGTGGTTTGCCATTTCTGTCTTCAGCTCATTTTATACATGAGGAATTGAGCCAAACAAAGTTAAGGGATTTGCCTAGGGTCATACAACTAGTAAGTGTCTGAGGCCAGATTTGAACTCAGGAAGATGAATTTTCCTGATTCCAGGCCTGGCACTCTATCAATTGTGCCACCAAACTCCCTTATCTCTGTAGTTAACACATTATTAGTCATCTCTGGCATGGTCCAGATCCTATGAAATAAGAATTGCACAGTCATGAATTCATTCAGCCCAACAAATTAGAGCAGAAAGGGTCCTTCTGAGTCTAGCATTTTGATTTAAACAAATAAGGAAGTGAAGACCCTGAGAGGTGAATTACCCTAGATGACAACTGGAATCCAAGCAAATCTCCACTGATTAGAGTCATGAACTGAAGTTAATAATATGAAATTTAATTGGGATGAATTTTAAGTCTGACTTTTTTCTCTTTCTCTCAAATCAACTGCAGGAAGAGACGTAAGTTAGAACGTAGTGGGTGTTAAAAAGACCTAGGAGGTTTTGGGAAGTGTAGGTTCAATATGGTCCACCAGTTGAATGAGGAAGCCAAGAAAGCTAATGCAGTCTTATTTTACATTAACAAAAATATACTATTCACAAAAAGGAAGGTGATTGTCCCATTGTGTTTATTTGTGTTTAAACTAGTTACCTTTTGGGGACCCTCTCAACTTTGATATTGTGTGATCCCTAGAGTCTATGCCTAAGGTGACACAGTTAAGTTAGTGCCCTGATGGAATGTCATTCCCTTGAGGACAGGGCCTATTTCATCTTATCTTTGTACCCCCAGAATCTAGAATAGTGCCTGCCACAGAACAGGTTCCTAATTCTTGCTGAATAACTGATTAGAAGAGACAGAATTAGCATCCTAGTATCTAGTCTCATTATTTTGTTCTTTGACCTTGTCCACTGAAGAAACAAATTTGACACCCTCAAAAAATAAAATGTGGAATAACACATGTGATCCTTTTTTGGGGGGGGCTGTCTTGTTCTGTGATTTCGGTGTTGTAAAGGACTCCTACTAATGTGGTCATAACTACTTTGTAATTTGTAGTCTTAGATTCTGTCATGAGGCACTAAGAAATGAAGTGAATTATCAAGAGTCACACGATCAGTATGTATCAGAGACAGGATTTGAACTCAAGTCTTCCTGCCTCTGAGGTTTGCACTCTGTCAATCAAATCATGATGCCTCTCTACTGACCTATAGTCATCAGTCCTGCCTACTTTTCACTGACTGCATAATGCCTTCCTTTGCACTGTTTACTTTGTGGTTCTTTGATTCATAATGAGTAATCTCTGTGTGCAGTGGATAGTGGATGTGAGGCCCTTCATGTATCACAACACTAGAAATTCATTCTATTTTCCATTAGGGAGTCAATAGAAGGATGAGATGAGAGAAAGAATACTGTTTTATGTTATGGAGATTTAATATAGGAATATCTCATTTCTTCTTTGATTTGAAGGCTAGGGATTTCAGCAATGGATGGCATTATTTTTTAAATGTTGCTAAAAGAAATGTCAAGTTCAGTATCACACAGCAATGAATTCTCTGCAAAAGAGTGTTATCTCATAATGGGAATCATGCACTGCCGTTTAAAGTCTTTTATGTTGACATGCAGTCTAATAGGCAGCAGATAATTGTTCCAAGGCTATTAAGGAATGAATGTGGGAAGAGGCAATTTTCTTTGTAGTGGCTCTAAAGAGAGGAAGTTATGAAAGTGTTTCATGATATAGGATGTTTGTATTGTGACTTCAACAGAGAACATAAGGTGCACAAATAAGTGATTAAATTGATATAAAGGGCAAACTTCAAAATCAGAGCTCAGTTCTCTGTGTTCAGTTTCTTCCCCATGGATCTCAGAAATTTTCAAGTTTGAGAAATGAAATTTCATCCAATAGTGTCTGATAATAGTACTTTAAATCTAGCATCAAAGAATTTTAGAGCTAGAAACAACCTAAGAAATCTACTACTGTAATCTCCATGTTACAGGTGATAAAATGAAGACTTCATGAAGTTTAAATATCTTGCCCCAGGTTTCACAGCTAGTTAGCTAATTAGGTTAATATTCCACTAGCCAAATGATCATAGATCAAGAATTGGGGGAAATTTAGAGGCCGGATCTTCCCATTTTACAGATAAGGAAAATAAGTCTTAAGAAGGTTAAATGGCTTGCTCAAGGCCACACAAGTTATATAGAGATAAGGTCTGAACCAATGTCCTTTAACTATAGGGCTTGTATTTATGTTCACATTTATATTTAAATATAAATATAGGTATATGTATGAGTTCATATGTGTGTAATATGTATACATATATATACATGCTTATGTGTATTGTGTATATATGTATTATTACTGTTCAGTTATTTCAGTCATGTATAACTCTTCATGACTCAAACTGAGGTTTCCTTAGCAAAATTACTGGAGTAACTGAGGCAAATGGGGTAAAGTGACTTGCCCAAGCTCACACAGCTAGTAAGTGTCTGAAGCAAGATTTGAACTGAATCCAGGCCTGGCACTCTATTCACTGTGCCACCTAGCTGGCCTATTATACACACACACACACACACACACACACACACACACACACACACATACACACACGTATACATATATAATGTATGTATATGTGTGTATATACATATATGTATATATGTATCCAAACTATATGTGCCTAATAAATGTTTATTGAATTGAATTAAATATAGACACTGTCAGGGATGGGTGTTTCTAGAACTAAGTCTTTATCTGTGAGTGAAACCCTGGAGCCTACAGAAACTCTACCCAGAGATGCAGATTGGCAATCCTGTAAATTATAGTCTTCTATGGCTTTAAAGTTATATAATCTTATAGTTTCCTAGAGCATTATAGTGTTAATCAGGGTGGGGCAAAACAGCAAAAAGCTGTTCTTCTCTTAAGTGCCTTTAATGATTCTGGCCTTTGTTCAAATGGGGCAGGGAAAATGGGATCTTTTTGTCTTGGAGTGTTTCTTAAGAAACTAAGTCAATGTAATGGTAATCAGGACAGGACTTTTTGTTGTCTTCTCCTCTGGAATGCTGAGGTAATTAAGTACCTTTGATGAGTCTTGTCTTTCAAATGTAATAGTCACCAAAATGGGACTTTTCACTGTTCTTTGTTTGAGTGCTTCTCAGCACTGACAGTAATCAAGTGCCCTAGGGCCCTGAGATGAGTACATAAGAGCCTAGGTTGGTGTTTGACTTTTGGAGGGCTCACTCAAGGAAGGAGTGTTGAGACTCTGGGCAAGCCGTTGTAACTGCCCCCCACCCCCCAGCTTTGCTAACCCAGAACCATTGGTTCTTCTCTGGTAACTATGTACTGTGATTTGATCAGACAAGGTCTGTCTGTTGATGTTTGTAATTTCTGTTTGTATTTGCCTTGAAGTTCAGGGGGCTGATCTTTTCCCCCTGAACTAAGTGAATGATATATGTATGTTTCATTAAAGTGAAATTGTTCACCCCTTAGAGTTGCTTTCCTTAGAAAAGCAGATCAAAAGAACCTGTACTAGCAGCTCTTGTTGCTAGTCTTGTTGGGTCATACACCTCAACAGCTGCTGCTAGTCAAATTGTTGCTACAAGCGTTGAGAGGTTAAATGATTTGTCCAGGGTCACATAGTCACTATATGTCAGATGCAGAGCTTTAACTCTGATCTTCCTGAATCCAAGGTAAGTGCTGTATCTGCTACATCAGGCTGTCCCACGTATCCTTACACACAGAAACATAGAAACATACATATAGGCTCAAACATACACATATATACATATACACCATGTTTGAAATACATTTTTTTCTGCTAGAATTATTTTTAAGGTTGATCATGCTTTCATTCAATTATCCCAATTATGTTCACTGCCTCAATCACCCACTGCTAGTATACTGAACACTTACGGAGGCATTTACTCTCTCAATTTATTATTGCAATGATACACTAGTGGTCTAAAAGACTTATTGTGCTTCCCTAAATGCTTACCAACAGGGAGAATCCTAAAGTAAACAAATGAATGGCTTTATTCACATTTTGAGAGTGAAAGCACTTCTGTATGTGCATCCTCTATGAGGGTCCTTCTCCTATGGATCCTTGTGTTGTGCAGAGGATTCTGTTCTGGCATCCTGCCAAGCTGAAAGGAATCTGAGCATAAGTCTAGTGATGGACTGTATTGCTTAAGGACCAACCTAGCTAAATTTAGAGAGATTTTTCATCAGAACGTTGGCTATAGGGCAATACTGAACCACAGCAAATTATGAACAATTCACTATAACAGTGAGTTGGATAGTAGTCCAGGTTGATGAAAGGAGGGCTCATGTAGTTAAAACTATAGACCTTTGAAGTAAACCTATACATACACATACACAGAGTTAATTGGGTCAAATAAATTGCTTTTAAAATCCTTTTTGGCATGGCCATAATATAAAAAATGATCACAGCAAGCTCTAGTTAACAATATTAATTTAATATAGTGGATGATTCTCTCATTGACTAGATAACCTGTTGCCCTTAAATAAAAGCATTGACTAATAGAAACCTAGTTAATTCAGATCATACTCCAATCTCTGAAGATGTAAATTATTTTTAATTGTTTTTTTTTTTCTTTAAGGGATTCTTCCGATGGGATTTTTAGCATTTAAAAATATCCTGTACCAGCTGTATAATGTATAGTTTTGAGAATTAGCATTCCCTACAATTAGAGGAAATAAGGAAATATTTTGAGGGTTTTAAACAGTTAGAAATCACTTCTCTATTGAACAGATTTATCTCAAATGAAAGAATCTCTATGGTTCGTTTCAAATAAAAAATTCCATAATACTATGAATCACTTCAAGTCTAAGAGACATTATTATTTTTGTTTTTTTTTGTCTCAAGCACTCATATTTAGTAGGACTATAGCTCATAGAATATGTCCAGATTTCTAAAAGATTGCATTTTCTATATGAAATAAGTAAATATTTGTAAATGGACATACATATGATCAGTTCTGAGATTTTTTTCAATAGCTTAGTTGATAGAGAAACAGAAAAGTTTTACAAAGAAATAATTTTCACTATGCATATATCTAGGTTTTTCACTCCATTAGCTTTTAATTAAACCTCTGACTGATAAAGTTTTCCATCTTCTTTTTACAGTCTATTTCTTGAAACTGATTCCTTCCTTGGGGCTTTAGTAACTGCCAACGCAGCTGACAGGCATTCATGTCATGATCATCATCTACCTTCTCCCTTGCATAACCTGCTTTCTTCCAGCCTACAAAACCAATATTATATAGATCAGCAAAATCATCAGTCATTCATCGAAGTCTTCATATGTGGCATAATGCAAATACTCTATATTAAATCTGAGAACAAATGGATAGAAGCAGACTGTCAAAGACTTGCCTCAGTGATAATGAGTGTTGTAGACACATAGTTCCATTTTCCCACATGCACAAGTTGTATAACACAATATGTAGACAACCTGTTGCTTAACTCAATTCAATAACATCATTTAAGCACCAACTATGTGCAAAACATTGTGCTACCCGGAGCTACCAAGACAAAATGAAAACCAGTTCCAGCCATGCTCTGCTGGGGACCTATTTGTTGTTGTTGTTGTGTCTGTCCTTCATTCTCAAAGAGGACCATGACATCAGGGAAATGATGACATGACTTGCAGTTGACTTTGATTTCAGTGAGGGAGGGATGTGCAAGGTTACCAGCCTCACTTTCTCCTCCAGAGCCATCTGGGTTCAGTGGCCTGATATTCACCAGGACCACTGGAGAATGCCCAGGATGCATTGGGAGACCCTGTCTCTTTTAGGCTAAGGTCTTTTCAGGTTCTCACTTTGAGTGAATGGACCACTTTAAGAAGTTAATCAAGGGATGGCTCCTTTAATCAAAACTCAAAAAAAAAAAAAAACAAACTTGGAGGGGAAGACCCTCAGGGTTCCTGGCCAAAAGAGAAACAGTTACTATTGACAATCACTCTGAGCCAGGAGGGCAGGGACCTAATGTCTAATCTATGAGCTCTAGAGAGAGTTGAGTTTAAGACTCGGGTTTTGAGAAAGGAATCTAGCCAGTAAACCCACGGGCATTACCTCACTCAAAATGAGAACCTGAAAAGACATTAGCCTAAAAGGGCCAGGGTCTTCCAATGCATCCTGGGCCATCTCCAGTTTTCTTGGTGAATATGAGGCCACTGGACCCAGATGGCTTTGGAGGAGAAAGTGAGGCTGGTGACCTTGCGCAGCCCTCCCTCACTCAAATCAAAGTCATCTACAAGTCATGGACCTGTTTACAAAGAAGTAAATGTAAGATAATTTGAGGAGGGAGAGCCCTCACAACTTGGAAGCGTAACTGTAGGAAGTGTTAAGGGGCTACCTGTACTGTCTTCTTGAGTTGCCATATTTTCTAGACACACTGGACCTGCTGTACACAGGAAGCCCTGAATGTGTCAAGAATGAAACCCTTTTCCCCTCACCCCGAGCTGACATAATTCGTTGTTCACATCCCAAACTGGACTCCCTGTGCGTCCTTGAGAGTCAAGACAGGTGTTAGTCAATCTGCACCAGACTGAGAAACTGGTACCTTTGTAGATAAGCAGACCATCCTGTCTTTATGGTCTATCATTTCCAAAGGGAAAGGAATGCTGCTTTTGCCATAACCTTTCTCCTCCTCTTTAGGAGGTGATTAGCTCTTTTCCCCTCCACTGTGACTTCCCCTTCTCCTTCTCCGAGACTTTCCCTGCACTGCTGAACGCCTTGTAGTTGTATAGGGGTTCCACATACATATTCCTTTCTCTTGTGATAAATCCAGTTGAAATGCATGTCTCATGAACTTGTTATATATGTGTATTATATGTGTGTGTACATGTATTTTAACAGAAGTAAGCCTTGAATTGAAGAAAGCTATGTATGTATGCATACATGTATTTCTGGGTCGATGCTCTACTCACTGCACCAGCTAGCTGCCCCAATGCCTTGTCTCTTGATAGTAAGAAATGAATTGAATGAAAGACGTAGTTGGGGGTTGGGGACAATTTTTTTAAATTGATCTCTAGAAAATAACTTTATTAAAAGCAAGAACTGGGGGGGCAGAGCCAAGATGGCAGCTGGAAAGCAGGGACTAGCGTGACCTCCCTGCCGAGTCCCTCTGAACCAATTCTAGAACGGCAGAACCCACAAAACAGCAGAGGGAAGCAGGGCTCCAGCCCAGGACAGCTTTGATGGTCTCTGGGTGAGGTCTATCCCACACGGAGCTGGGAGCAGAGGGGAGCCGAGCCCAGCTGAGCCCTGCCGAGCCCAGAGTGAGCTGCGCGGACCAACCAGACCAGAAGCTGGGCGGAAAGTGCCCTAGCGCCCTGAATCAGTGAGCTGTGGCAGTTACCAGATTTCTCAACACACAAACACCAAAGACAACAGGGAAGGTTAGTGGGAAAAGCTGCGGGAGTGGAAGGAGTTGGCAGTTCGGCTACCAGTCCTGGGGGGCAGCAGAGGTGGGGCAGCTACAGCTGTTGTTGCTTCAGGCCCCAGGCCCACCTGGTGGGAGGAATTAAGTGGTGAATCAGAGCAGGAGTGCACAGCCTGCTGAAGATCTAAGCCCAGTTCGGGTTGGGGGTTCTTGGGGAAGGAGGAGTGCTGGTGTGGCAGAGCTGGCGCATCGCCCCCAAACATGGAACATAGAACTCATTAGTCTACAAGCAGTCATACCCCACTGAAAAACTCAAGGGTCAAGTTAGTTGGTTGCGAATATGGCCAGGCAGCGAAAATGCACCCAGATTCAGTCTCAGACTTTGGATTCTTTCTTTGGAGACAAAGAATACCAAAACATACAGCCTAAAGAAGTCAAAAAAGTGCAAGAGCCTACACCAAAAGCCTCCAAGAAAAACATGAACTGGTCCCAGGCCGTGGAAGAGCTCAAAAAGGATTTGGAAAAGCAAATTAGAGAAGGAGAGGAAAAATTGGGAAGAGAAACGAGAAGGATGTGAGAAAACCTTGAAAAACAAGTCAATGACTTGTTAAAGGAGACCCAAAATAATAGTGAAAAATACACTGAAGAAAACAACACCTTAAAAAATAGACTAACTCAAATGGCAAAAGAGCTCCAAAAAGCCAATGAGGAGAAGAATGCCTTGAAAGGCAGAATTATCCAAATGGAAAAGGAGGTCCAAAAGACCACTGAAGAAAATACTACTTTAAAAATTAGATTGGAGCAAGTGGAAGCTAGTGACTTTATGAGAAATCAAGATATTATAAAACAGAACCAAAGGAATGAAAAAATGGAAGACGATGTGAAATATCTCCTTGGAAAAACCACTGACCTGGAAAATAGATCCAGGAGAGATAATTCAAAAATTATTGGACAACCTGAAAGCCATGATCAAAAAAAGAGCCTAGAAATCATCTTTCAAGAAATTATCAAGGAGAAGTGCCCTGATATTCTAGAGCCACAGGGCAAAATAGAATTTGAAAGAATCCATCGATCGCCTCCTCAAACAGATCCCGAAAAGAAATCTCTTGGGAATATTGTCGTGAAATTCCAGAGCTCCCAGATCAAGGAGAAAATATTGCAAGCAGTCAGAAAGAAACAATTTGAGTATTGTGGAAACCCAATCATAATAACCCAAGATCTGGAAGCTTCTACATTAAGAGATCGAAGGGCTTGGAATACGATATTCCGGAGGTCAATGGAGCTAGGATTAAAACCAAGAATCACCTACCCAACAAAACTGAGTATCATGCTCCAAGGCAAAATATGGATTTTTAATAAAATAGAGGACTTTCAAGCTTTCTCAGTGAAAAGACCAGAACTGAATAGAAAATTTGACTTTCAAACACAAGAATCAAGAGAAGCATGAAAAGGTAATCAAGAAAAAGAACAAGAAAAAGAAATTGCAAGGGACTTACTAAAGTTGAACTGTTTTGTTTACATTCCTACATGGAAAGATAATGTGTATGATTTATGAGACCTCAGTATTAGGGTAGCTGAAGGGAATATGCATATATGTATATATGTTTATGTATATATATATATATGTATATAAAGTGAATGTGTATGTATGTGTATATATATATATATATATATATATATAGAGAGAGAGAGAGAGAGAGAGAGAGAGAGAGAGAGAGAGAGAGGGAGAGAGAGAGTGGACACAGGGTGAGTTGAAGATGAAGGGAAGATATCTAAAAGAAATAAAATCAAATTAAGGGATGAGAGAGGAACATATTGAGAGAGGGAGATAGGGAGAGACAGAATGGGGTGGATTATCTTGCATAAAGGTGGCAAGAGGAAGCAGTTCTGTGGGAGGAGGGGAGAGGGCAGGTGAGGGGGGAATGAGTGAATCTTGCTCTCATCAGATTAGGCCTGAGGAGAGAATACCATACATACCCAACTGGGTATCTTACCCCACAGGAAAGAAGAGGGAAGAAAATAATAAAAGGGGGGGATGATGGAGGGGAGGGCAGATGGGGGTGGAGGTAAACAAAAACAAACACTTTGGAAAGGGGACAGAGTCAAGGGAGAAAATTCAATAAAGGGGGATGGGTTGGGAAGGAGCAAAATATAGTTAGTCTTTCACAACATGAGTATTGTGGAAGGGTTATACGTAATGAGACACATGTGGCCTATGTTGAATTGCTTGACTTCTTGGGGAGGGTGGGTGGGAAGGGAGGAGGGGGAAGAATTTGGAACTCAAAGTTTTTAAAAACAGACGTTCAAAAAAAAGTTTTTTGCATGCAACTAGAAAATAAGATACACAGGCAATGGGGAGTAGAAATTTAGCTTGCCCTACAAGAGGGGAAGGGAAAAGGGGATGGGAGGGGAGTGGGGTGACAGAAGGAAGGGCTGACTGGGGAACAGGGCAACCAGAATATACGCCATCTTGGAGTGGGGGAGGAGGGTAGAAATGGGGAGAAAATTTGTAATTCAAACTCTTGTGAAAACCAATGCTGAAAACCAAATATGTTAAATAAATAAATTAATTAAAGTAAAAAAAAAGTTAAAAAAAAATAAAAGCAAGAACTGTCTTCAAGAACGAATCTAAATATTTTGTGACTAATTCCACTGAAGTTATTAATATATAGTGGGTTAAACAAGATTTTCCTAAATAATTTAACAGGAGGTGAGCCTTTAGTTGGAATTTTTGATTCCATTTCCTTAGAAGGGATATAGATATGCCTCTTGGTGCCTCCTGGACTTGAATGACTTGGGCTATCCTGCAGAGGAATTATTGGCTCAGACACTTGAGAGGAAGAAATGTTATTGAAGAAGTCACTGAGTATTCATTGAAGATTTTCTTTTTAACTTTTCAGAGGTCCTTTAAATTCTTCCCTTTCTCTTTCTTCCAAGGCAATCCCAAAAGTACAACTTGTGGTTGGGGGATTTTCTCAGCCCCTAGTAGTCATTAACATCACCTTTGGAAAGACATTAAGAAGAGGAATACATGTACTCCCCAAGGCGGCAAATGATGTGAGTTCCTAGACTATGTTGTTTTTGAACCTGTGTCTTTTAGGTGGAGGCAGAGAGGCAGCATGACTCCAAATCTTAGGCAGAGAAGGGGAAGTATTCTCAGATAACACTTTAAAATTGTCTTGAGAGTGACTCAAAGTTAGCTGTTTATGGATATAACCTTCTATGCCAGCCAGGGGTGTAACAACAATCCTGCTAGCAGCTGCTGTGAGGGTGTAAAGCCAACAAAAACCAGCTCACAGAACGCTGCAAGTCCAGGTCCTTTTCATCTGCTTTACCAAGGAAAACAATGTTAAGGGGTTAACAATCTTACTTTAATCTAGCATACAAATATCATTTACTTAGTTCATGGGAAAAAACCAGTACCCTGAATTACAGACCAAATACAATTCGTAGTTATCAACATCTGGGTCTTCATCTGGGGAGCTCATTAGAACCGCTGGCCCAGAGTCACACACCACTCCTGCTGTGGCTCAGAGCTCAGAGAGAGAACGCTCTTATATATCCTGTTCAGGGCCCGAGGGCCCTGATCTCACCCAGGCTGGGCCTGGAGAAGTTCCCTGCCCCCAATATCACATCAGATACAAATCAATGGCTCCCAATTGTCTCAGTGCTGAGAAATACAAAAACATCCCACTTTATCTGCCCCATTCAAACAAAGGCCAGAATCATTAAAGGTCAACAGCAAAAAATCCCACCTTAATTACTATTACAGGGAGTGGGGGGATGGTGTGTGGAACAACATACCACTAAAGAGAGAAAAAATGGATACACATGGCCTCCATAGCTAGAGGAACATCAAATGAATGAAATCATAACATAGTAGTCGACCTCGACTTTGTCCTCTGCTATTACTATATGGTATTCACAAAGTACAGCATGTTTCCCCTAGAGAGGTTTCCAAGCCTTGAAATTATTTATCTCAAACTACAGGATCTCTAAGATACTTTTCAAATCTGAAATTTAAAGTCCTGCCAGGGTCTCTATTCTGTGGAATACATAGTAGGGACACACCAGAATGTAGAGTCTTCTTGTTTTTCAGACCAAAAGGGTGGTTACAAATCACAGTTTAGCTCTGAAAAGGAGGAGAAAATCTTGTCCAGCCCGATTTTCCCTTTTCAATGATGACACCTTGAAATAGAATTGGGAGCCTCAGCGTTTTTATTACCAAAGTTAGTCAAATCAGTGAGGAAACCAAATCAAAAGGAAATTGCTCTATTCACCCTAAAGGTCCTAGTACTTTTTCCATTTAGTCATTAATTTTTATGGAGGTAGAGACTGCAAGGTCTTTCACTTGAGCTTTGCACAGGAAATTCTGGAATGGTATGTAAACCATAGCCAGTCACAAATTTCATTGTTGTTTTCACATAATAAAATATAAATAACCTATTTTAGCTCTGTAAGTAAGGAGGATTTTGTTATTTTTTCTTAGAGTTTGGTTTCCCAGGCTCCATGGCCATGACAATCTCTAGTTTCCAGGTGTTAGATAGTATTTCCCAAGCCTATGACTTGTAAACATCTCCACCACAGTTGCTCAGTGAGATATAGGGGTGACATAATGTGATTGTTTTACTATGCTTGCGCAGAATGATAATATTGCTAAAGTTAACCTGTGAACTTAATGTTGGCAAGATGCCTCATCTGTTGCCTTACAAAGCAAGTGGGAACTGGTCAGGGAGTGGGGAACCCATATAGGAATATGACAATGCAATGCTATGCGTGCCTCAACAGGCCCCCATTGAGACTTGAGGGGATTTAGGGGAGTGCACAAGCTGGAATGCTGTGCCAGTCTCAATAGGCCTGATCAAGACATAGGGGTAGTAGCCCCCACTTCTTGTTGGCACCTGTGAGGAGTGATTGGGGAATGCTATAGGAGTTGGTGCTCCCATTATCAATAACCCACTTTGAGAAGACTAGAGTAGAATAAAGTAAGATCATTAACCCCTCCGAAGTTGCCTCCTCATCCTTCCTGTCTGTTCAGATCAATACTGAACCTATCAGAGGTTGAAGTCCAAGAACTCCAGTGCCTCCTATGTGTTATTTGTAAAACGATCCCTAATAATTTACCCTAATTTATCTCCCCAAATTCCTCTGCTAGAGAAACATCTCATAAGAATAAGGTGTTTTTTAATATATGTATTTGTATATGTGTGTGTGTGTGTGTATCCATGTTTGTGTGTATAAACACCCACACATGCACATATATGATTCAATAGAACCAAGGAGCATTTCAAAAAACATGACAATATTCTACACCCTTGTCCTTTATCTCTGCTAAGAAGGGAAGGAAAAGCCTTGTATTTCTTCTTTGGGGCCAAGTTTGGTCATTATAATTTCATAGCATTCAGTTCCAACTGTTTTGTTGCTGCCGACCTTTTATTTACACTGTTGTAGCCATTGTGTGTATTGTTTTTCTGGTTCTGCTTACTTCATTTTGAGTCAGTTCATATAAGTCTTCTCACATTTCTTTGTATTCATGATATCCATTATTTCTTACACCCCAGTAATACTCCATTACTAACATGTGCCACAGATGGTTTAACCATTTCCCAGTTGAAAGGCATTTTGTTTCCATTTCTTTACTATTACAGAAAGTGATGTTTTATATATATATATTTGGTTCCTGTAGAGTCTTTCTTTTTATCACTGACCTTCTTGGGGTATATGCCTAGCACTGGAATACTTGATTCAAAGTATATTGACATTTTGGTTACATTTTACACATAATTCCAAACTGTAAGGAGTGAAGGAGAGGAAGAGTCATTAGAAGTTTGAGGAGAAAAGAGAAATTTTGGGACAGTTTGGACAAAGAAAAGGTTTGGAAATAATGAGGGAGAGAACGAATAGTAGGACATTATAATGATTAAAAAGGGAATTTCTGAGCTCAGTATCAAAGAAGTCAAACAGTTATGGGTGCTAGTTAGAGTGAAACTGTCAGTCTTGGGAACCAAGTAGGTTGATGAACAAGGAAACCATGGTGTTTGAAGGGAAATTATATTGAAGTTCCTAAGCATGAGGGCAGGATCTGAGTTGGAAGGAAAGACTGAGCCAGGTGCTGAACTCCTTGAGAAAGGAAGAAGAATAACCTAGAGGCTGTTAGATCATAGCAACAAAGAGCTGAACCAGGTGATATACTGTAGATGAGATACTGCAAATAGAGATAACCTCAAAGAAACGATTGCTAAGTGATGACGGCAGAGAGATGGTCTGAAAATAGCAGAAGAATACTGATTCTTCCTCCTGGTTCATTGTGTTGGGGCACAATGAGTGAATGCTCAAACAGCCTTCACTGGAGAGGAGAAACTATGCTCTGTCTTCCAGGGTGAGCCAGGGTTCTGTGAAAACATTATAATGAAAAGAGTGTGAAGAGAACGAAACTGAAAGTTGTTTGTTAATGAATGTTCAAGGATTCCAGAGGGCACAATGGAAGAGGAAAGAAATAGAGACTAGGATGGAGCTGGATGGCAATGAGTATACAGGCAAAGGTGGCAGGAGAAGGAGGTTCTGTCGCCAGCAAGTGTATCAATAGGATTACAGTAAAAGTACATATATATTTTCTGGCCATAGGTATAAGTGTTTTAGAGCACCTCCCCCTTTCCAAAGGAGCACAAGAATAGAATGAGGCATTGGCAGGGCATTCTCTCTCTAAATACATAAGAGCTAGGAGGTGGTGGCAAGGTCAAGCCAGTAGACTGGGTTGCCAGGAACTGGTGTGGACTCACACATTAGACTAACTCAGTAGTTATATGCCAAGATTCTGTGTTATAGGCTTGCTGTCCCAGACTCTGCCCCTTTTGTCATTCAGTGTGGTGCCCAGCCGGCATGTGGCCTTCACCCAAGGCAAAAGTCTTCCCTTCCAATTACATCATTCTCCTAAAACCAATACTAAGGACCACCAGGCTGAGCTATTTTCTCTCACGATTTATTAATAGAGTCCTTTTCCATAAGTAGAATTTTCTTACTCCCTAAACTTTAATTTATTAAGTATTTCACCTGAAAGCAATCACCCTTGGAGAGAATTCCTTGAATCGAACATCTGGCTTTTCAATTCAGACAGCAATAAATGAAGGAAGACACCAGAGAAACAGAATTATGCTCTCTTTTAGAATGTAGAAATGTTTACAAAGACATTACCCTGACAACAGGCAACCTGTTCTGCATTAGGAATAAACTTGTTTTGGTGCTCCTAGAGGGGCCAGGCAATTAGCCTACATCTCTCCAGCTCACCTATGGGGCTTTGTATGCTTCTGGTCTCCCCGGTTAATCATCCCTCCTGTATTCATTGACCTTTATATAGGCTACTTGAGCACTATAAGCTCTGCAGCTATTACCTTTAAAGGTAGCCTGTTTTCCTGTAGCATATATTTGCATGACATTTGCAGTTTCTGTGCATTTTAAAATGACATCTTAAGAATCCTTCCTGAGATTTTAGAGTGTGGCAGAATCATCTGCCACAGATGAATCATCTGGTCCAGTAAGAACGCTTCAAGAAGAGTGGTATTCCCTAGGACTTTTCCCCAACCAAAGGGATCAAGTTAAAAAAAATACAAACACACATATGTATTATATATATACATATACATATACATATATATGTATATGTAAAAATTTCCCTACACTACAATGGGGGAAGCTTTGAGATATAAATCATATGTAGATAGGAAATTCACATTACAAGGTAAGGTTAGAGATTCTGGCCTATCTTAACACATCTTTCACTCGACAAGAAGAATAGCTAGCATGTATACAGTACTTCAAAATTTGTAAAAACCTTTTACAAATATTATATCATTTTATTCTCACAACAACCCTGGGAAGTTGGTACTTTATCTCTCCATTTTACAGATAAGAAAACCAAGGCATATAATTGCCCATGGTCACACAGAAAATAAGTGTCTAAGGCGTAATTTGAGCTACAATGCCCTATCTATTATACCCCCTAGATACTTGATTCTCCAATTCAATTAGACAATTATGAAGAGTCTCTCGGTTACATCTTGCTTCTGGCTCTATATAAGTTAAAGCCCTCTTTTCCTTTAAATACTAAGGAAGCCAGATCCTTTGTAGAGGGTACATGAAATACAACTCTCAGGTGAGAATTAATCAGCCAATTCCAGTAACTCCATGACACTTCAAATATCTATTTTCTCTTCATGTTCCCCACATCCTTAAAGGTAGGACAAGGGAACCAAAATAACATGCTTATATTGGACAATATAAGGGGACTCTTGTTTAAAAATGAAAAGAGGCACATACAAGATACATGACTAGAGACTGTATCACAGGAACTAATGTGAATTTGGTTCTGTCCTTATTCAATTCCATAATATAGTTTGTTGTTGTCCTTCAATCTTGAAGAGAACCAAAATGACATCACTATGCTAGAGTCAAGTTTCAATGTGTCCGACTGTGGCTGACCAGATCAATATGATCTTGGAACGCTCTATTGAAGATTGAGTACAAATAATCCATGTGAACATTTAGGGCAGATACTCTAAATTTGTGCATCCTGCATTTCCTTTGAGCTGTTTCAATTCTGCTTTGCTCTTGGAGCACAGCACTTTCTCTGATGTGGGCATGCCATGCTGAGCAGTCCTGTGCCAGTGTCTCCCATTTCACACAATCAATTCATAAGTTCTTAAGACAGACCTTGAAAGTGTCCTTGTATCACTACTTCTGACCACCATGTGAATGCTTGCCCTGTGCAAGTTCTCCATAAAATAGTCTTTTTGGCAAGCACACATTTTGCATTTGAATAATGTGCCCAGCCCATTAGAGTTGTGCTCTCTGAAGCAGTTTGAATGCTTCACAGTTTAGTTTCAAGTAAGGACTTAAGTGTCTTGTATCTTATCCTACCAGGTGATCTTCAGAATCTCCCTCAGATAATTCAAATGGAAGTGATTCAGTTTCCTGACATCGTGCTGGTGTACTGTACAGGTTTCACAGGCATAGAACAATGAGGTCAGCACCATGGCTTCAGTGTGGTAGTTAGTCTAATACTCTTCTCTCCCATACTTTCCTTAAGAGCCTCCTAAACACTGAGCAGCTCAAGCAATGTGTGGTGCATACATACATACATGCATACATACATACATGTATATATATGTGTGTGTATGTGTATATCTACATATTTATAAATATAGATATACACACATATGTGTACTTATATGTATGTATGCACACATATATGCATGCATGTATGTATATATGTATCTATATCTACAGCTATAAATATATTGGTTGGTGCTATATATACAAATATGAGAGATCACATAGTGGTATTGAGGGCGAAAAACCCAGGGATTCAGGAACCAAGTTGATTTTACATATCTTTATAGACTCTAACCACTTAGGAAGGGATCCTGAGGGTGGAGCACCTTTATAGACTCTAACTGTTTATGGTCTCCCGAGTACTGGAGAGGGTCAGGGCCATCCAGAATGAATTCATGATCTCAAACATTCTTTAAATCACAGTGGCAAAGATTTATCATGCCTTACAGTGGGCAAGAATTCTTAGGGAACCTGCAACCTCACATGGTTGCAGGAAAGCTTTTATAAGAGATTTAGGGGTGAAACATGTTAATTAGGTGTTTTGGGGTGGGATTAGAGAGTCGTTAAGGGGTGGTCCATTCTTACACTTTTTGTATCTACCAGAGTTTTGTATCTCCCAGAGTTCACTGGGAAATAGCCCAAAGTGGGGGGCTACCTGGAAGTGTGGTTTTGACCTTGAAACATCACTAAGTCAACCAACGGTCATGCCGACTAGAAATATCCGGGTGGCTTCCATCAAATGTCTTGTTAGTCAAGATGAATGTAAGGGAGTATACATTTGACTATGTCTAGGATGCATATCAGGAAAGTCAGTAAGTAGTAAATATTGTTATGTCCCAATGCACAGCCAATTAACAATACACAGGGAGTCCAAACTAACAAATTCTACGGGTGCAGCTGGCCACAGTATCAAGAGGAGAGCCCTTGAACTGGAGAGAAACTGCTAGGGCCAATGCTTTGAAGCTAGAGAGAAATGTGATTTTAGAACTGGATGTAATTTTGGAATTGGAGTCCAGGCATAGGCACCCAAGCAGAGGAGAAGGATAAATGTGATGTTAGAATTAGGGTCCAAGCACAAGCACCCAGAACCCCATCAGTGGTGCTATCAAAGTAGAGGGATGTGGTCAGAACTGTACTTTGGGAATGTTGATTTGGCAATTGTGTAAAGTATAGGTTAGAGAGTGGAATGGTTGAATATAAGGACATTGATTAGGAAGCTATTTCAATAATCCATGCCAGAGGTAATAATCACTTGAACTAAGCAGTTTGTGGTTTGGCCTCAGATGGAAGACATACACAAATTAGAATATTTAAGCTCTTCAGGAGACTATATACTTTCCTCGAGCAGGGACTTTTTGTCATTTTGCTTTTGTATCCCCAACAATTATAAATGTCTTGGACGTAGCAAATACTTAATAAATTCTTATTAGATGAATGCTTATGGCAAATGCAAAAGGGAGGTCCAAGGCATTATGAGAAAACTTGAAGAAGAAAGTATTTTTTGTACATACTTTAGATAAAGGGAAATTAAATGGATGGCCCCTGAGATCTAAATATCTAGCATGTATCTCCCTCTTGATGTCCACCCTCAAGTAGGGAAGAGATTGGGATTGTTTGAGAGTCAGTCCCTCACCCTTGGACCTTCCCAGTTCTCTGAATTCACAAAGCCCTGGAAGTATCAAGTCCAAGATATCTCCCTCATAATGTGGTCTGTCCCTCATTATTTTCTTGGTTCTGGCTCCTGATTTCCACCTGCCTTCTAAACATCTCTGCCTAGGCACCTTCAAATGTTTCCTTCTGGATGAATTCAAGAGAAATCTTCTTTAGAGGGTACCACCATGCTCCTGGTGACCTGTGTTCACCATGGAGGAGTTATCTTTGACTCCATTTTCACTTGCCACCCTTAGTCAATTAACTGCTAAGTCTTTTTAATTAGGCCTCTGCAATATCTTTCACATCCTGCTTTCTTTTCCACTCACTCTACAACTCCCTCAGTTCAAGTGCTCATTACCTCTGGCCTGGATTATTGTAAGAGCCTCCTAACCAATTTCCTTTTATACAATGATTCACCTCTAACTTGTTCTTCACACAATTGCTAAATTTGTATTCCCAAAGCACAGTTCTAACCATCACTCCATTGTTTAAGTAGGTTTAGTTCCTGGTTGCCTCTAGGATAAACTATAGCCTCTCTTTTCAGGGTGATTATACATCCATTTTGCTAGAGGCCATTAGGTGGAGCAGTGGATGGTGTCTGGCCTGAAGTCAAGAAGATGAGTTCAAATAAGCCCTCTGACAATTATTAGATGTATGACCCTGGGCAAATCATTTAACCTCCATCTGCCTCAGATTCCTCATCTATAAAATAGTTACTACCACAGAGGGTTGTTGTGAGGATCGAATGAGATAATATTTGTAAAGTGCTTAGCACAGTGACTAGCACACAATGAGCATGTAATGAATGCTTGTTTTCTTCTTTCTTTTCTACTCAGGCATTCTAGTCCTTCCCTGTGTTGATCCCTGACAGCCACACTTGGTCTGAAATGATTTCACTTTTCAACATTACCTCTGTGGCAGGTGAAGTCTGAAATAATTGAGGAAACAAAGGTTTGAGCTTCTGAGCATATCAATTTATTAAGCAATGCATGCCAATTTATTACAAATCGGGACTAGGCCTCTTCAGCTAGGACTGGACCCCAACGAGGGGAAGACAGATTTTCATGTATTAAAAGAAAATACTTAATAGAATATAAACCAGGATACAAGATTAGGTTATCTGGTTTCTAATTAGAGAAAAGATGAGGGCCTTTCCAAGTTGAGAGGGCAGAACAAACAGGTGCAATTCTTTGAATTCAGAAAAAGAGGTGTCCCACTCCCCCCAAGTGTCTATATTCAAAGGAACATGAAAACAGTAACTGATTGACCACTATGGGGACAGTTTTCAGATAAGACATGGGTTGCTTGAAATATATAATTTTGAGAAAACCCCTTGCATCAACATTTGGATCTGACTAGGTTTCTGGTCAGCATAACTTTTGTTCCTAGTTAAGGGTCTCTAAGCAACAGGTAGAAGTGGTCCAGCTTCCTAGCCATACATATCCTTTAATCCAGCAATATCATGACTAGGTCTGTATCCTAAAGAGATTAAAACAAAGGAAAATGACGTATAGGTACAAAAATATTTATAGCAATTCTTTTTGTGGTGGCAAAGAATTAGAAATTGAGAGGATGCCCATCAATTAGGGAATGGTTAAAAAATGTTGTGACATATGATTGTGATGAAATACTATTGTGGTATAAGAAATGACCAGCAGGATGCTCTCAGAAAAACCTGGAAAGACATACATGAACTGATGTAAGATGAAATGAGTAGAACCAAGAGACTGTTGTACACAGTAGCAGCAATATTGTAAGATGATCAACTCTGAATGATTTAGTTCTTCTCAGCAATCCAGTGATCTAGGACAATTCCAAATATGAAAAATGTTATCCATTTCCAGAGAAAGAACTGATAGAGTCTGAATGTAGATTGAAACATACTTCTTTTTTATTTTCTTTATTTTTTTTCATGGTTTATTATTTTTTTTTGGTCTGTGTCTTCTTTCATAACATGACTAATACGGAAATATGTTTTGCACAACTACACATGTATAATCTATGTTAAGTTGCCTCCTCAATGAGGGGGTAGGGAGAGAGGGAAAGAGAGAATTTGGAACTCAAAATTTTAAAAAAAGAAAGCTAAAAGTTGTTTTTACACCTAATCGGAAAAAATAAAACATTGCATAGAAAAAAAGAACACCTCCCCAACATTACTTTTCATTATCTAGTTTATATTTTAAAGCAGGGTTGTCCAACCTTAGGTTATCTTATGGCCGCATTAAAATAAAATAATTATTTGAGGGCCGCACCCAGAATAAAAAATACAGTACATTAATAGAAAATGGGGGAACATGCATCATCAATGCAACAGGCGAAGGTGTGAAGCCCAAGAGCAAACACAAAACAACAAAGCAACACAACAGTATAAAGGTAGGGACATACTGACTAATCTGCATTGTACAGACAGAACGCATCCCACAGATCAACTGAAAATCCCGTGCAATATGTTCCATCCATAATACTGCTTAAAAACACCAAAGAAAATTAATATCAGTGAGATTATTTATTAGAGTATTATTTTATTTTTTTGCTTGTGAAAATTAAAACCCACAGGCAGGATGCATAAAATCAGACTGTGGGCCTCATGCGGCCTGCAGGCCTTATTTTGGACAGCCCTGTTTTAAATATGCTTCTCTGTGTATATGTTGTTTCCTTCTAGAGCAAAGTAAATTCTTCAAGGGTAGAGACTGTGCTGATGCAATATTGTATTTATCCTCATCACTAAGAACAGTATATGAAACATAGGTTGTTGCTTGGTTGATTGATTGATATATTTCTTAGCATTGAGTTTGGAAGGTGACAGAAAATCACACAGGCCTATAGATATTTCTGAGAGTGAGACATGTTACTCAGATTCCCTGTACTCCAGATGGACCTGGTGCAGGTTTTGTTTGTTCTAAAGATGTCCAAAAAACCCTTTTTCTAGAGCGCATGATACATTTGTTTTTGTTGCTCAGTTGTGTCTGACTCTTTGTGACTCCATTTGAGGTTTGCTTGGCAGAGATATTAGAGTGATTTGCATTTCCTTCTCTGGTTCATTTTACAGATGAGGAAACTGAGACAAAAGAGGGTTAAGAGACTTGCTCAAGGTCACACAGCTAATGAGTGTCTTAAAGACAGATTTGACCTCAGGAAAATGAATCTTCCTGACTCCAGGTCCAGCGCTCTATCCACCGTGCCATTTAGCTGCCACATGATGTATATTAATTTAAAATAAAATTCGTACTTTTTCCTACTATACCTGCTGAGGAATAGCAACAGTACATATAGCCACGTGGATACTTCTAACAAAGAGACCATGGAAGACACTGGATTCATAGTCAGAAGATCTCATTTGAATCCTGGTATGCTCTCACTGTGACCAACAGCAAGTCACTTAATTCTATGCTCCTCAGTTTCCTTATTTATAAAATGAGATTGTACTGAAAGACCATTATGACTCTATGACCTTTTCTTGTTGACAGAAGAGAAAGTAAATAGTTTCCATTCAACACCACCCCTTTCAAAGAAAATTTAACCTTAAGAGAATTTAGCCATTGATCTTTTTGGAAATTTGTAGTTATAATATAACCTTCTTTCCTTCAAGACCAAGAATCAATCTACAATTTGTAATAGTATTCTGTCTTATTCTGTCTGATCTGCGATAAATCACTAAACCTTAAATTCTACAATTGTTGGAGCTGGAAGTGACTTAAAAGCTGATATTAGTGATAGAATCAAAATATATAAAAATTAGAAAAGTTCAGCTATTAAAAATTATCTTTTCCAATTCCTTGAATTTTTGAATGAGGAAAACAAGCTTCCATGAGGTTAGCTGCCTTCCTCAAGGCTGTACAAAATAAGTTCCAAAATCCAAGATCTCAGAGTCTTCTAAATGTAGAACCAGTATACTTTTTAGCTCACCTCTCATGTTGTAACCTCTTTAGTGACTGGAACTCCTAGCTCTCTCATTTCTGGCAGATGGACAGAGTTTGATCTTTTAGGCTTCTGCTAAAAATAATTCATACAGTTTGTGTTTGTCTCCACTAAGGTCTAAAGTGCTCAGAGCATCTGAATCTGATTAAAGTTCTCCTGCAAGCAAATAAGGCCAATGTGCCATGGAATGTATAAAAGAGCTCATGAAAATACAATGCATACTGCAGAAGGACTCATAAAGAAGACCACAGAGTCAAGCAAACATTTCCTACTTTCTTGAGAGTCATGGTGCCATGCTGGTGTTGAATCCGTTTAAGCAGGATGAGAGCTTAGAGTTTCAAGGGAATTAAGCAACTCACTCCTATTTAAAGTCTCACTTTCCTCAGAAGCCTGTTTAGAATATTCAAAAGTATAGTTCTTTTCTGGAATCACCCCTGTACCCTCTCCACCAAGTGCGGAAAGAACTTGGAGGCGCTAGAGATTTGATTTCCCCCTTCCCTGGACTTGTACAATCCATATGATTGTCTATAGTAACTAAGTGATGTTGATCTGAAAGTTTGATTAAAGGAGGCAAACAAGCTAGGTGATATGTAAATTCATATTGTTTATTCCCTTAAAGCTAGCAAAGCCAGCTTACTTGTACGTACAAGGAGCCAGAACATAAGTTCTGACTGTCTGAACAAAAGAATGAGAAGACTTAAATGTGTTTCAGCACAGCCCCAACTGAGCATGTCTGCATCACTCAAAATTTATGATCTCCATGTGTGTTTAATCACAGTATAAGAAAGGAATTTCTTAATTGGATAGGTTATAAATACAATAAGAGAGTTGAGAAAATGTCCATTGAAATTATGATCCAGGACATCTGTAATTTCTTTACCATTAACATAGTGTAATGGAGTATATGTCCATAAAATACTGAGATAAGGAAAAGTCCCGTTATTCAAAATAGTGTTTCAGATTAAGAGTCTCATCCTTAATGGCCATAAACAGAGGAAAGAATGCTCTTAAGTCAGCCCCATCTGGGCTTGTTGACATAAGAAGAGGACAAAGAAGCTGTTAGGGTCCAGCCTTTGCTTCTGGTTGATAAGTTCAGGCTCTGGCCCTTACTGAAATTACTAAATTTATATTAAATGATTACTCCTTCATATTGTGGATCTGTCCCCTCTTGCTCCTTGGTATTCATTTTCTCCAAGTTTCCCTGGCTCTGTCTCTGTCTGTCTCATTTTTCTCTGACCTGTGGATGGCTCAGCATTTTATTAGTTTTTCTGCTATTGAAGCTCAGAGTCTTTCTCTATCTTATGCTTGCCACTGTACTTTTGGGCACTATTATTTTCACCATCCACTTTTTCATCGGGAAACTGATATACAGTTACCCCTTCCACATAAAGGGGGGTGGAGGAGTGATGCCACCTTGATCTAGAAAATCCAAGTAAAATTTTTTGGCCCTTCCTTTGTACCAAAGATGTCTGAATTATTATGTTATTAAAAGATGAAATATGTTGATATTATATAATACTATACATATATTTTATGCATTTCTGAGTTTCTAAACTTTTTCTTTGTCATCTGTTGCCCATTATGTGTGATCTGTGGCTTCCACAAAAATTCCCCAAAATTCTCATTTAATTTCTTATGCTGGCCCATGATATATTGAAACTGTAATGGAGAAAGTCGCCATGTGTAAGGGATAATTATAGTCATTACAATGAGATATAAAAGGGCCTATATGCCATAGGAGTAAGCCAGGCATTTCCAGTTTGTTTTTGTGTGTTTACTTAATTTGTCTTATTTTCCAAGTCAGGCACACTGCTATGTCCAGCCAACAAACAGAAGGACCTCTCAGGCAGTTCTAAAGACCTGTCAACTTGCCCACCTCCCTTAATGGTCCTTAGCTCTCATTCTAACTGAGTTAGTGTAACTAAGTGCTGCTCACTTCTTCCTCCCTCAGACCACATGCAGAGAGCTCCTCACATAGGCCAGTGCTTCCTGCTGAGTCATTTTGAGACTGGGAAAAACATGCTAATATTTTGTTTTCAGAGTCCCATCGTCTCCCAGAGTATGAGGCCAAGCCAATTATGCAGAGTCAGGGGTATGCTAGAGCCAGTTTGAACTCAACCATTTGTTAAATTTTCATTAGAAATTGGCAAATGGTTGGATTTATTATTTTGTAGATAGTCTAGAGTTAAGAAAGAGATGGAGAAAATGTTAATTCAGATTAAATTTAAAAGCTTGTCAGAGGTCCATCCCTACCTTCCAACCCCCACACTCACCCTCCAGAAAACTGACTGTTAAACGTTTACCAGCATATTCCTGTGGCCTGCATCTTGTCTTGCAGTAGCCTCAATAAAGCACTAGAAATGCCAGTGGGCAGAGTGAACTAGCTGTCAGCTCTTATCAGCTACTCAGTTGCAGCAGTAAAAGCTTATGTTTCCATTATGTTGTCATCCCAATGCCCTCTTTTTACTAATGAAGATCCTAAGGTCAAAGGAGAATTAATTGACTTGGCCAGGGGGACCCAAATAGAGAATGAATAAACAGGTACCTAACCCAGCTCTCTTCGTTCTTTCTCTAATTCTTCCCTCACCTGCTTTATCTCTAAGACAAAATAACATGCTTTGGACATTTCTTTTCAGGATTAGTAGATCTCAGTGGATGATGATGATTTTTAAAATATGCATGTATGGTTAAACAGCTGAACAACAGTAGCATGTCTCAGGTTTGGTTTCCTGATGTCCAGTGACTCAAAAATACTTTTAGGTGACATACTCAAAATGAAATATAGCATGTATTTGGCAAATGTAGTCTCCCAGGGGTATTGAAATGAATATCATCAACCCTTTATTGCCATATCCATTTGAACAGCTTACTATTTAGAGAGGGAAATATAATGGAATTGTCTTTTAAAAATGATTGCCTGAATGAAGAGGGATTAGTCTTGTTTGAGTGCAGAGCAAAGAGCAATGGGAGGAAGTTGTGAGGAGTCAAATTTAAGTTTCATTAAAGGAAAAGCTGCATTGGGCTGCTGTATTGGGATATTATGGGCTTCCCTCCCTTGCACCTCCCCCTTACCAGAGGACTTCAATTAAACTAAATATAACCATTTGCCAGCTATGATGTAGGGCAGATTCTTGTTCACATGGTGGTTGAACCAGACAGTCTAGTCTTTGAGATCCCTCCCAACTCTGAGATTTGTGATTCTTTGATTTTGAATTCAGTGTGCATTCATTCCTAGATGCCCTGGAATATAGTTGGCTTCTTTTTCAGGTATTGAAGTTAAGCTGATGACTCTCACTGATAATACATGACTGAAGACGTCCTTTTATTTCCCTTAAAAGACTGTGATTCAGAATACTTTAAAGATGAAAAAAATAAGTGTTAAGTGCTTTTTCACCCCAAAGTCTATTTTAAAAGGCTAGCTGATCCATTGTTTTCATTAAAGGTTAAATGCTAAGATCATTCAGCACTGGCATACAGCTAATACCCAAATCTAATAAGCTTCCTCAGGCAGAGGTGTGGGTTACTTCTGCCCTGATTTATCTCCACAATCTTTCTCAAGGGGGAGGGAGAATTGGAGGCTGAAGTTCATTCAGAAACTTCCCTAGAAGAGAAGAGGGCTCCTTATGCAGAATGGAAGAAGCTGCTGGGAAAGAAAAAAGCTATTGACATCATGTGTAGGCTTCACTTCCTAGGGCAAATTCGATTGCCAGAGCATCCCAGAGGTGTGAAGTCAAAGGTTCATCCTTAGCTTACTGGTCCCCTGCTCCCTTTGGATATTAAAGTAATTACTTATTGCCATGAACAACAAGAAACCACCTGTTAACTAATTTTATGTCTCTAGATCTGTAGGTTTTATACTCATACATTTTTGATTCAAACATAGTAGCATGGAAAATAATAATCTTTTTACTAAGAGGGAAAAAATCATCATGGCCCTCAATTATTTAAAACAAAATAAAACACCACCTCCTTTGTACCTTCCTAATTCAGTCAATCAAAAAAAGTGCCCAGTATATGTCAATACAGCTCTAAGTGTTAGGGATACAAAGATAGAAACCAAATGATCCCTTCCCTCAAGAAGCTTATATCCAAATGGAGGGACAATATGGACATATCAACACATGCAAGATCAATAGATCTCTCTCTTTCTCTCTCTCTCTCTCTCTCTCTCAAAGATATAAGGTAATCTTGGACCTGAAGTACTAAGAAATGACATAGAAGGCAGTGTTTGAGGTGTTTTTCAAGGCAACTAGAAGGGGAGGTGAGTAGAGAGATCATTCCAGGCACAGTAAACAGTCATTTCAGATTATTCAGCTTCCTTAATACCACTTGGACCCCTTTTTCTTTTCTCAAAGCACTTTTTATTTTGCTCAATCAATGTTTACATGGATTATTTAGTATTAACAACTATAAATATACATCATGGAAAAAACATTCTGAATGGTAAATGTGCTAATAGCACACAAATAGCATTACTGGTACAATTGTAATTAGCATAGTAATGGTAGTCCTTCTAGTTAAGTCAAGAAAGTCTTTTATTTTTTTTGTAAATTGATATATTTTATTTTTATATTACCTTTATTTCTGAATATATCATTAACCTCTCTCCTACCCAGTGACAATCCCTTATAGACAATAATACAAAAAGATTAAAAACAGTTCAGCAATCAAATATATGTATCTATATACATATGTGTGTATATGTATATGTGTGTATACGTATATATATATATATATATATATATATATACACACACACACACACATACATAGACGCATACATATGACTACTTGATGGAGATGTCATATAAAGGATTTTTGGTCAGATATTTGTTGTGCAATATGTGAAATACTCCATACCTATATTCTCCCACATCTACTGAAAGAAAAGAAGAAAATATGTCCATTGATTTTTTAAATTTTTTTCTTTTTCTTGTTATATTCATTTATTTAATTTATTTAATATTTTTAGTTTTCAGCATTGATTTTCACAAGAGTTTGAATTATTAATTTTCTCCCCAATTCTACCCGCCTGCCCACTCCAAGATGGCATGTGTTCTGGTTGCTCCATTCCCCAGTCAGCCCTCCCGTCTGTCATCCCACTCCACCCCTCAATCTCCTTTTCCCTTACTTTCTTGTAAGGCAAGGTAAATTTCTATGCCCCATTGTCTGTATATCTTATTTCCCAGTTGCATGCAAAAACTTCTTTTTGAACATCTGTTTTTAAAACTTTGAGTTCCAAATTCTCTCCCCTCTTCCCTCCCCACCCACCCTCCCTAAGAAGGCAAGCAATTCAACATAGGCCACATGCATATCATTATGTAAAACCCTTCCACAATACTTATGTTATGAAAGACTAACTATATTTTGCTCCTTCCTATCCTATCCCCCTTTATTCAATTTTCTCCCTTGCCTCTGTCCCTTTTTGAAAGTGCTTGGTTTTGATTACCTCCTCCTCCTACCTGCCCTCCCTTCTATCATCCCCCCCCAACCGCTTTTTTATTTCCTTCTTCTTTCTTTCCTGTAGGGTAAGATACCCAAATAAGTGTGTATGGTATTCCCTCCTCAGGTCAAATCCAATGACAGCAAGATTCACTCATTTCCCCCTCACCTGCCCCCTGTTCCCTTCCTGCAGAACTACTTTTCCTTGCCACTTTTATGTGAGATAATTTAGCCCATTCTATCTCTCCCTTTCTACCTCTCTCAATATATTCCTCTCTCATCCCTTAATTTGAATTTTTTTAGATATTATCCCTTCATATTCAACTCACCCTGTGCCCTCTGTCTATATATATAATGTGTGTGTGTGTGTGTGTGTGTGTGTGTGTGTGTGTGTGTGTGTGTATGTATATTCCCTTCAGCTACCCTAATACTGAGGTCTCATGAATTATACACATCATCTTTCCATGTAGGAATGTAAACTAAACAGTTCAGCTTTAGTAAGTCCCTTATGATTTCTCTTTCTTGATTATCTTTTCATGCTTCTCTTGAGTCTTGTGTTTGAAAGTCAGATTTTCTATTCAGCTCTGGTCTTTTCACTGAGAAAGCTTGAAAATCCTCTATTTTATTGAAAATTCATATTTTGCCTTGGAGCATGATACTCAGTTTTGTTGGGTAGGTGATTCTTGGTTTTAATCCTAGCTCCACTGACCTCCAGAATATCATATTCCAAGCCCTTCGATCCCTTAATGTAGAAGCTGCTAGATCTTGTATTATTCTGATTGTATTTCCACAATACTCAAATTGTTTCTTTCTGGCTGCTTGCAGTATTTTCTCCTTGATCTGGGAGCTCTGGAATGTGGCAACAATATTCCCAGGAGTTTTCTTTTTGGGATCTTTTTCAGGAGGTGATTGGTGGATTTCTATTTTATCCTCTGGTTCTAGAATATCAGGGCAGTTCTACTTGAAAATTTCTTGAAAGATGATATCTAGGCTCTTTTTTTGATCATGGCTTTCAGGTAGTCCAAAAATTTTTAAATTATCTCTCCTGGATCTATTCTCCAAGTCAGTGGTTTTTCCAATGAGATATTTCACATTGTCTTCCATTTTCTCATTCCTTTGGTTCTGTTTTATAATATCTTGATTTCTCATAAAGTCACTAGCTTCCACTTGCTCCAATCTAATTTTTAAGGTAGTACTATCTTCAGTGGTCTTTTGGACCTCCTATTCCATTTGGCTAATTCTGCCTTTCAAGGCATTCTTCTCCTCATTGGCTTTTTGGAGCTCTTTTGCCATTTGAGTTAGTCTATTTTTTAATGTGTTATTTTCTTCAGTATTTTTTGGGTCTTCTTTAGCCAGTCGTTGACTTGTTTTTCATGGTTTTCTTGCACCACTCTCATTTCTCTTCCCAATTTTTCCTCTACTTCTCTTACTTGCTTTTCCAAATCCTTTTTGAGCTCTTCCATGGCCTGAGACAGTTCATGCTTTACTTGGAGGCTTCTGATATAGGCCCTTTCACTTTGTTGACTTCTTCTGGCTGTATGTTTTGGTCCTCTTTGTCACAAAAGAAAGATTCCATTGTCTGAGTCTAAATATGAGTCCATTTTTGCTGCTTGGCCATGTTCCCAGCCAACTTACTTGACCTTTGAGCTTTTTGTTGGGGTACAACTGCTTGTAGAGTAGAGAGTACTTTGTCCCAGGGTTGAAGGGCTGTGCTGTTGTTTTCAGAGCTATTTCTACACAGCAAGCTCTGCCACACCAACACTACTCCCCCAAGAACTGCCAACCTGGACCAGACTCAGATCTAAGCTGGCTCTGCATTCCCACTCAGATCTTCCACTTAATTCCTCCTACCAGGTGGGCCTGGGGACCAAAAGCAAATGCAGCTGTAGTTCTATCCTCAGAGCTGCACCACCTCTGCTGTCCCCAGGGTGGTGGCCAAATCGGGAACTCCTTTCACTCTGTCCCAGCAGCTTTTCCCACTAACCTTCTCTGTTGTCTTTGGTGTTTATGGGTTGAGAAGTCTGGTAAGTGCCACAGCTCACTGATTAAGGGCGCTAGGGCCTGTTTCACCCAGCTCCCGGTCTGGTTGGTCCAGGCGTGGCTCACTCTGGGCTCTGCTCCACTCTGCTCCCAGTTCCATGCAATTGACCTTACCCGGTGATTATCCAGGCTGTCCTGGGCTGGAACCCTGCTTCCCTTTGCTATTTTGTGGTTTCTGCAGTTCTAGAACTTGTTCAGAGCCATTTTTATAGGTGTTTGGAGGGACCTGAAGGGGAGGCTCACTCAAGTCCCTGCTTTCCAGCTGTCATCTTGGCTCCCCCCCGACCCCAATTTTTTTTAATTTTTTCAATCCTACTTCTGATATTTACTAGTAGTATGACCATGGGCAAATTCTTTTACCTTTTTTAGTAATTTCCTCATCTGTAAAGTGGAGACACATAGTACCTACTTTTCACCATTATTACCAGGCTCAAGTTAGATAATGTATCTAAAGTACTTTGCAAACCTGAAAGTGCTATATAATTTGCTGGTATTATTATTTTTATGGCATTTCATAGTTTTCAAAGTACTTTCATATACATTACCTTATATATAGTGTATAATCATATTTGACTAATTTTGTGAATATTTGAGGTTTAATTGCCCTATAAATTCTGCTCTCATATGTGAATAAAGAATTTATTTTCTTGTTTTGTCCTACTGAGGACTATGACTATAGCACCATGACTTCCAGGAATGTGTCCTGCTGTTTGAACAGATGAGTAGTATGTTTGTGTTTGGTCTTGTTAGGAGGATCCCAATTATGGAGGCCCTACTATGTCCCTACTATGCCAGTCTAGCCCTAGGGAAGAGGACCTTTCTCTGTAGCTGCAATTTGACAGAACAACTCATTTTTTATTATATTGTATGGATCTCATCCTGTTATTAAAGTGTGAGCTCCATGAGGGCAGGAGCAATGTCTTAGTTCTATTCTTCCCTGCCTCCTCAACCCTCTTACAGATCAGCACAATGCAGATGAGACACGCATCTTAAATGATTGTTAAATTGAACTGCTCCATCACAGTTTCATTGGGCTGCTGGAGTGGGGAGAACAGATGCAAGCAAACCGATGCCAGCAATCTACCCCAGCAGCTTTTGTAAAGGAACTCAGTGGGGCTACTGAAAAGAGGGAGAGCAATCATTTGAGAAGCAGCGGATGCTCAGCTTCAAACGCTGTGCTGAAGCTATGGATTGCTGGGGAATGACAACAACAGCTGACAATAAGCCTGGTGTGCAGTGATAAGGAATTGGAAAGCTCCCCTTTGAGATGAGGCTTCCTGTCAACTGTGAGGTCAAGGGGCATGGGCAAAAACAGCGACAGGTTTTACAAAGAACAACCACTACCAGAAATCAAAGAGTAACCTTTATATCTGTGCAGTGTGGAAAGGGCTGTTATTCAGACATCAGGCTTTTCAGTCACACCCATACACGCAGATTGTAATCACTGTCAGCTGCGGTGTCTTTGATTAGAGAGGACAGAAACATGTGGCTGGGCACAGACTGTGAAGATGTTCCTGAGTTTTGTTACTAATTTAATTTTCTACTATGACACTGGTGGGGCATAAAGATTAGGAGGAGAAAGGGAAGAAATCAACTATTTGATCGGTGTGTCAGTCTCTGTTCTCAATAGAGGAAGGCAGGTAGGCAAATATGTCCATAGGGATTGACAGCAATGTACCTATGAATGCTGGTTGGGACACTGTTCCTTCTCTACATTCTGCCTGATAAATGGGTACTGCAGTCCAACAGGGATGCAATGTTTTCACAGCACAGGGCAGGGTGAAGAAGAAAGCCTGAAGGGCCACAGATTGCATAAAGATAACAATTCTCTAAGGACAAATATTGGCCATAAGTAACTATTCTTTCCTTGGGTTGGTATATTAGTGAAACCTAGGAAAAAATGCATGTGAGTAGTGTCCCTTTTGTAAGTCACCATATAACTAGGGTGTAGTTGTGGGCATTGTTGAACTAATAACTATAGCAAGCATTTACGCAGCATTTTAAGGTTTGCAAAGCACTGAAGCAAACAGAGTTTAAGTGACTTTCCCGGGGTCACCCAGCTACTAAGTGTCTGAGGCCAGATTGAACTCAGGTCTTCCTGATGGAAGTGCTCTATTCATTACACCATCCAGCTGCCTCTAATAATGACAGGGATTTGAATAATTCAGCCACAGAGGGTAGAACTAGGATTAGTATGTGATAGTTAAAGGAAGAAATATATCAAATTTAATATAAGAGAGAATGTGGTAACAGAACTGTCCAAAATCAGAATTGGCTACCTTGGAGAAATACTGAGTTTTCTGTCAATAGAGAGCCTTGGATATTTCGAAATTAATATCCCACAGGCACCTTAAACTCAACACATCCATGACTAAATGCATCATTTTTCTTCCCAAATCCATCATTCTTCTTAACTTCCCTCTTATTTTCAAGATAACCACCATCCTTAAATCCAACGAGGTTTGTAACTTCAGTGTCACTCTCAATTCCTCACTCTCACCGCACATATCTTTTTTAAATTTTATTTTCAGTTCTAAAATCTCCCCTTCTTCCTCCCCATCCATTGAGAAGATAAGAAAAGAAAATCCCATTACAAATACACATACTCATGCAAAACAAATTCATAAGCCATTAGCCATTTCCAAAAAGAAAAAAAAAGAAGAAAAGAAAAGGAAGGAAGAAGAAAATATGTTTCAATCTGCAGCCCAAGTGCCTCAGCTCTCACTTTGGAGGTGGATAACATGTTCCTTCATGAGTTCTTTGAATTTGTGGTTGATTATTGTGTTGATCAGAGTTTCTAAATCTTTCAAAGTTGATTATCTTTACAATGTGGTTATCACTGTACTAATTGTTCTCCTGGTTCTGCTCACTTCATTTTACACCAGTTTTTCTGAAACCAGCCCTTAATCATTTTTAAGGCACAATGGTATTCATAATGTTAGTATGCCAAAACTTGTTCAGTCATTTCTCAATTGATGGTTCTGCCCTCAGTTTCCAGTTTTTTTCCATCATGAAAAGAGCAAATGTTGAATCTTGTTGTTTCCATCTCTACAACATCTCTTAGGCTACTATAATACTCTCCTTTTTGGTTTCAAGTTCCTCTCATATCCAATCTATACTCTACACAACTACCAATGCGATTGTCCTAAAATACATGACTGATCATGTCACCCTCTACTATTCAACAAACTCCCATGTTCTTATTACATATGAACAAATATAAACTTCTCTGTTTGACATTGAAAACTATTTGACTCAAGTTAACAAGTGTTTATCAAGTGCCTGCTGCATGCCAGGAAGTTTACTAACCACTGGGGATACAAAGAAAGGCCCTCAGAGCTCACAATTGAATGGGGGGAGATAACATGCAAACAACTATATGATGAACAAACAAGATATATACAGGATAAATTGAAGATAATCACAGAAGGAAGGCACTAGCATTAAGGGGGACTAAGGAAGGATTCTTACAGAGTGAAACTTTAGCTGAGACTTGGAAGGTAGCCAGGAAAGCCTGGAGCTAGAGATGAGGAGGTGGAGATTTCTAGGCATGGGACACGGTTCAGTCAGCACAGTTTTTTGAGCAAGGAACAGCAAGAAGGCCTTCACATCTGGGTACATTTCCACCTTTCCAGTCTTCTTATACTTTATTCCTCTTCTTACAATCTTTATTCTAGCTATTTTGTTTATTCACTGTTCAGATCCAGTGATATTTCATCTTCTATACATATGCCTTTAAACTGGTTATGCCCCTTATCTGGAGCGCATTCCCTCCTCTCCTCTACATCTTGGAATACTTACTTTCAAGCAAGATTCAGTTCCAGCAGTATATTAGATGTTATCAGGCCTTTCCTGATCCCATAATTGCTATTGTCTCTGTCTCCCAAGATTATATCTTTTTTATATATGTGCTTTATATATCTCTAAAATTGTATGTTGTCTCCTCTATAGAATGTAAGCTCCCTGAAAACAAGACTCACTTTATTTTTGCCTTATTTTTGCTATCTGTCATAATATTTGATATGTAGCAGGTGCTTAATAAAGCTTGCAGATTGATATTCTTATTTGAAGTTTTGGGTAATAATAAAGTCCAAGTTTTTTTCCATTCCTTTGGAATCATCATCTTCTTCAGAAACCTTGAAAAATAGATCCTTCAACTCTTTCAAAACTGTATCATTTACATCCTAGACATCTGTATATACTTCATCTCTAACAGCTGGTTTTCTCTCTGTGTTTTCTCTAGTACCATTTCTGTTTCCTCTGTCAGAATATCTGGAGCTGTGATAGTGAAATCCAAATGTTGTGTCTCCAATGTCCTTGAGGGTAAAAAGAAGTGGCTATAAAATATGTATTGGTATTTTCTATGTTTGGTCAGCTTTTGTCCTTCCATTTTGTCCTTAAATGTTCTTGCCATTACTTTGCTTAGTTGCACCTCTGGCCAAGTTTTCTTTAAAGTTGTTTTTCCTTCTCTTGCTTGTCTCATTTGTGCAGTAATGATTATCATTAGCTTTCACCATCCTTTTCCATAAGCTTTTACAAGAGAATTTATTTTCAAAACTAAAACTACCCTTGGTTGTTATCTCTGCTTGACAAGAAAATTAAGGATATATTGAGCAAAATTTAAAAGACATTTTTGGTCTTGTCATTATGGCAATTGATTTACGTTGGCTATGCATGTCTACACAATTATTTTCCTTAGTGTCCATATTCTATTCTCTATTTATTTTCCATTTCTTTATCAATAACTTCTTTAAGCAGATCATATTAGAGTTATTTTAGTTAAATGTCATATCTTTTTCTTCCTCCTTTTGACTGGATTTGTATCAATTCTTCTTTGCTTCAATAAATTTGGTCTCACTATGCACAAACATCTTAATCAAGGGTGACTCCCACATCATCAGTAATGACTCGTTTCCCATCTTTTAAAATCAATTTTATTTTTGTAAGGTATTCAGTACTTGCTATGTTTCAAACCTCTAGATTTTTTACTTGAAGTATGCATGATGGTTCATGGCCTCTTTCCTTCCTTTCTTGTGGAGGATATTTTCCCTCCTTGTCCTCCTGGTCCTTGTCCCGCTTGTCCTCATCTCATCCTTCTCCTCCTCCTCCTCCTCCTTCTTCTTCTCTACCTGTGCCCACATTAGCATTGATATATACAGTGTTAATGTGTATTTCATTTAATTTAGTGGTTTTCATCAAAAGCTTCATAGAATGCCTCCAATTCTTCATCCTCTGCAGGAGATGTTTTTTTTTAAAAAAAAGCCAACATCAAGCTATTATCTACTTCTCTGAAACTTTTACTTATTGCTTCAGGCTTTATCTTCCCATGCCAAGCAGAACAAACTTTATATCTCTGATCTTCTTTCATGTGATGTCCTTCATCAGATTTCAAAATGACTATTGCATCCTCCTCAGTGTCATTTCTTCCAGGTCATCCCCAGTTCCTTTTGCCAATCATTCTATGGCTCATTCTGGTTATCTTACCATCCTAGTTGCTTGTCTGAATGCGATTTTGTGTTTGCATTGCCCTTCCTAAAATGTGATGCCTGGAACTGAATGAAATACTACAAAATCATCTTACTAGAGAAGTGTAAGATGAAAGTACTGTTTCCGTCTTCCTGAATGTTGTACCTCAGCACATTTCAGTGGAAAGAGCTCTATTGTATGATATAGTGGTTTGCCAAATTATGAGTTAGAAGACTTCTTTTCAAGTCTGCCACTTACAGTCTCTTTCACCTTGGCCAAGACATGTTAATTTTCAAGGACTTTAATTTCCTCATCAATTAAACCATGGTTTTGGAATAATCTCTAATGTTCTATTAAGCTCTAACTCTATTCTATAATCCTATGATCATAGTGCATCCTAAAAGTCCTTTATAATCTACCCCCCTCCCTTGCAGATTTTTTTCTTAGGGACTACTGAATGATCATTATACCTAGATTAAGAATATAGGGGCAGAAGTGAAGAGCAAGAATATCTCTTTTTTGTAACCTAAAGGAAAATATGCAAGGGTTGTGAGAAATTAGGAAGAATAAAAGAAGGGATCTGAGGTAGCTCACACTGGATAACTCAATCTCAGTTAATTAGAAAGTTAGGTCATATGGTACATTTGGAGAGCACTGTGGAGAATTAAAAAGTCAAAGATTAAAGTAGTCAAGGGATTATTGAGCAGACAACAGGTCTATGGGAGAAACTGGAATGGAAAGTGTGCTAGATTTATTATTTTTATATCCCTCTACTTGACCTTCCTGGCTTCAGTTTCCTCTTTTATATAATTAGTGTTTGGGCTACATGATCTGTAAGAATTTCAAGGCTCTACATCTATTATTCTATGATACTATGAGATTGAGTACCACAAAATTATCTTGATTCCCTGACTTTCTTCAGCAATACTTGGTAATCCTGGAACAAAGAATAAAGAAATTAGATGTGCCACATTATCTAGAAATGAAGATTAGAAGTCACCAAGACCTCTACCATTCCTATAAAATGAGAATGTCAGGAGTTCAGGAAATCAAAGTATTCTTACCCAATTGACTTATGAGATCATAAAAGTAGTGGAGTTGCTGATAACCTTAAGCTAGCTTCTCTTCTGATCTTAGCTTGTCTTCAGATTATAAATAGAAACAGAGCCTCAGAACCCATAGGTTTACATTCCCAATATGGTCCCCTTTCAGTGGCTGCTTAGTTGTCTTGGTAAGAGGAAGAACAAGAGAATCAAATGAGACTTCACATTCTGTCCAGAGAATCTGTTTTTTTCTCCATGATTTTCCCCACTGCTGTTTCCCTTTGTCTTTTGTTCCCAGGAATGTATAGTATAAATTGTGCTGCAAGATGCAGAAGATTGTAGGCAAAGAATACACCAAAGGTGTAGATGGTTTTGGCTTTGTCACAAGGCCTATGGCAGCTGGATCCTCGAAAAAAGTTTTTAAGCCTTTTTCTCGGTCATTGCTGATGTCATAGGGTGCAGAAGCCTTGCAATCACAGGTAATGGCTCCTGTACAATTGTACACTCTGTGTCATTTTGGTTCTTACCTCTAAAAATGTGGACCAAGTTCAACTTGGGGGTCCTTTCAATAATCTCTAAAGTCCTCCTCAGATTTTCCTGAGAACATCAGTTTGGTTCATTTTCTAAAATACATAAAACTTCAGAATTTGTTTGCTTTCTCTCTGAATTCTTACCTGATCCATAACCTGTAAGTATTCAGACTAATGATATTAGGTATAAGATAGATTTCAGATAACTTGATGTAATGAGATCTGTCCTCCTACATATAGCATGGGATATCTTTGTGTGGTTCAAAGAGAGGCACATCTCTAGTCTCTTCTATCTCAACCCTCATCCAAGGGAGACTTTAATTCCCTAGAGCATGGCCAGAGGCCACTCTGTTCAAGAGAAAAAGATGAGGGAGGGAGAGTAGTGGTAATTAGGGTGGGACTTTTTTGTTGTCTTCTCTTTTGGAATGCTAAGGCAGTCAAGTGCCTTTAATGAGTCTTGCCTTTGTTTGAATAGAGCAGGTAAAGCAGGACCTTTTGTTGTCTTTGTTTTGGAGTGCTTCTCAGCACTAAGGAATCTTTGATTGAATCAGGAGTATTTGATGACCTGCTTAGGTCAAGGGAAGGCCTAGTTCACATGGGTTTGAGTACCATGGCACTAATGCCCTTTGACCTTGAAGAAGCATATGTATACTCAGCAGTTAGCATTTTGCCTTTGGGGGTACAGTCATTGGAAGAGTGTTGGTGTATTGGCCAGACTCTGGGTAGCCGTTGGAGCCCCCAGTTTTGAAAAACCCAGATGTTGGCGCTTCTCTCTCTGGTAACTGTATGTATTGCAATGGACAGATAGAAGTCTGTCTATTGATGTGTGTTTGTTATGTTCATATAATATATGTTTGTAATTTCTGTTTGTATTCTCTCCGGAGTTAAGGGTGCTGGCTTTTTCCCCTGAACTAAGTGAAAGATGTGGGTATGTTTAATTAAAGTAAAATTGTTAACCCCTTAAAGGTGATTTCCTTAGAAAAGTGGATCCAAGAACCCGTACTAGCAGCCCTCCTATGTGCTGGTGTTATTGGTCTTATGCCCCCACAGCAGCTGCTAGTCCCATTGTTGTTACAGGGAAGTAGGGAGGGAGAGAAAGAGAGAGAGAGAAAGAGAGAGAGAGAGAGAGAGAGAGGGAGGGATCTGCTCTCTGGAGTATTATTAGTTTAGGGGATATAATCAGGTTCAATCTAAATTCTGACTGTTCTGAAATTATTTAGGGGATAAGAAGGAGGGCCCCACCTTTATATTCAAGGCTTGTCTCCTTTGCTATCAAATACCAGTTCACACTGAACACACAAAGTGAATAACAAAGAAACTTATTTATTCAAATTGTAGTAAAAGAGAAATCAGAGAAGTCATAAAAAGAAGAATATATACAAGGCCATGTAGAGTGAAGGAGCTCTCTATTTGGAAGTGAGGTAACTCAGTTTAACCAGGAGAGAATCCCATATCTCATCCAGAGAAACTCCCTGAAGTTTCTAACATAGCAAGCTTAGGATAGGGACATGATGGAAACTGCCAGCTGCTCTTATGTCTTCCCAGAGTGTTTTCCTTCAGCTACCTGAAGTACGGTTGGCCCCTTCTATCTTCCCTCTTAAAGCTAGAAGCTAGAAGTGACTACAGAGTCCTGAAACATCCTGAAGTTTGAAGAGTCTCCAAGAAGATTGGGGAAAGCTGGAGCTCTCACACTCTCATCGCCTTCACCCCACTCTTCATGCAGGACTGAGCATTCATCCCAATAGTGAGGAGAGTGTCCCATACCAATGGGCTTTGGGAGTGGAATTAAAATGACTAAATAGTTAAAAGCTTTATACACATACCATGGAACTTGCAGAATCTCTCCTGTCCTTTCTAAAGAGTGCATGAATGCAAACCTCTTCCTGATAGATCATACCTTTTCTCCTAATTTATATAGTATACATGATTTATAGTACCACCGAATGTATTGGGCCAGAATATGCCTCAATGTATTTGGTTCCCTATTTCACTGATATTTTCAAATTCTTTATATTGCAAGATGATATGATCTATGCAACCCTCTGAGAGAGACTAGGAATCACCCCTTGTACTTTATCCTATGCAGTTTTCAAATTCTTCTCCCTTTCCCTTTCCCTCACCCCTTCCTGCTCCCTCTCCCTTTCACTTTCCCTTTCCCTCTCCTCGCCCCTCCTCTAATGTTGAGGCTCCAAACTCTCCTTATATGCCCCTAAGTAACACTAGCACCTAGGTGCGCTGGGTTTTCTATACAGAATATATGGATAGATAGGCTTTTCTCTGGGTCTTTGTGAAGCCTAACACGAATATTGTGAAATTTCCTCTCTCTCCTCTCCTTTAGAGGGTACTCTCTTCACTGAAGTTCTAATTTGTGTGTGCCATCAGTGTCTCTGATTTTGTGTGAGTTCCTGTTTCCTTTTAAAGGTAAAGCCTGAGGGTCAGTTCAGGATTGTAAACTCTATCTTCTATGTGACATCAACTCAATTATAGTCACTTCTTTTACAAGGAAAACACTATTATTTTAAGTGCCAAACCAAAGACATCATCAAGTCAAATCGAATAAATAATAACTTACTAATTTAACACCTATTATGTGTCAGACACTCTGCACATCACTGGGACACAGAGAAAGGCTGAAAAAGTCTCTGCTTTCAAGGAGCATACAGTCTAATGGGGGATGCAACTTAGAGATAACTATGCGCAAATAAGCTATGTAGGAAATAAATTGGAGTTCATCAACAGAGAAGATTAAGGAGGCCTAGGGAAGGCATCTTGCATTAGATAAGACTTTAGTGGAGTCTTGAAGGGGGACAGAGAACCTGGGAGGTAGAGATGATATAGGAGACAGCAAAAATGCTTGCAGTCTAACTGGGAGGCCTGTGTCACTGGATCACAAAATATGTAGAGGGGAGTAAAGATTAAGAAGCCTGGACAGGTATGAAGGGACCAGATTTTGAACTTCAAAAGCTAAACAGGATTTTATATTTAATCCTGGAAGTGACAGAGTGCCACTAGAGTTTATTGAATAGAGCAGTGACATGGTCAGACCTGTACTTCAGAAGATCAATTTTACAACTGAGTGGAGAATGGACTGGAGTGCAAAGAGACTTGAGCAGGGAGACAAGAAAGTAGGTTATTGCAATTATCCTCATCTCCAAAGGAAGGCAGGCCAAGACACAGTCTAAACATAGACAAGGAGAGGAAAGAGGGGCGTGTAATCTTGGGTCATGGGATTCTTCACAATCATTTGAGGAAGGGCAATTGAGTTCTGGGGGCCAGAAGGCAGTAATTTCTACAATAGTATTAAAATGAGAGCTTAAACATTATTCTGACATTGAGGCTGCTAGCATAAAAAATTAGGGAGATCAGGAACCTCCTCATTTGTATCCCCTTAAAATCTTAGCTTCTCTCTTCGACATATATTTTCTGGACATATTCCAGCTTGTCAAAGGCTCTTTCAAAATGGAGTATTCAGAACTGAACAAAATCCTCCAGATACTCACACTTCAGCTGATTATAACAAGACTATCATCTTCCCTTGCTAAGCAAACTGCCACACAGGGATAGGTACTGTATTTATACACCTAATAAATGTTTTTTGGTTGATCTTCTGCTATGATAATTGAAATTCCTTTTCCCTTTCTTGCATTTGGGCAACAATTCCTTCCTATTCTTCCATATATAGTCCCATGCCTGATACATACTGCAGGAGTGAATTTCTTCCTTCTCTTCAAAGCTAAGTGGAATCAGACAAGTCAATCTCTCGTCCTTTGTTGATTTTTACTCTTGTTTTATTTTCTTTTATGAATTTTCTATGGTAACATCAAGAGACATGAGGACTGAAATATTTAGAAAGCAAACACTGTAAAATTCAGTTCTTGAGCTCATGGTTTCTCAACAATGCCAATAATAGCCAAATTTGGAACTGGATAAAGTAATCACATTTTTTAATGACTTGATCACTATCTCATAGTAGTAACTTAGGATCCCACAACTGTCCCAGCTTTTCATAACTACCATAGCTCTCCATCTTAAAATTAAGCACAATTTATTCTCTTCCTTCTGAGTTGGTTATGGTTTCTTGATTCCTTTCTGCTCACTTTGGGGATAATTGTTTGCATTTGTAATACGTGCAAGCACAACATCTGCCTCTGAGTGAGTTCCTGTGTTCACTCTTCAATGAAGCAATGAAGCATTTGAAATGCAAGAACATTTCTCCAAACGTTGCTCGTTAATGATTCTTCATGCTCTGAATGTTGCATCCTTTGCATCCTGAGTATATTAATTTTGAAAACAACATAAGTTATACGGTTATGGTTATAATAACCAAAAAAGGCAGAAAGATTGGAAAATAATCAAAAGTCTTTTATTATACTTTGGGGGGAGGTAGATAAATTCATTGAGATTTATGAGCTAATACCAAGAATACTAAATCTTAATACTTTAAAATTGATTCTAGCCAAGTGACCAACTTTTCTGTCAATCTGCTTCTCTAAGCACTCAGTTCATCAGACTGCTTTAGAAAAAAAGATCATGTTATAAGCAAAGACCATTCAATTAAATATTTTAAAGTCACATGTACACAGAGAAGGTAATGTTTTGAAGCTATTTTTTTCTCCTTTCTTGAATATCCAAACAACTCTCTGGTTTTTCCTTGTATATAAGAGAAACAATATTTTGAACAGATTGAATAACTCAGCAGATGTGGATGAAAAGTCTGTAATAAAATCCATGTGCAGGAGTCATAGAGCAAATTTATAATAGTGTATTGGACAATTCAACACCCAATTAACAGAAAATTTGCAATCTGGTAAAAACAAAAGTTCAAATAAAATGGTAATATGCTTTTTCCTGCATTATGTGGTTAAAAAAAAAAGAAATCTCTACAAAAACATGATTAGAAAGAATGTTAAAAGTTATACCTTTTCTAAATTTCTTCCAAATCTCAGAATGAATGCTTTTTTAAATATTAATGCAGGGTAGGTATCCCAGCTATATAATGAATCTTGTCCTACATCAGTTACAAAGATATGCTGAGGGCCAAGAGGAAATCAGCTTGGGACTAACTAGAATGAAGCATTCATTTGTTCAAGTATTTGTTCAATGACTAGTATGGTATATATATTGGTTGGTATAGCACCGTGAGAAGTACTAAAGAAATATAAATCACAATCTCGATTCTCTAGTAGTTCATAATATGATTGAGAGGTGAGCCGTATGTCACTCCATCATTCAGTCAGTCAACCATATTTATTAAGTGCTTACTAGCCAGTCGGTCAATAAACATTCGTTAAATACCACTATGTGTCAGGCACTATGCTAAGCCCTAGGGATACAAACAAAGGCAAAAGGTAGTCTCTGATCTCAAGAAACTCACAGTGCACAATGTAAATGAAATGACTAAATAACAAGTCAAATACAAATAAATAACAACATATGGAGTTGTGTTCACATAGGTAAAGGAAGAAAAGAAGAAATACTATAAATGGATTTATTTAGATGACACGAAAACTCACAAACCAACTCAGATTTTTTTTTGAAACAGATTTTTTTAATATTTTATTATTTATTTAATATTTTTTGTTTTAAGCATTGATTTCCACAAGATTTTGAATTACAAATTATTTCCCCATTTCTACCCTCCCCCCACTCCAAGATGACATATATTCTGATTGCCCTGTTCCCCAGTCAGCCCTCCCTTCTGTCACCCCATTCATCCCCATCCCCTTTTCCCTTACTTTCTTGTAGGGCAAGATATATTTCTATGCCCCGTTGCCTGTATATCTTATTTCCCAGTTCCATGCAAAAACAACTCTTTTTTTGAACATCTGCTTATAAAACTGATTTCCAAATTCTCTCCACTCTTCCCTCCCTACCCACCCTCCCAAAGAAGGCAAGCAATTCAACATAGGTCACATGTGTATCATTATGTAAAACCATTCCACAATACTCATGTTGTGAAACTATATTTTGCTCCCTCCTATCCTGTCCCCTTTATTCAATTTTCTCTCTTGATCATGTTCCTTTTTGAAAGTGTTTGCTTTTGATTACCTCCTCCCCCTATCTGCCCTCCCCTCTATCATCCCCCTTTTTCATCCTGTTCCTCCTTCTTTCCTGTGGGGTAGGATACCCAGTTGAGTGTGTATGTTATTCCTCCTCAAGTCAAATCCAATGAGAGCAAGATTCACTCATTCCCCTTACCTGCCCCCTCTTCCCTTCCTACAGAAATGCTTTTTCTTGCCACTTTTATGTGAGATAATTTACCCCATTCTATCTCTCCCTTTGTCCCTCTCTCAAAATATTCCTCTCTCATCCCTTAATTTTATTTCATTTTTTTAGATATCATCCCTTCATATTCAACTCACCCTGTTTGTATGTATGTATGTATGTATGTGTATATATTCCCTTTAGCTACCATAATACTGAGGTCTTATGAATTATACATATCATCTTTCCACATAGTAATGTAAACAAAACAGTTCAACTTGAGTAAGTCCCTTATGATTTCTCTTTCTTGTTTACATTTTCATGCCCTCTTGAGTCTTGTGTTTGAAAGTCAAATATTCTATTCAGCTCTTGTCTTTTCACTGAGAAAGCTTAAAAGTCCTCTATTTTATTGAAAATCCATATTTTGCCTTGGAGCATGATACTCAGTTTTGCTGGGTAGATGATTCTTGGTTTTAATCCTAGCTCCATTGACCTCTGAAATATCACATTCCAAGCCCTTCGATCCCTTAATGTAGAAGCTGCTAGATCTTGTATTATCCTGATTGTGTTTCCACAATACTCAAATTGTTTCTTTCTGGCTGCTTGCAGTATTTTCTCCTTGATCTGGGAGCTCTGGAATTTGGCAACAATATTCCTAGGAGTTTTCTTTTTGGGATCTTTTTCAGGAGGCGATTGGTGGATTCTTTCAATTTCTATTTTACCCTCTGGCTCTAGAATATCAGGGCAGTTCTCCTTGATACTGTCTTGAAAGACGCTATCTAGGCTCTTTTTTTGATCATGGCTTTCAGGTAGTCCAATAATTTTTAAATTATCTCTCCTGGATCTATTTTCCAGGTCAGTGGTTTTTCCAAGGAGATATTTCACATTGTCTTCCACTTTTTTATTCCTTTGGTTCTGTTTTATAATATCTTGATTTCTCATAAAGTCAGTAGCTTCCACTTGCTCCAATCTAATTTTTAAGGTAGTATTTTCTTCAGTGGTCTTTTGGACCTCCTTTTCCATTTGGCCAATTCTGCCTTTCAAGGTATTCTTCTCCTCGTTGGCTTTTTGGAGCTCTTTTGCCACTGGAGTTAGTCTATTTTTTAAGGTGCTATTTTCTTCAGTATTTTTTGGGTCTTATTTAGCAAGTTATTTTCATGGTTTTCATGGTTATCACTCTCATTTCTCTTTCCAATTTTTACTCTACTTCTCTTACTTGCTTTTCCAAATCCTTTTTGAGCTCTTCCTTGGCCTGAGACCCATTCATATTTGTCTTGGAGGCTTTTGATGCAGTGGCTCTTTGACTTTGTTGACTTCTCCTGTGTGTATGTTTTGGCCTTCTTTGTCACCAAAAAAAGATTCCAAAGTCTGAGTCTGAATCTGGGACCATTTTTGTTGCCTGTTCATGTTCCCAGCAAACTATTTGAACCTTGAGCTTTTTGTTGGGGTATGACTGCTTGTAGAGTATAGAGTACTTTGTCCCCAGCTTGAGGGGTGCACTGCTGTTTTCAGAGCTACTTCTACACACAAGCTCTGCCACACCAGCACTCCTTCTCCCCCAAGAACCGCCAACCAGGATTTGGCCCACAGCCAGGCAGGGCAAAGCAGGTTTTGTACTCCTGCTCTAATCTGCCACTTAATTCCTCCCACCAGGTGGGCCTGGGGCCAGAAGCAACTGCAGCTGTAGCTCTGGAAGCAGCCTCACAGCTGTACCACCTCTGCCACCCCCGGGGCAGTGGCAGACCATGAACTCCTTTCACTCTGTCCCAGCAGCTTTTCCCACTAACCTGCTCTGTTGTCTTTGGCGTTTTTGGGTTGAGAAGTCTGGTAACTGCCACAGCTCACTGATTCAGGGCATTAGGGCCTGTTCTGCCCAGCTCCCAGTCTGGTTGGTCCTGGCATGGCCCATGCTAGGCTCTGCTCTGCTCTGTATTGGGAATCAAGATGGGCTCTTGCCACTTATTCAACCAAGTGCCCTTGAAGAATTTGGCCTATATTTCTTTGATTAAATTAGGAGTCTTTGATGGCCTCCTTACCTCAAAGGAAAGCCTAGTTTACATGGGTTTGAGTGATATGTTTGTGACATAAGAGGCTTTTAGACCATGTGGGTTTAAGTTGCATTTTTGTGATGATTTTATGTCACGTGGGTGAGTCCCATGTGTGACTCACCTTTTACCTGAACAAGATATATAAAACCAGGAGTTGACTTTCTTTTGTCGGAGCTCTGGGCTGCAGTAGTAGTGACGCATGACTCTGAGCCAGCCGTTATTGAGCTCCAGGCTGAACTTGTATTTGGTCTGTTTATAAATGTATGTTTGTAATTTGTTTGTATTTGCTCTGAAGTTCAGGGTGCTGGCTTTGTCCCCTGAACTAAGTGAATGATATTTGTATGCTGGATTAAAGTAAGATTGTTAACCCCTTAATGTTGCTCTCCTTAGTAACACAGATCAGAAGAACCTGGGCTTGCAGTGTTGGGAGAGCTGGTTGTTGTTGGTTTTACACCCCCAAAGTAGCTGCTAGCCAAATTGTCACAACACGCTCCCAGCTCCGTGCGATTGACCCTTCCCAGCTGTCCTGGGCTGGAGCCTTGCTTCCCTCTGCTATTTCGTGGGTTCTGCCACTCTAGAATTTGTTCAGAGCCATTTTTTACAGGTGTTTGGAAGGACCTGGGGAAGAGCTTAAGCAAGTCCCTGCTTTCCAGCCCCCATCTTGGCTCCACCCCCAGCTCAGATTTTTAAAAACAAAAATAAGAAAGATGGGAGCAAGGACATGTAATGCAGAATAAACACATGTGTGACCTGGTCCTATATGGACTATGTCAAAAGTAGTAATGCTAAAAATAAGTTAAACTGTCAAGGAATGCTAAAGAGGAAATATCAATATCTATCAAAATTTAAATCTATATTTCTATATTCATATCTATTTCTGACCTATATCTGTATCTCTCTCTATTTATATATATATATACATATACACAGATATGTATACATACGTGCACAATACACATACACATATGTATCATACATGCATACATTCATATGTATATATACATATACACACACATTAGGCATAGAACAGAGCAACATGCTTTACGTTTATCAACATTATTTTCCACTGTCAGAGATGATAACCAATGCAGAATTCAAATGGAAGACAGATTCTATATAGATGATGATAGGTGCTTGGTCCATTTTATTTACTCTCTGCTTAGGCTTTCTTCTGCCATGGAAATACAGCCTATTTATTGGCTATTATTGGATCATTTGTTTTAAGTGTAACTAATTCATTATACTCTGAAATGATTTAATTACATATAATCAACTTGGAAAACTAGCCTTAAAGAAGAAATGAAAACAGATATATTTATCAAAGAATATCATAGTAGGATACTAATTAAGAAGGGAAAAGGAGGGGAAGAATAACAGATTTCTAAAATGCCTAAGTGCAAATATTTTCATTAATAAGATATATAATAGTTTGCTTAACTATGTTTACTCATGATCTAATTACTAAATTATCTCTACAGGGATTAAAGGCATAGCTTCAAACCTAGAAGTAGAATAGTCATTCCCCTGTGTTACAAACAGGAAGAACTCTATTTTTTCATCCCTAAAAAAGTGTAGAAGAAATGCCTCTAGAGGTATAAACAGCCTCTCAGTGGTAATTATCTTCATGTTTCTATGTGAGATGAGAGAACTTCAATAGATGACTCAGAAGCAAATTAAATGTGATTTTTTTTGGAAAAGGATTATTCTCTGATAGAGGAAGTTCTCAATATCAAAGAATAGATTTCAATAATCAAAAATGCTCTAGAACTTTTCATTTGTCTGAAGGCCAATTTGGTATCTAAGGGTATTCCAGGTCTTCAAAAAACCTTGCAAGTCTTTGAACTTTCTGACCATCCTATAAATGGAAACATTAATTATACAAAAGGAAAAAAAAGGAAAAGAAAAATAAATGAAGACTTCAAAAGAATTTCCCATAATATACAACTGTAAAACTAAAGAAAATTACTTTTATTGCAATGGACTTCCAAGAAAGAAAAAATAAATTCTAATTAATATTGCACCATAAAAACCCCTCACAACAACCAGGCTCTATTATCTTCTTATACAACGCAATAAGCCTAGAAACTATTTTTTAAGAAAATGACATAAGCCCTTGTCATTTGCTTCATTCACTAGATTCTAAATCAGCTTCCTTCCTTTTTTTCATTGAGTCTTATGTGCATTTTGATCAAGGTAATTGAACAGCAAAAATGACATCCAAAACATGCCGAGATTCCCATTTTGTCATCCAAAGGGAATGATGCTTTATGTTTCCAGTTGGCTGCCAGACAAGGTACTTAAAAGGCTTCAGTAATTAATGGATATTTAGAATAAACACAAATACCTGTCTCTGATTTCATCAGCAAATATACTTCATAAAGACCAAAGTGACCATGAGGAAAAAGAAAACAAAATAAAAAAGCCAAGCAAACAAAAACACCAAATAATGTGTGTGCCCTTAATTCTTTCATTGGTGACAAGAGGGAAAGGGCAGTGGGCTAGGGGAGGTGGAATGCCTCAAGAGGCCTTAAAACTCTCTTCTGATCCAATGTGTCATTAAGAGATTTGACTAATGATCTATTCCACTTTATTTCCAAATGAAACAATTAAATTTCTTTCTTTCCTTCCTTTATTTCCCCACACAATAGAAAGATATATGCTTTTATTTTAGATATGATTAATCTCTGTTACCAGCAAAATAACCCTTTCCTACATAAAACGTTTGAGAAGACAATCAAGTTTGAACATACACTTCTAACCATATAGAAAGGGGCACATTAATTAAAAGAAAATTTAGTCATGAGACACTAATATTTTTCCCTCCAGACCCAAGGGCAAGAAGGCCTGTCATAAAAATTAAAAGCATAAATTTCTGATGGCAATGTTAGTATTTTTAAGAAAATCGCCCTTTGTTGTAGGTATGGAGGTTAAATTGCCACACTGTTAAAATACTAAATTTGGTCTTGCCTTCTAGAAAGCACAAAAAAAAGAAGAAGAAAAGACTCAACAAAAGAAGCAGACATCATCTTAGATTAGCCCAACATCGCAAATGAAAGAAAGAAAGCAAGCTGAAAATTGGTAGAAGAGTTGATTTCGCTCCATGTTTATGTTAATAGGGTATTTGACTTTTGAATGCTTCATAAACCTTGTTATGCTCAGTGCTATTTGAGGTCGTAAAACAGCTGGAACACTGCCAGAAGCCTTAATTGGAATCAGCTTAGCAGGGGCTGACAAGGTTTCCTAGTGTTTAGTTTCAAACTTATTATAAAAATGCAAAATTGTGTGCTATTTATTTTCTATTCCTCGTTGGTGTATGCCCATAAAGGTAAGACATAGCTGTGCTAGAAAATAAAATAATTTTTTTTCCCTTGTATGCCGCAGGCCAGTGCTTTCAGTGCAGTAACATGGGTATTGTCTTTTCTAATTAGATATAGCCTCACTTCAGATGCAGCAGAGAATGTCAGAAGGTCTTTCCCTCATGCATTCTGATTATTGTTTATATGATTGCTCAAACGGCCAGCCCATGTTGAAGCTACTTAGCCATGGTCAAGCAGTCATCAATTTTATGAGATACTACTCAGATTACATAGCATTGGTTCTTAGTAGTTGAGTAAGGTTGCTTTTCCCCATCAAAAGGACATGACTTGCTACAGGTGAAATAACACAAGCAAGTTGTCAATTTTACCTCATCAATTGACTTGATTCAAACAGGGATTTTGCTTTCTCCCTATTCTGGGATGGGCCTGACTCCAGCAAATCCCTCAGGAGTTAGCTTTGATATTAAAACAAAATGAGATACTCATAGGTCACTTGACAGTTTTTTAAAAGTGGATTTAATTAGCTATTGGAGAAGGGTATTCAAAAAAGATCAGCATTGAAGACATTTTGAATTGATAGTAGTAATAGATAGTATTTATATAGAGTTTACTATCTCCAGCCACAGTGCTGAGTGTTTTACAAATGTTATCTCATTCAATCCCCACAACAACCCCTGGGAGGTAGGTGCTATTATTACCCTAATGTAACACTTAGGAAAATTGAGGCTGGCAGTGGTTAAATGTTTTACCCAGGATTACACAGCTAATAAATGTAGGAGGTTAAATTTGAACTCGGGTCTTCACTTTTTCAACACCTAGCATGCTATTCACTGCACCACTTTGCTGACTCAGCTGAGGGATGTTCTCATTTCCTATGATAGCATCAGTCAAGCATCTGAGGTTCCCTCCACCTCCTTGTGGCTACTTTTTACTGAGACAATGAGGAACTGACATCAATAGTCTAAGCCTTTAGATCCTCGAACCAACCAAGTGTCCAGGCATATCTCAATACCTTTTCAAGGAAACTAGTTTAACCTTCATGAGGGTAGGGGTTAGGATATTACTCCTACCAGACTTCCCAGCTTCCGGTTGGACTGAGAGAAATCTCTTTAGTTCAATTTTAGCTTTTCAACATTTACTGTCCTTGGTGTCTCAGCCTGTCTACATGATTCATTGGAATGGCAGATCCAGGTCACGAGGTAAATATAATTATGATTACCTTCTCCTTTGCCCCAAAATGATTCTTTCCCATAATTAATAAAGGATCACAAGACTGAGGACAGATTTAAATTTTCTAAATGAGAAATTTGTCTAAGTAAGAAATGTGCATTAAAACCCCCAATTTAAGAGAAAATCTTTATGTTCCTATTTTGAAATATTTCTTTGTGAAACTATGACTTATGGCTGTATTTCAATTCATATATTGGTATCTACAACACAGTATTAATTATCTATCAAATGCGTCTTATGTGTGAGGCACTGTCCTAGGCAATGAGGATATATGGATAGGTATAATACAGGCCCTGTTCTTAACTCTAATGCATAAGAGGGTAAAGACTAAATAACTAGGATTAAAAGGGAGTATGATAAGTCAAAGGAAAAGTATAGTTAAAGTTGTCTACAGGGATCTTCATGTACTTGAGTTTGAAACCCCTGCCCTCTAATGATACACTTACAGGTATTTAAAAACTATTCTGCTTTGTTTCTGACTTCATCAACATCTTTGTCATGCCCTGCCTAGGATAAACTCATCACATGATAAATTCATCACCAGGAAGCTCATCATCAACTTTGCTACTCACACCTCATCATTATTCCCAGTTGCTCTTGTCTTTCTAATTGAAGGGCTGGAGAGTAGGGCAAAGAACTCTTCTCATAGTCTTCGTTTATAGAGGATTTAAAATGCCAGCCATCTCTTCAGCAGTTTGGTTTAAACTCCACCAACATTTTCATCATAACACCCCGCTCCTTTAGCAGTCCCTTCCCCTTCTACTTCCTGGCACTCCTCTCATGTCCATCTTCTTTTTGTGAATTGTCTTCAGCATTAGATTGTAAGCTCCTTAAGGGCAGGGAACGTCTTTCCTTTTTCTTATTCATATCCCAGTGCTTAGCACAGTGCCTGGCACATAGTAGGTGTTGAATAAATGGTTATCTTCCATAAAAGGATAGTCTGTCCTCACCAGGCAAATCTTGATTTTTCCCATAGCTATTCCATTCGAATGGATCACTTTTGAGTTGACCATTGGGTTGAAAAGTAGGCTTTTCTTCAATTAATGAGTAATAGAGGAGGCAGAGACTTACAAGTATCCATGAAGCTCAAACTTCCAATTCATCTACTTTGTGGGGTTCCTCTTTCTGAAGCACAGAATCCTATCTCTACTTCATTTTACACCTTCTAAGAGATATTCGTTGAGATGATAAAGAAGCTAGACCTATGCCCTATGATTTAATGAGATCTGCTGGCAATGATTTAATGAGATCTGCTGACTTCATATATTACTAATAATACTAACCTGGACAACACTAACAGAAGACACTGTTTTATATTCACCGATGCTATCTTTGACTGCCATAAGAGAGGTACAGTGTTCTTGGGAAATGATAGTGGCACTATACTTTGCCCTGTTCTCTTCCTCTAAGATCCTTTATTCATAAGTTTTGACCATTTATCTATTGGATATGGTTTTTGGTCTCATATTTATTTGAGTCTTCTACATATCTATACATACTAAGAACCAAACCCTTATCAGAGGTCACTGATACCAAAGGTTTTTCTCCTCTGTTGGGCTACTTCCTTTCTCATTTTAGATGCATTTTTTTGTATAAAAGCTTTTTCAGTTACATGTAATTAAAATAATCTATTTTGTCTTTTTAATTGCCTCTATCTCTTGTTTGGTTAAGAATTCATTTCCTCCCCATAGCTATGAAAACTATTTTGTCTGTTTCTCGTTTAAATTTTTTATGTTATGATCTTTAATATTCAGGTCACATCCATGTTAAATTTATTGTTGGAATACAATGCAAGATGCTGGTCTAAGCTTAGTTTCTCTCAGAGTGCTTTCCAGTTTCCCAACTCTTCTTATTAAAAAGAGTTCATTCCTAGGTAATTTATATTTTGGCATTTAGCAAACACTGATATCTGATTCTTCCAGGTTCCTCCTAATTGAGGTAGCAGTGGACAGAGTACTGGGCCTGGAATAAGTCAGAGACTTACTAGCTGTGTGACTCTGGGTGTGTCATTTAACCTCTGTCTGCCTAAGCATTTCTCAACTATAAAATAGGAATAATAATACCCCCACCTCGCTGGTTTGTGCAGACCGTTGAAATATTTGTAAATTGCCTGGCATAGACTTGGCATTTAATAAATGCATATTTTATCCTTTGTAAAGTCTGTTTTCTATTTTTTAAAACCACTTCTAAAAGGGTTTCATAATTTGTGCTTTTTTATTAAAGTTCATGGCCTGGCCCTGAGGACCAAACATTTCTCCTGCTATTTATGTTGTTCTTTATGGAACATTTTGTAACTAAACCTAAATAAGTACTTAGTATTCTTTGATAAATGGACTCCAAATGGTTTTTGTATTTAGTAATTATTTGGAATGAGACTGCCTTTTCTACTACTACTGACTCCTGGATTTTGTTACATAGAAATGCTATTGATTGCTGTGGATATTCAGTGAATCCTTAACTTTGCTGAAGCTATTGTTTCATTGGTTCTTTGGTAATTTCCTAGAATTTTCCAATAAATGATCATGTCATTAGCAAGTAGGTATATTTTTGTCTTTTGGCCTATATATACAAAACTTTATTTCTCTTGTCTTATTGGTATTGTTAGCACTTCAAGAACTGCACCAAATAATAAGGAAAAAAGAGAATTCTTGATTTGTTGCTGTTTGTTTTTCAGTTGTGTCTATCTCTTTATGACTTTGTTTGCAGTTTTGTTGGAAAAGATAACTGGAGTGGTTTGCCATTTCCTTCTCCAGCTAATTTTACAGATAAGGAACCGAGGCAAAGAGGGTTAAGTGACTTGCTCAGGGTCACACAGAAAGTAAGTGTCTGAGGCCAAATTTGAACTCAAGACGATCAGTCTTTCTGACTCTAGGCCCAGCATTCTATCCACTGTGTCATTTATATACTCTATCCACAGCATCACCTAGCTGCCAGATCCTTGATTTACTCTCGTGTTTATTGGAAAGGCTTTTAGTCTATCTCAAATGCATGTACCTGCATTTTTATATATGTATGTATATATAAATACATATGTGTGTATGTATGTATATATGTACACATATATGTATATACATACATATACACACATGTATATATGTATGCATATATGCAGATACACACACACACATATATATATACACATACTTTAAAATGTATGTGTATATATATATATATATATAGATAGATCTACTTAAAACCAAAACTATATATATAATCTCTCTCTCTCTCTCTCTCTCTAATTTTGGTTTTAGGTAGATCCTTTTTAGCACATAAAAAAGCCTTTTTTCTATACTTTGTAGCATTGGTTTTTTTTTTTTTTACTAAAAAGAAATGCTGTACTTTGGCAAGGCTGTTTCTTCATCTATTAAGATAATCGTTTGATTTGAGACATGTTTTTTTTCCAATACAATCATGTTGATTGTTTTCCTAATGTTCAAACATCCTTGCATTCCTATTAGAACTACAGTTTGGTCATAATGATTGATTTTTTAAAAACAAATTGCTGTAGTCTGTTGTACAGAATTTTGATTAAGTTTTTTGACTTGACATTCATGAACGATGTTAGTCTACACTTTTTTTTTGTTTTATCATTCCCTCTTTTAGGTAATTAGTATGTATTTGTCTCATAAAATAGTTTTTTAAGAGTATTTTATTTTCTTTTTTCCAGAATACTTTGTGTGGTATTCATATTAAATGTTCTTAAAAGTTTGATAAATTCTGTAATTCTGTCAAGACTAGAGAGCTTACTACCTCCATTTTGGTAGTTTCCTTAAGCTAAATTTATGTCCTTCTCTGTAATTGGTTTCTTTAATATCTCTAGTGTTGTTAGAATATTTTATATTTTGAATGTGAACCTCTATTCGTTTTGTTTTCTCAGCTTTGTTGACTCTGACACTTTTCATTTTTTTCTGGTTTTGTTATGATTTAACCTGGTTCATTCAAAAATGTATATTGTTGATTTAATTCTCTGTTCTCTTCCTTTTAATCTAGTCGGCTGACTTTTTAGCAATTTTGTTAGTCTTTTAGAAAATAGTTGTTTCCTTTTTGCTGGAGATTTTGAAGCTGAGTTTGTATGACTACATTCTTGGGATTTTGTAACATTGCTAAGATAAAGGCTGGATTAAATGGCCTCTGAAGTCCCTCCTAGCTCTGAGATTCTGGGATTTTAGCTTCTGTGCTCATCACTGGTTGCCAAAGCTATGTTTTGAATAAATGAGCCATACATATAACATATTGATTAGATCTCTGGCAATATGAAGAATAATTAAATCAGCATGACATGCAAAGGAAAGAAAAATTCCCAAACCATCCCAACAAAAAACATTCAGAAAAAAGAAAGAGGGAACTAACTGATCAGGAAATAGAAAACTAGGTTGGGCCTCTGCCATAATATTCTGTTCTTTTTGCCCTTTCAAATAATACAAGCTAAAGGCCTTCTTACAAGACCTCTGCCTGACTTTGCCATTAAAGAAATGGATTATAAAAGAGCAGAAATCACCAGCCCTGAAGGTTCTATAAGAGCACTGGTCAGTGAAAGTAGTGATTGGAAAGCAAAGGCTGTTTAGGCTGAATTTATCTTCTCTGGTTTGAAAGCTTTTTGCCTCCATTCCCCCTCAAGCCCAGGAGGAGAAGCTATGAAACTTGCTGATATAACTGGGTCAGTTGCTTTTTACTTCAAGTGCACTGTAAGGAATACCTGAAAGCAATCATCTGTGCTCCATAATTGGCTGATAAAGCTCAATATCTCCCGCAATTACGGTTGGTGTTCATTCAGGAAATCCTCCACATATCACTGAAAGCAACAAAAAATAATTGTGAAATATTATGTCACTAACCTGTATAATTCTGGTAGAACATACCATTTTCCATTTAAGGGACTAGGAATTTAGAAGGCAAATGCAAATTCTGGTCAAAGAAAGCCAAGGTAATCCTACACCAAAAAGACTCTGGAGAATGCATTACATAGCAGGGAGAAATAAGGTATGACTAGGACATTTTATTAAGCAAACTGACACATTAGTCCATATTCTTCACACAGAAAAGATAACCTTATAAGGGGAAATTCAGGGTTAATGTGAGAGGTAATTATTGAGGCCAACCATGTGAGATATCGACAATAGCAAGCACCTTACTGAGATCTGAATGGCAATGCCAATAATGACATGTAAAACTTGGAAAGGATTGATGAGATCATTGGATTTTTAATCAGAACATCTGAGTTTGAGCTTTGCCTTTGCCACTGATCATTCATCTAATTGTGGACAAGCACCTTTACCTCTCTGACCCCTCAGTTTCCTCATCTATGAAGTGAGCTTGGAGTGGATGATATCCCATATACTAAAAGAAGCAGTGCATCATTAAGGATAATGTATCAGCTTTGAAGGCAGAAAGACCTGGGTTCAGATCTCATCTCTGATCTATACTAGACATGTGATTTTGTGCAAGTTCATTAAGTTCTCAGTGATCTTGGCTTTGCTACTTTTTAAGACTACACATTGCCTTGGGAGAGGGGGTCTTCTTACTTGGAAGTTTCCTATTTAGTCAGTCAATAGGTATTAAGTACATGCCTGTGTGCTGGGCACTGTGTTACATGCCAGGGGTACAAAGAAAGGCATAAAACAATCCCTGCTTTTCAGAAGCTCAAAGTCTAATTTGAGAGACCATAAGCAAACAACTACATGGGAAAGAGATATATACAGGATTAACTGGAGATGATCAAAAGATGCAACGCACTAGCATTAAAGGGGTATTGGGAGAGGTTTCTTGTAGAACATAGGATTTTAGCTGGGGTGCTAAGGAAACAAGGGAAGCCAGGAGGCAGAGAGGAAGAAGGAGAAAGTACCAGATATGGAGGACAGTCAGAGAAAATGGCTCAGATGTTAAATGGAGTGCCCTGTGTAAGGAATAGCAAGGAGGCCAGTGTAGCTGGGTGGCAGAGTATGTGGAAGGGAGTAAAGTGTAAGAGATTAAAAAGATGCGTGTGTGGGAGGGGTTGAAGTTATGGGGGGCTTTGAACCGCAAAGGATTTTACACTTGATCATAGAGGTGACAAGGAACCACTGGAGTAAGGGTGTGTGCATCTGTGTGTGTGTGCGTATGTGTATGTGTAGGTGTGTGTGCATGCCATGAGCACATGTGTAATGTTCAGACCTTTATTTTAGGAAGATTTTGTTATCTAAGTGAAGGACAGACTCTAATAGGAAGAGATTTGAGTCAGAGAGACTAACCAGTAGGCTTATTTGACTCCAGTAGTTCAGGGGTAAGGTAATGAAAGCCTGTACCAGGGTGGTATCAGGGTCAGAGTGGAAAAGAATATATTAGAAATGTTACAAAGGTGAATTGACAGGACTTGGCAATAGATTGGATATGGAGAGGGATGAGAGTGTGGGATTTAGGATGCCTAAGTTGTGAACTTGCAGGGATGGTGGTGTTATCCTTCACAATAATAAGGAAGATAGCAAGAGGGGAGAGTTTGAGGGAAAATATAGTTCAGTTCTGAACAGGTTGGATTTAAGATATCTATGTGACATCTATTTTGAGATGTCCAGAAGGCAGTTACAGATGCAAGACTTAAGGTCAGCAGAGAGGTTAGTCCTGGATAAATAGATTTGAGAATCATCAGCATAGAGATGACAATTGAATCCATATCTACTGATGAAATTACCAAGTGAAATAGTATAGAAGGAGAAAAAAGAGGACCTAGGACAGAACCCTGGGGGACATCTAAGGTTAGTGGGAGTGACATGAACAAATATCCAGCAAAAGATGCTGAGTAGGAGTAGTCAGACAGGTAGGAAAAGAACCAGGAGAAAATAGTGCCTTTAGATACTATTAGAAAAATAGATAGAAGAGAGTATCAAGGAGAAGAAGGTGATTAACAGTTTCAAAAGCTGAAGAGAGATCGAGAATGGTGAATTTTGAGAAAAGGCCGTTAGATTTGGTGACTGAAATATCATTGGTAATTTTGGAGGGAATAGTTTCAGTTGAGTGATGAGGTCAGAACCCATAGCACAGAGTTAATAAGAAAATGACAGGAAAGGAAGTGGAGGCATCCACTAATGAGAATCTTCTCAAGTAGTTTAGCTACAAAATAGAGAAGAGACATGGGATGATAGTGGGGATGAATGGATCAAGTAAGAGTTTTTTGAGGATGAGGGAAAATGGGCAGGAGGGATGTAGAAACAGAGAATGAAGATAAGTGAAAGAGGAAGGATGACAGAGGGGCAGGCAATCTGTTGGACAATATAGGATAGAATAAGATTACTGGGACATGTAGAGGTGGTTTCCTTGGCCAGGAGAAGGACCAACTCTTTACATGGGACAGGTTTGAAGGCAGAGTTGGTGAATGCAGGCATCTGAGTAATGTGACATTGGGGTAGGGACCAAAATGAATTAATAAATATAGTCCTTTTCCCTATACCCTATGAACCTCATGATCATGACATAGTAATAGCTATCATACCTACTTCTCAGGGTATGAGAGCCCAGTTGAAAATACTTTACAACACGCTATGGAGACAAAAGAGGATATGTAAGAGACATGAGAGTTAATGTGGCATATTGGGTGACTTGTTGGAATTGTAGTCAGGAAGAGAAGATCTGAATTCATATTCTGCTTCAGATACTTTTCATCTCTGTGCTATTCACCAATTCACTTAATCTCTCTAAGTCTTATTTATTCATCTATAAAACGGTTGTACCAATACTGGTAACATCTTTCTCATAGGATTGTTGGAAGGTTAAATGACAAAAGCCTTTAAAGTGCTTTGTAAACCTCAAAGTAGTATATAAATGTCCATTATTATTGTTATGGTTGGATGGGATAATTGCACAGTAGATAGTTATTTAAAGCAGAAACATCAGATAACTAAATGAACATGGAATGATGCCAGGTGCCATATAGGACAGTGTGGGCCAATTAGATAAGCACAGGCTCTTCTGGACATTCATGTAGTTATGTGATCCTGGATTTAATCTATGCATTGCTATTTCCTGCTTAGGATTGGTTTGGGAAATGTCCTTTAGTGATAATTTTTTTTAAGCACTGCTTTGTGTTGGCAATCTTGTCTATACCACTTGGCCTGTGACCCTAAAACTTCTATCAAGATATTCATTGGAATGAATGAATGAGCACTTATTAAGTGCTTGCTATGTACCAAGAACTGTACTTCAGTGCTGGAGATACAAAGAAAGCAAAACGAAAAAGAACAACAGCAAAGACAGCCTCTGCCTTCAAGGAATTTATATCCTAATGGGGGTATGCAGCACATATTTCTATTCAACACGTACAAAAACGAGTTCATTTACTTGCTCCTGAAACTGAATCCTCCTTACTTCGCTATTTCAGTTAATGATAACATTGATTCATATGTTTTATATTTGAAAGGTTGGATCTGTGAGCCTTATCTCATATCTGTATTTACCATGTTTCTTTTTTCCCATCTCCTCCTCTCTACTCTGTTCCTATAGGCACCACACAAGTATAAACCCTCAATAACCACTATCCCGTTCTACCTATCCCATACTACTACAACAGCCTGGAAACCAATCTTGCCACACACCTTTATGCTCAGCCCACTGGAATACATTTTTGACAATGTGGTCAAACTATCTTCTTTGGATGTAAATCTGGTCATGTCACACTGTTATTCAGCTATGTTCAGTGGCTCGCTATTGCCTACAAAGTAAAAGCAAAACTCATTAGCCTTCAAGACCCTCAACAATATGGCACTACTCAACTTTTCCAAGCTTGTTTCATATCACTCTACTCCACATAGTCTATACTATAGGCATACTATAATGCATGCTATTCAATGTACACATTCTGAACTTATGCCATTCTCAATGTCTAAAAGGCCCTCACCAATGCCCTCTCACTTAGTTTCCTGAATTCTCTTAGAACCCAACTGAAGCGATACCTCTACCTAGACTTTGAGTCTCTTTTCCATATTTATAATGTATTATTTTCTATGTTTTGTATATGTCATATAGTTATTTGGGTCTGGTGTTTGACTGTACATTGTTTAAGTATCAGCCTAGGTAAACATGGACAGCTAGGTGGCTCTGTGGATAGAGTGCTGGCGGAGTCAGAAAGACTCATCTTCCTCAATTCAAATCTAGCCTCAGACACTTACTAGCTGTATGACCCTGAGCAAGTCGCTTAACCCTATTTGCCTCAGTTTCCTCATCTGTAAAATGAGCTGGAGAAGGAAATGGCAAATCACCCCACTTTCTTTGCCAAGAAAACTCAAATGTGGTCATAAAGAGTCAGATATGACTGAAACAAATGACGAACAAAGGTAAACATGGAAAGACTCACTGTCAGGTTGGCTACAAAGTGGGAAAATTTTATACAAAGGAATTTATGAAGATGGAATATTAGTCTTTAGGTGAGTTGTGATATTTTATGGGTTAAGGAAGTACTCACACCTATGAAATCACAAATGCTTCAAGAAATTGTATTTCCCCACTGAATTAAATGATAAGATAACAAAATCATAGGTGTTTTTAGTATCAAATGTCAAAAAGTACAACTTAGATATGAGCAGAAATCCCCTTTTCAACATTTCTTACAATTGATTCAACAGCCTCCATTTGAAGATTTCACATGTGCATGAACACGTACATAAACTACTTGTTCCTGAGATAGGACAATTCTAATTATTAGGGAGTTTTTCTTTATATTAAGCAAATCTGCCTTAACAGCTTCCATTGTAGTTTTGACTTCCAGGGCCAGGCATAAAAAGATTTAATCAATGGTATTCAAATAGCTGAATGTACTATCATGATAGATAGATAGATAGATAGATAGATAGATAGATAGATAGATAGATAGATGATCGATAGATGATCAAGTATCTACTAAGTACCAGGTACTGTATAAAGAGTTGCAAATACAAAAAAGAAAAGAAAAGAAGACAAGATGTCTCTACTCTTAAGGAACTTACATTCAAATGGAGAAGACAAAACATAAAGGACCTGGAAAGGCAGGAGGGCAAGGAGAAAAGCCTACCTGCACAAGCAGCTGAGTAGCTGGTGGGTGGTGGAGCAGACCAGTGTGGAGGTAGATGGTGAGCCTGGATTTTAACTGACGTCTTCCTCACTCCAGTTCCAGCACTCTATCCACTAAACCACCAGTTGCCTCCATCTCCCCAGCTTGCCTACATCCTTTCCCTCACATAACATCATGGTTGTGGCAGGGATCCCTCAAGTAATCCAGGTCAGTGATTGAACATGTAATTTCATATCATAATCTGTATAACAGACACACTTCATCCACTTGCTTATTCGTATGTCAATGGTTGGGCAATACTCTGAAGAGTGGCTATAGGACTTGCCCAGGAGACTGCAGCATTTTAGGGATTGATGCAACTGATGCAAAATCATTTGCAGACAGAAGCATACATGATTCTCTGCCCTCTCCCATACCTTTAGTGTCTTTCCCTCCTTCAGATACTTTGTGAATAGATCACATAAGCTCCCTTTATAATTATGTCACATCTATGACTTTCCTTAACATGAGGGTAATTCTTCTACTCTCTATCTCATAGGGTTATAGGGATTGTATCTGGCATTGAATACTGCATTCTACAACTACGATACTCCAATTATTTTTCAGAGATTTACTTTTTTTTCTAAGGATGCCTTCCTATCTTTCCTTCCTCACTCATGTGGTTTGATTTCTGGATTTTGATATTCATAATGATCTAGAATTAACATGGTTGGTCAAAATATAAAGTATTATGAATGGATCTGTGGAGTTTTGATTTTACTGACTAGCAAATGAATTAAAACACCTGCAAAATATCATGATATGAGTCATTTTCTGACACATCATATTTTTTGCTCGGTTTAGGTATAGTAATTCACAAAGGAAAGCTAATAACTTCAGTGTTTTTCTCCCCTTACTCAATAAACTCCAGTGCCTCCCTATCATGTCTACAATCAAAAACAAAATCCTCTGCTTGGCATTCAAGGCCCTTCATAACCTAGGCCCTCCCTATCTGTAACAACAACGTTGCTAGCAGCTGTTGTGTGTGGGGGGTGGGAGGTGGGGGGTGAAAGACCAACAACACCAGCACATAGGAAGGCTTCTAGCCCAGATTCTTTGATCTGCTTTTCTAAGGAAAGCAACTTTAAGAGGTTTACAATCTCACTTTAATCAAACATACATGTATCATTCACTTAGTTCAGGGGGAAAGGCTAGCACCCTGAACTTCAGAGCAGATACAAACAGAAATAGCAAACAGAGAAAACATAAACACACCAAATCACAATACATAGTTACCAGAGAAGCACCAACATCTGGGTTTTTTCAAAACCAGGGCCTCCAGCAGTTACCCAGAGTCTCTACACCAACACTCTTCCAGTGAGTGAGAACCCCCAAACAAAATGCTAACCTCTGAGTTTATATACCTTTCTTATGGCCAGAAGGCTTCACACCTAATTAACCAAAGGATGTGGGCTTGGGGCTTTGCACCTAGTAAGACTAATCAAAGACACTCAATTACTTTAGCATTCTAAAAGTGAAAACAGCAAAATAGTCCCACCTTAAATACCAATGCACTACCTTACTTGCTGCCATATTCTCTTTGATCCAGTGACACTGGTCTTGCTGCTGTTCCAGAAGAAGCTCTAAGGCTTAGAGTCAAAGCAATTTCTCTGGCTGTCCCTCATGCTTTCTCACTTTACCTCTGCCCCTTGGCTTCAGTGTCTTTCTTTAAGTGCCAGCTAAAATCCCACCTTCTACAATGTCTTTTCTAATCCTGCATAATTCCAGTGCTTGCATTATGCTGTATGTAGCTTATTTGTGCATAGTTTTTTTTTTTTTTGCATGGTGTGGCCCCATTAGATTGTGTACTCCTCAAGAACAGGGACTATCTTTCGCCTTTTCTTTCTATCTTTAATACTTAGCACAGTGCCTGACACATAGTAAGCCCTTGATAAATGCTCACTGACTGACTGACTAACTGACTGACTTCCTGACATGATGGGAGCTCAGCAATTTAATTAGCAAAACATTAAAGAACTATTATATATAGGCAATGACTGGTTGTTTTCTATCATTCCCCATGTTTAAATAAGAAAGCCACTTGTTTTTAGATGTGACGCATGATCAGAACCGATTGGACATGACCATTTCTACTTCCATCTCAGATTCTATGAAATTCTTTAGCAACAAATTAAAGGATTTGGCTAGCCATGAATAAGAATTTCTTGCTACTTAAAGTCCCTTATCTGCTTTCCTGAGTTTTTTTTCTTCCTATAAAACAGGATAATTTTTGGATGTTCAGCAGGTTTAGATCAGGTCAGACTGAAGAATGGAGATAGGATGGAGTCATCTCTTAAACTCCATTCTAAGGTGGGAGTTCTACATGGTAGCTGCCCAGGAAAGTAGTAGGTATTGTTCCTGCATCAGGGCATGTGGATTACTTAAAAACCTTTAGGTAGAGTTGATGGGTTATTAATAGCAGTTGTCAGCAGGGGGTTTAAGTTCCACAGATTCTTTTTTTGGTTGAATGTTCAGTACTTTTGTACCTTTTTCCCCTAAAAACTGTCCTTTTCAGAGTCTAGACACTTCTACAGGTCCAGCTGCCCTTTCTTCTCATAGAACTGACAGTCCTGGCTCTGAACATTAATATGTTATTTTTAAACTTCCTCCCTTTTGCTGTTACAGAATTTAATAAGGCCTTGACCATTAGGACATAGACGGATGCTGCCTTTCCATAGTTCTGTCTTAAGCTTCTATTGAGGTTTCTCCTTTTCTTATAATCTTCTTGGCTGTTTTAAACCCAAGCAACTATTTTTTCCCATTGAAATAACTAGGAAACTTTCATGCTGGTTACCCCAAGGTAAGAGACAAGGGAATACACATTTATATAGTGTATACTTTGTACCACAAATTGTGCTAAGCATTTTTACAAGTATTATTGCATTTGATCCTCATTAACAATTCTGAAAAGTAGGTACTATAATTATCCCCATTTTATTGCTGAGGTATTTAAGGCAGGCAAATGTTAAGTGAGTTGCCTGGGGTCACACAGCTGGTGACTTTGGATTTGAACTCAAGTCTTCCTGATTCCAGCGCCTGTATTCTATCCATTACAAAACCTAGCTGCCTGGAAAGAGCCAAGTTTGGCTCACTCCATATTTATAATGAATATTTAATCGAGTCTATGGTTGACACAACCACTATTACCCAATTACCGGTCGGCAATGTATGTCACTAGCATGCGAACCTTTAACTGGGAATTTACTTCTTTAAAACAAAATTATAGAAGGAGCATGATGTAGCAAAAGGATCTTTCAGTGAACTTGCAGTCAATAGGTCTCAGTTTCAGGACTAGATCTGACATTCAATAGCTGTGTAGTCATGAGAAATCAATGCTAAGGACAACAAAAATATTTTTTTTTGTTTGCTATATTGAGGACAAGAGAAGGAGGATCAAAAAAAGTGATAGGAAAGATGGGATGATGATCAAAGATTTGACACAAAGTAGATCTACAATTCTTTTCATTCTTCAATTTTCTGTGTCAAGGAGAAGGGTCATTGGCCTTGAAGGAAACTATGAAAAATAATTGATTTTAATAAAAATTGAAAAAAAATCAGTACAAATAAGGAAATAGGAGGAGTAACTATGTGCCTTCAATGAGTTTTAAGTCAACTGTTCTGGATGACCTCCAACTTAGGATGCCAAAAGGATTTGGGCATGAGATTACTGGACCAGTCAGTGATCTTTGTAAGCTGTAAAGACTAGGAAAGGTGCTGAAGAACTGTAGAATTAAAAAAGGAAGAGTTTACAAGTCATAAGTTTGTGAGTTTAACATTAATTCCTGACAAAATTCTAGAGCACATCTTTCTTTTCATGTGAGGGTAGAAGGTGAGAAGAAGAAAAATAAATCCCAGATAGAAAAAAAGTTATGGTTTCTGACCATCTAGAAAGAATAGTGATGATTAACAGCCAGCATAACTTCATCAAGAATAGATTATCCCAGATTAATCTCGTTTTCATTAACAGGGTTTCTAAATTGGTAGACTAAAGAACATCATAGATAACAATGCATCAGCAATGAGATTTGACAAAGTCTATTATGCTACCTTTGTGGACAAGACAGAGACTTGACCTAAAATATGGTACAGTTAAGCAGAATGATAAGACCTAAATGATAATGATTAATGGATAGATGTTGAATTGGAAGTTAGCTTACAGCAACCAGAGAAGCCAGGGATATGTCATAGGCCTTGTACTGCTTCACATTTTTGTTAATGATTTGGATGAAGGCAGAGGTGGTGTGATTATAAAGTTTACAGATGACACAAAGCTGGGAGGGGAGGCTAACATGTCGAGTGACAATCAGGATCCAAATAAAGATCTATATTGGCCAGGAAGATGAGTTCAATAAAAAGAAACTGAGGACGAAGAACCTCTTTACTAGGGTCACAATGGATAGAGTGTTGGGGTTAACATCAGGAAGACTCATCTTTGTGAAGTCAAATCTGGCCTTAGACACTTACTAACTATGTGAACCAGGGCAAGTCACTTAACCCTGTTTGCCTCATCTGCAAAATGAAGTGGAGAAGGAAAGGGCAAACCATTTCAGTATCTTTGCCAAGAAAACCCCAAATGAGGTCATGAAGAGTCAGACGTGACTGAAACTACTCAACAGTGAAATCTCTTTACTGGTGGCCTTGAAGTAAAGATTAGATTGCCATTTTTGCGGAATGTTACAGCCTTTATTCTTGCACAGGACTAGGTAGCATATGGAGGTCTAAAATCCCTTCCAATGATTTTCAGTGATTCTGTAATCCCTTCTTTGTCCATGAAAGAGGAAGAATAATACTGACATAGCCAACCTCAGTGGATTGTTTCAAAGAAAGTGTTTTTTTATACTTTAAGGTTTTTTTTAACATTTATCTAAGAAAAAATAAATTAGGTGTTTGACTCTTCCTTCTTTCTCTTCTCCTTGAAACCTACTCTTCATACTATTAACCTACTTTCCTTAGGTAAGTACTTATTTCCAATCCTTGAGGCAGCTTGCAGCTGTTTCCTTTGGATCATAAAATACATAGTATCTAGACACTTTATCTGGCTTGCTGATCATGTGATTAAAACTACATTAGGTCATGGATGTCATCTTGTCTCTCTCTCTCTCTCTCTCTCTCTCTCTCTCTCTCTCTCTGTCTGTCTCTCTCCTTTTTCTTCCAAATACAATGACCATACATGGCCATAATTTTCTTTACTTAATATGGTTTTAGCCATACAACAGATTAATTTTTTTTCTAAGGTTCTGATACCCTTAGTCAAACATTCCAATCATCATTTTTCTTGGTTTGTGTGTTTTGTTTTTTAGTTCACAGAGATATTAACTTGTTAAAGACACCCCAAAATGTTGTCAGTAGATGCTAAAGTCCAAGGTGCCCTGAACCTATATAAGCTAAGAACTAGATACTTTCTGCACAGGACTTCTAACAGGGAAATTTTGCTTGGAAAATTAAATTTTCCACCCAAGCCTAATGGTACATGCTTGTAATCCCTGTTACTAGAGAGACTGAGGTCAATTGTGGAAAGCTTGCTGCATGGGAATTCTGAGCTGAATACATACACATACATATATGCATATTTTTCCCTACAGTAGAAAAAAAATTCTCACTCTTTTCACCTGTTCATATAATCCCTCCCTCTTACTAATTGATTGTCAATTAAAGAATATTTAATAAACCCTTACTATGTGTCAGGTTTATTCATTTAAATTGTACAGGAGAAACTGCAGAAATATCCAAGCTGGGTCTTTTGTAGACTAAAGGTTTATCTAAATTTTAGGGCTGTTGTATGTCTGAAAGTCAACTGTGGGATTAGCATGGGTAACTCCTATAAACACTAATGGGAATTTTGCGTGTAAAGCCCATCAGCACTAATGGATGAACAAACTGTACAGACTGTTAAATAATGTAATGTCTATTAGAGATGGGTGAATTGGTTAATGTAAGGACCAGTTTCTGAGTTTACCTGAATCAACTCCATTAATGGGCTCCTTATTTTATGCAGTGTGCCAGTGCCTGTTTTTTCCCCCTCTAGGAATATGTACCCTTGAGCAAAGCAAATTACCTTTCGGTGGTATTTGGGAAAGAATTTGAGATATTTTGTCCAACCCCAGAAAGACATCCTCTTTGTAACCATTTTAAAATAACCCTGAATGAGATTGAGGAACTTTTCTTTATTAATGGAACTTAGAAGTGATTCTGGAAATAAAACAAAATCAGACCTGGGATGTATATTTTACAATTGAGGGAAGTTTATATAAGGAGAAACCTGGAAGTCATGTACTGGTGATGATTGCAGCTCATTTCTTGTGGTTTATGAAGCTTGCTGTTAATTATTTATTTCCGATCCAGTGAAGCCCAGTAATGTTCATGTAAGCTACTTTGTACAACACTTACATTGAGAGAGAAATACCTCACCTGGAAAGACTACCTTTGCCAGCAAAGTCAAATCAAGCATTCTGAACTTTGAGGGGGAAATAAAAGAATGAAACAAAGCAAGAACTTTTCTTTTTCTTTGATCTGAGTTATCATGATTTGAGTAATCAGGAGTGGAGTTTAAGTGATGGTACAAGGGATTCCTTTAATTTCTGTGTCACTTAGAAATATAAATACATAAATCACAAAGATCACATTGTCCAACAGATAATGAAGCATGCATCTCTTCTACAACATATCTACCAAGAGGTCATCCTGCCTTTGCATAAACAATTCCAATATTAGGAAACTCACATCTCACTATCTCATAAGGTAGTCCATCACATTTAATAAAAATAGTTAACAATAACTTACATTTATATAGTATTTTAAGGTTTGCAAAATGCTTTACATATGTTAACTAATTTGACCCTCATAACAACCCTGAAAGGTGGGTGCTATTATTATGCCCATCTTACAGATAAGGAAATTGAGGCAGACAGGCTTCATGGTTTATCCAGGGTCATGCAGCTAATAAGTGGTTGAGATGGAGTTTGAACTCAGACCTTTATGATTCTAAGTCCCATTCTCTATCCATTGTGGCTCCTAGCTGCATCCCCTTTTGGGAGAGATATAATTATAAGGCAGTTGTTCATACAAAATCATAGGATATTCGGTTTGGAAGACATGCTAGAGAGCATCTAGTTAAGTCAGTACTTTACCAGGATTAATTTCTACAATATTCCTGAGTGGCCATCTGACCCAGTGATTGAAGAACTCTTGTTATTTACTCATTTTTCAGTCGTGTCTGACTCTTTGTGACCCCATTTGGGATTTTCTTGGCAAAATTACTGGAATGTTTTGCCATTTTCTTCTCCAGATCATTTTACAGATGAAGAAACTGAGGCAACAGGGTTAAGTGCCTTGTCCAGGGTCACACAGTGAGTAAGTGTGTGAGGCTAGATTCGAACTCAGGTGTTTCTGACTCCAGGCCCAACACACTACTGCATCACCTAGCTGCCCCAGAAGAATTCTAGTGAAGGGGAAACCTCTACTTTCTGAATCAACCTACTCTCTAGTTTAAAAAAAATAGTTCTAATTATTAAGTGTTTTTCCTTTCAAGTTAAAATCTGCCTCTTCAATTTCTTCTCATTCCATTTCATCCTGCCCTGTGGGGACAAGTAGAACAAATTCGTTTTCTTTTCCACATGATAAATAGACCATCAGATACTCAAAGGTGACACATATGCCTTATTTTTCTTCTCTTATCAAGGCAAAACATCCTCACTTGCTTCAACTGACTCCTAACCATATTGAAGAACTTACTCTGGGTGAACTTTAGATTATCAGTTTTCTGGCTAAAGTGTATCACAAAAACTGAACATAGTACTTTGGATGTGGTTTGAGGAAGGCAGCTCTGTTACCTCCTGTATTCTGCCCAGTATGCCCTCCTTAATGCAGCCTAAGATTACTTTGGGTTTTTTTGGCTGACATGTAGATTGTTTAATTATATTAAGTTTTCTGTCCACTACATTATCCAAATATTCTTCTTGTGAATTGTTGTCAAACATAGCCCTTATATCTTGTCCTTGTGCCCAGTTGAATTTTTTTTAACCTGAATTGAATTTAAACCTATCCATATTAAATTTCAACTTACTAGATTCATTTTATAATTCTAGGTACATATAGACACATATTGCCTCCCTTAGAATGTAAGATCCTTAAAGGCAGGAATCAATTCTCAGTTCTCTTTGTATATGGAGGGTTTATCACAGTACCTGGTACTGTAATGTCTATTGATTGTCTGATTCTAGCTTGTTGAAATTTTTTGGACCCTTCCTCTATCATCTAATATTTAACTGTCCCACCCAGCTTTCTGTCACCTGAAAATTTTTTATAAACATTTCATCCATAAATTTGTCAATGTCCTTGATGAAAATTTTCAAACAGAAGAAAAGCAAGAATAGTTCCTTTAAATATCTCACTAGAAACTTCTCTCTAAGGTGAAATCAATCCATTCGGAACTTCAAGACTCTGCTCTAAAAAAAAGGCATCTTGTATTTATTTGTACATATTTTCGTATATTTACAGGTGTCCATATATTATCCCCCAAATAAAATATTAACTTATTAAAGACAATGATGATTTCATTTTTGTCTTTATGACCCAGGACCCATCCCAGTGCCTGGCATATAGCAGGTACTTAATAAACACTTTTTCATTAACTAATACAATGTCACTACTGTTTCTTCCTTATTTGATTCTCATCCCCAACCTCCATGCCAACAACCCTGATGCCCAGATTATCTGATATTAATTAATTTGAATATACAATGGCCCTCTACTTCCCCTTTATATATCCTATTTCTTTTGAATGTGACAACTTCCAGAGCCATGTTCTAGTCATTGTCCTGATATCACGCAGGCTCAATGATACCTGTGTGCCTAAACTTGTCTCTTCACATTCAATTCTCTTGCCCATCTTATTGTGAAGATTTACCTAATAACAGGGATTTTCTTCCTTCTTTTCTTCTTTACTGCTCTCTCTTGTGAATCAGTGTTCCTTTAGATTATTATCCCTGTGTGTTCCTGGTACTCTCTATAGCATTGGGCTTAGCAGACACACATTCCATTTTCTGTCTCATACTTATTTTTCAGTTTAAAGTCCTCTTGATAAGATGTGTTACTAACCAAGTATATCTTTTTTATTGATTATATACCTGGCCAAAAGCTAATGATTTCTATATTTTCAAGGAGGATATAAAAATACAAATCTTGGTCTTATTTGTAACCCAAACCTTCATGAAATGAAAGCCCATAGAAAGGTGGTACATGCAACATTTCCATCATTAGCATCACATGTCAATGAATGTCACAGACATGTGACTTCTAGCTGAATAGATTCATATGACTATTTTGGAATTATCTTATAGTCCTTTTAAATGTAACGTCAACTCTTACAATTTGGTCCTTTCAAATATACTTTATTCCACTGGACATCAGAATTCCAGAAGTCATGGGAAGATTCTGGTCATAGGATAAGAGGCACAATGGTGCCCCTTAACAAGGGAGTTAAATAATGAACCATGTACAATCACAGTAGAATACGGCATCTGGCTGGCAGGTTATAAAGAATGTTTATTGGCATCCCATAGCTAAAGTCCTAACTCCAGCTTTTGATATAATGAAACACTGAATGAATGAAGTCATTTATTTACCACCTACTATGTGTCTGATACTATTCTAGGCTCTAAATAATATGAAACTAAAATAATGCCTTAGTTCAAGGGTAAATATTCTAACTAGGGAGACAAAATGTGTAGCAGAGTGGTGTCCAGTGAAGGGGATTTGGGTCTGGAGTGTCACAGGGATGGTGAGCAAATCCATAGGAAAGCCAACTGTTAGAGTTTTTCCAAAAGCAATGACAATACTGATTTGTTTATTCTTCCCAGTGAAAGAGGTGTAAGTATGTATGTCTATGGGGTGGGGGGCGGGGGGGGAGGAAGGAGATTATATGGAGGAATATGGTCAACTGTAGAACAAATAGAAAGATGCCAAAGTGGATAATACATGAATCATGGACTGGGATGGCTAGATATAGTGGGTCATGTGAATTTGCATTTATTGATCAATCTATACAACTCAGCCTCAGGATAGAGTTTTAAAGATGAATGGATTTACTCCCTTAGGGAGGGGCAAAGTAGCAAAGTCTCTGGAGGAAAAGAGGAACAGCAACAAAATGTATGGCCAGATGTTAGGGGTAGATGATTGGATGGGGTGGAGATATGGCAAATCCACTTAGTTTTTCTACTTATTTATTATGGGATTCACACTATATATTTGCATTTTTATATTTTATTATTTGATATTTTTAGTTTTCAACATTGATTTCCACAAGATTTTGAGTTACAAATTTTCTCCCCATTTCTACCCTCCCCCCCACTCCAAGATGGCATATATTCTGATTACCCCATTCCCCAGTCAGTCCTCCCTTATTCCTCAGTCGGCCCTCCCTCTATATATTTGTGTTTTAAAGGCGCAGCCACCTTGCCTAGAGAAGTCCTTATGAATACATATTTATATCATTTTGAAATATTTGCACCTTCAGTTTCCAATTTATCCTAGAAACCTTTGCCTTTACTCTTAGAGGCAACGTCTAGACTCATAGTCAGCAAGTGATATTATCACTTCTGTAATTTCCAATGGAGACTTCACAGAAAAAAAATAGATAAGCCAGTCAATGCTGAAAAACAATTTGATGTTCAGTCATTCAGTCATGGCCAACTCTTTGTGACCCCATGTACCATAGCACCCTAGGCCCTTCTGTCCTCCACTATTTCCTGAAGACTGTCCAAGTGTGTCCATGAGGTTTTCTTGGCAAAGACACTGAAGTGGTTTGCCATTTCCTTCTCCAGTGGTTCCCTTTTTGTCAGAATTTTCCCCTATGACCTGTCTGTGTTGGGTAACCCTGCATGGTATAGCTCATAGTTTCACTGAGTTATGCAAGCCCTTCTATCATAACAAGGCAGTGATCCAAAAGACACCATTTAATTTTGCATATTTAAGGAAAAATAATGTTGCTTAGCTAGAAATAGCCAAGATAGCACAGTGGAAAAACAGAAGTTACAAAGGAAGGATTTCAGGGTAGTATCCACCACACAAAACAAAGTACCAACTGTCAGCTCCAACACTAGGCAGTATCCACCCTCAAAACCAGATCACTAGCTGACTGATACCTTGGAATTTCTGTAATATGTACTGTTGATATTATTTATACCACTTAATTGGCACAAGACATATTTTGCCATATATTCCAAGGATAAGCTAATCACCTAAAATCTCTCCATCATGGAATATTATATATGGAATTTATTTATTTAGTAGCAAGGTAACTAAATATTCTTTAATATCTCTACAAGTCCTAGGATTCTATGATTCTATGGCATTGGCAATTACACAGTGGAGGAAACCATTTCCTTTTTCCTAATAGAGAATTCCCCCTACTTGGAGGTCTTTAAGCAGAGGTCAGGTAGCTACTTGTCAGGTATGTTAGAATGGATATACCTTTGATATATGCATTGGAACAGATGGCCATTGAGGTCACTTCCAACTTTCAAATTCTGTGATTTTGTGAAGTAATTAAGGAAAGCTTCTGAAAGGAGAGACAAGTGTAGAAACTCAATGATGGAAAAGCAAAAAAAGTTGGTGAGCTTAGGGTTGTGACTCACAACTTAAGAAGTGCTAAAGGGGCCATGAGTGGAAAAAGTTTAAGAAGCCCTGAGCTTTCCAGGCATCACTTAAAAACATTATTTTAAAAATTAAGATAGGAACAGACATATGTATGAGATAAAAATTTCATAAATCTAAATTATGCAAAAAGAGACTTATAGACAACTTCCAGACTCTATAATAATTTAGCCTCATCATTTGTATTTTGCACACTGCCGTATGAACAATCTTGTTGGCCACAATAATTTATGTTTTCATCTTAAGGAATTTCAAGTGGAAATACTGTATTCTATGATGCAAGGAATATAAAATTTGAGAATGCATCTTAAGGAAAATACATCCTTTTACTTAAGCAAGTAGCAAATCACAGTTTCTTAGCTAGCACTGGTACTAAAAGGCAGTGGTGCAAGAAAACCAAACCTGAAGTTTCCATTTTTATATTATAGCCTTTCCTCATCAAAGAGGAATCTACTAAGTAATTTGGAGTGGGTGGCAATCTTTTAGAGAGAAGAGCAAGTAATTTTTAAAAGATTTTTTTTCAAGTCACTGAGAAGGAAATTATACTTCTTTTCACACTGACAAGTAAATCTGTGACCTCATCTGTGTGGCCAGTTTCCCTTCTAGGTAGATCCTATCCCTTCCTGTGTGATTCCATTTCATGTCCTTTTACAAATCTTCCATAGCATACCTGTAAAATCAATTAACCAATCAATAAACATTTATTTATCACACAGTATATGCTAGACACTGTGTTACGTGCTGGGATTACAAAGACAAAATTAAACAGTTCTTGCCCTCAAGGGCCTTGCGTTCTATTGTGGGAAACCTCATGTACACATATAAATACATACATACATACATACATACATACATATAAACATACATTTGTATATGTCACATGTGTAACAAATATATTATTATATGTGTTACATACATACCACCTCCTGCCAAAAAATCCTTTGTATATATGTATACATGGTGTATTTATTTCCTGTGCAGGTGAGGGTGGGGAGGAATTGAGAAAGCTCTGGAGCAGTGATTAATAGATCCATAAAAGATCAAAGTAATCTTTTCATGTTTGGAGAGTAACACATGACACTCAGTTGCTCTATCTCATTCCAATACCTGACTGGTCCATCTCCTTTTCTGATACACACCCAGGATGAGATCTCCTATACCATATGTAGTTAAAGATCATTGCTATTCTTATATTGCAGCCTATTTCCAATCAGCATTCCTGTTTCCATTACTCCTTGTATCATTTATAATGTCTAAGACCAGAGTGTTCCATGAATTAAAGCCATCATCAGACTAGGACATTTCTACTCAGATGAAATCACAGGTCCAGACCAAATATATAGATTATATAGAGATAATGTTTATATCTAGATATATCTTTGTAGAAATGTCTAGATATAGATATCTAGAAATAGCTACTTGATGATATTTATAGATATATATCTAGATATTTATATCTGTATATATTATTATATTATATATTTATAGAATTATATATTTATAGATATCTATATCTGCATGGATGGATGTATCCATGTCTAGACCTATTTAGATCTCTCTATAAATCCATGTTTGCATATGCATGTGCATGTACATATTCAAATATATGTATATACAAATTCATTTGCATACATGTATACATACAAATCTGTGTATATGTCTGTGTGCTTATCCATATTTATATATGTGAAAAAATAATATTAATAAATATCTATGTCAACTAAAAGAGTATATAGATAGGTCAATAGTATGTAAATATAAACAGATATGTAGATTTTGGTATGCTATCCCAATAGGTTGCTCAATCAACTTTATTTTATACTCTGGGCACTATTTCATTCATTTTAATTTTTACCTTTGGGTGGTTAAACCAATCTCTTTTAAATATTAGACACTGCACTGAAAGGGTTTCTCTTTTTCAGAGGGAGTTGTTTATTTTGTTTTACTATTTGACTAAGGCTCAATAAAATGAACACCATATTATTTAGAAATAGAGAGATATTTAAACAGTTTGAATATGAATAGGGAAACCTTCCTCTATTTGAGTTCCACATAGACTCTTCTCTGTAACACTGGTAAACACCTTACTTAAGCATGTCTTCCTGCTACAGATCTCACCTGATATGAATACCCAGTGAGTGAATGAAAAAGTGTCCTTGCTATATGTAGTATCTGTCATAAAGTCTTGTGTCAAATAAATGCTTTAATTATTCATCTATACTATAAACATACATTATTCGAGGAGAACTTTGAAAACAATATTCTGTTCTGTGATGTTGAATGCTTTGTAAAAATACATTTAAAATGTTTCAGATATGATAGAAGCTTAAAAACATCTCTCAACTAGTTGTGTGCATATAAATATGTGCTGAATACTCCACAGACTTTCTTTATAATTTATTCTCTGAAATAGATGTTCATATGCAAATTAACATGAATTGTCTTCATGTTAGTCGATTTGCCTAAACTCATCATTGTCAATGCAAATGCAGTTGACCATTTGGCCTATGAAATTTTTTTTCTTGCCACTAGATATGGAATAAAATCACCTCCACCCACTTTTTTATTTCTATCTCCAAGGAGAACCTGTGAACCATTTAATTCAATTTCTATATGCTTTCTGGTTTAATTTATAGTGATCTTATCTCTTTAGAGTTGTGTCACCTCATTTGGTCTCCAAACAAATCATAGATTAAAAGGATTGTAGAGAATCAAAAACAATTAAATTAATGTTTGTTGATGGCTTAGAAACTAGGTCATTCTCAGTACTCTATGCACCTTTCCCATCACTTCAGGAGTCCATTATCACTGGAGGAGTGGAGAAGAGCCATTTAAATTTTTCCCCATTTTTTCTAAGTTGCTATATAATAATAATAATAATAATAATAATAATAATAATAATAATAATAATAATAATAATAATAATACCATTACTTTGTCACCAAACTTTTAATTGAGAAATATCATGGTGTAGTGGAATGTGGAAAGAACATTGGACTTGAGATCAGAACACCTGGGTTCCAATATCAACACTATCATGTATTAGCCATGATACCATGTACAAGTCACTTAATTTCATTGATCCTCGGTGTTCTCAAATGTAATTAGGGATAATAATATATCCATCATGTAGTTCTTGGGATAACTGTGAGTTAAAGAAACTCTAAAGCTCCAAAGAAACATGAGCTATTAATATTGTAACTATATTCCAAAATGTAGGTACTGGTTAAATATAGTTTCAAAAACTTTTAGACTAATTCCATAGTAGTATGCAAAAGTTACATGCACATCATTTGTAACTTCTGCCACCCATTTGGAGGGCAAAGACATGAACTCCAAATCCTCCATTTAAGGAGAGGGCTGAGCAGAAACACTGACTCATTGACTCATTTGCTACCTGCCCATGCTACTTTAGGACTTCTCTGACTTCTTCATACTACCCTCCCCCTAAATCAAGTATCTTACTCTTACTCTTCTCCAGCTTTCCAGCCTCCTTTTGTGTGTTCTCTTCCCCTAACAGATTATAAACTCCTTGATGATGAGGCCTGTCTTTTTTCCACATTTAGCCCAGTGCCTGGAATATAGTACATGCTTAATAAATATTTGTTGACTATTGATTATTGCAGTAAAATGACTTTTTGAAAACCTAGACTTTAACGGTTTCATTTCTCCAGAGCTGAACCTCCTATGAAATACTTCTTTATGGCTCAATCTTTTGCCTTTTTACACCTGGGAACTTTAGTATTAATGGTAATGAGCCCGCTAACAACCCTGTCTAATCTGTTCAATACTTCCTCCTCATCTCCAAAAAACTCCTTTACTACATTTCAGTAACACATTGGCATATTCTATGCTTAGACATCATCATCCCCAAGAATTAGACTACCTTCATAATTTGAAAAGTTGTGAGATGAAAGAAAAGTCTGAGAGACATAGTTCCTGGCTGTAATTAATAATCAATTTATTAATTAGGCTAGCAAATAATCAATAAGTTGAGGTCAGTGGGTCTCTCTCTTATCTAAAGACCCCTAATAGAGACACCAAATGTCTTAAATATCTTTGGAAAGTGGGTGTTCCTGACAAGCAGAGATAAACTCTGATTGGTTAACAATTAATGAGAGAATAAATATTAGAATGAAAGGTAGGGTTTTTTTCTAAGGAGGGGCTGGGGAAGTGACTTTGATCATGTCAGCACTCCCAGATTATTTCACTTCAGCAATCAATCTATACTGAAGAATCTATTCTCCACCCAGTCCTAGTTGAACAATGGTGGGATTACACTAAGAATTCCACCAAGATAGGAAGGTCTGAGTGGGATGAATTTTTGGGCAAGGTCAAAAATGTCCTTGAGAGAATGGGCTCTCAATAAGAAACCAAAAAAAGCATCTTTGGGTTCCGTATACAAAGTTGGTTATTACTATAATAAGAAAATAATCATTTTTCTCTGTTGGAATTCCATTCTCTATCTCAATCATTTCCATTTCCATAGCTGCAACTTTCTTGTTTAAACCAATCCTCCTCTTCAACTTTATATTGGCCTTTGGGTCACTGATCTGTCCCTATTTTCTAGTTCATTCCTTGGACCATTCTATCTCCTTCACTTGCCTCAATATTCAGTCTCAATTCCTGTATCAGTAAGGCAAGGTTCATGATATCAATGGTGACCATGAATATGCCCGTGTAGTTTGGAATCACAAAGTATAAGAGACTCTCTGTATAGAAGGCAGAAGAAGTAAAACATTTATTCAGACACCAGAGGATCAAATCACAGAACCAATAACCACACTTCGACATAGCAGTAATTGTATCCCAAAACCAGTAAGTCCATCTCAATGAAACAGCAAAGAGATTAAAACACAGTGTCGCAGCAAAGAGCCAAGCCAACCTGTAATCTTCCTTTCTGCTAGGGCCTTCCTGTAAACACTCACTCACATATCCTAACTGTCTGCTTGCCTTCGTCCCCTCCTCCCACAGTTCTGAAAGCCCTTGCAGTTCTCAGAGCCCTTCCAATTTTCTGTCTCTCTGTCTCTCCATCTCTTCCAGTTCTCTGTCCTCTCTCACAGTTCTCTCTTCTTCATCTTCTTCTTCTTGTAGCTCTCTGGTCTTTGCAGCTCTCTACTCTCCGCAGCTCTCCGGTCTGAGCTTAATGGCTACCCATGGGGTATATATACCCTGTGTAGGCCTGGGGCTTAGCAACTGGTAGAAAATGGGTGTAGGCCTGGGGCTTAGTACTTAATAGCAAATGGTGCCTACAAGCAAGCCTCTCCTAATCAAGCTTTCCTTAACTAGCTCCACCTGAGGCCTATTGAATGGGTGGGGAAGATCTTTGATCACATTAGCACCACAATTCCACAGTAGGATACTTTGTTGTTTCATTCAAGGTCTCCTACTGCATCCAGGGCCATCTCCAGTCATCTTGATCACTGGACCCAGATGGCTCTGGGGGAGAAAGTAAGGTGACTTTGCACAACCCTCCCTCATTTAAATCCAATTCACTTGCATGTCATGGCATCACCTCCCTGATTTCATGGTCCTTTTCGAGAACAAAGGACAAAAACAACAACAGCTTCCCTGATTTGCTTCAAGTCTCAGCTAATATCCCACCTTCAGCAAGAAGCTTTTCCCATTCCTCTTTGATCTTAGTGTTTTCTTTCAGAGACCTCTCCCAGTTGTCTGTGTGTGTATGTACACACACACACACATATTTATATATGCACATACACACTCACACACATATGTGTATGTATGTATGTATGTATTCTTCTTTCTGATATCAGAGGGAAGAATTTCAGGGTTCTGGATCATCAAGGTAGAAGAGTAAGGGATGATGATGGGATCAATGGCCATAGGTATTCTCAGCACATTTCATTAGAGTGTACAACTGAGGAATTTTATTTATTTTTATTTTATTAAACATTTATTGAGCACTTGATCATGAAGAACATTTTTTTCAAAGAAACTAAAATATATTTGTTTTTCAAACTAACTATAACTAAAATACAAACCAGAAAATAACTGTTTTGAGACATTCTGGTGTTATATCTTATTCACACAAATTTGGGTATTATCTGAATAATACGATAAAGGTTTCTAAGCACTTCCTATGTGCCAGTCACTGTGTGAGTCCCTGTGGATAAATATAATATGAAGAAATATAGTCCCTGCCTTAAAGGAGCTTACAATCTAATTGAAGAAGAAAACATAAAATGGAAGCTGAAAAAGGGCAGGACAGTGGTTACCACCATGGAGGGATGATGATTGTGAAGTCCAAAAAATACACAGCAGCTGGTGTAAAATGAAGAGTTGGCACAGTTTCTGGGCCCTCTTTAAAAAGAGGCTCTGGGAGGAGTTTTTTGCTCTGCACTCCAGTCTTCTAAACAGAGAGATAGAGGCCAGTGAGGGTACTAATGAGGTATGAGTAGCAAAGCTGAAGCAATATCTGCAATTGTAAGTTTCTTGGGGATGAGTTTATCCTGGGCAAGGGAGGTCATGATGATAGCGGAGTTGAAAGCAAACAGGTCATTCTTATGTGTGGATGATGTGGAATCAGGATACTGACCCTGGAAATGTAAGAAGTTGGTGAACTTGGAGAGAATGGTGTTTGAGATGACTTTATATTGAGGACTGTGTTTCCAGATCAGGGGAAATACTATGATTCAGGCATTAGACTCCTGAGAAAAGAGAGGGAATAACCTGGTATCATGTAAATGACAGCAATGAGGATCTGGATGTGCTAATACAATCAGAAATAATAAAACTCAAAAAAATAGTAGTAGCACCAAAGGTAAGGTCTAGAAACAGCAGTAAGGAAAATGTAGTTCTACTCCTGCTGCAAGTATCTGGGATCATGAGAGAAGTTTCCATACTGAAAAGGGTGGTTAGTGAAGGTGTGTCTTCTGAATGGAGTGATATTTCTGTGAGTACAAGAACACAGACAGACTATAATAGGAATATATCTAACATGAAAAGAAATTTTTTAATGATAGAATGTTATGAACTTAATTCAAATCAACTAGTATTTATGAAACACCTACTATGTGCCAGGCCCTGCACTAAATACTGAGGATACAAAGGAAAAAAAATAAAATAAAACAAATAAAAAACAGTCCTTGCTATTGAGGAGCTCACAGTCTAATATGGAAGACAACATACAAGTAAATCAATATAAATAAGATAAATAGATTGATAAGTTGATACACAGATATGGACAATATAGATTTACTGGATATGGATATGGATATGGATATGGATATGAATATGGATATGGATATGGATATGGATATGGATATGGATATGGATATGGATATGGATATGGATGGTATGGTGGTTATTGTCCTTTGCTCTTGGGGACCAAAATGACATCACTATACTAGAGTCAAGTTTCAATGTATCTGACTGGCTGATCAGACCAATGTGAGCTTGGAATGCTTTACCCTAAGTCAGGCTCAAATAGTCCCTGTGAACTATTTGGGGTAGAGTCTCTAAATTTGTGCATCTTGTGTTTCCTTTGAGCTGTTTCAATTCTGCTTTGTCCATAGATCACAGCACCTTCTCTGATGCGGGCATGCCATGCTCAGTGGTTCTATGCCACTGTCTCCCATGTTACACAATCAATTCCAAAGTTGTTAAGAGAGACCATGAGAGTGTCCTCGTGTTGCTTCTTCTGACCACCATATGAATGCTTGCCCTGTGTGAGCTCTCCATAAAATAATTTTTTTGGCAAGCATACATTCAAACAACATGGCCAGTCCATCGGAGGTGTACTCTCAGAAACAGAGTTTGAATGCTTGGCAGTTTAGTTCAATTAAGGACCTCAGTGTCTGGTTCCTTATCTGCCAGGTGATCTGCAGAATCTTCCTAAAGCAATTCAAATGGAAGCAATTCAGTTTCCTGAATTGCATTGGTATACTGTCCAGGTTTCATAGGCATACAACAATGAGGTCAGCACAATGGCTCTGTAGATCTTTAGTTTGGTAGTCAGTCTAAGACTTCTTCTCTCCCATGGTTTCCTTCAGAGCCTCCCAAACACTGAGCTAACTCTGGCAATGCATGTGTCAGCCTCATTATTAAAGTGTATTTCCCTGGAAAGTACACTACCAAGGTAAGTGAACTTATCAACAGCATTCAAAACTTCTCCATTTGTTTTAACTGATAGTTCTACATATGCATGATGTGGTGGTGGCTGATGGAGCACCTGAGTTTGGGTGGGGTTAACTGTTAGGCCAAAATTAGCACAAGAATCAGAGAACTGATCCATACTTTGTTGCATCTCAGCTTCAGAGGCTGCACTGAGTGCACAATCACCTGCAAACAGAAAACCATACACCAATACTCCCTTGACTTTGGTCTTGGCTTGTAGCCTTTTCAAGTTGAAGAATTTACCATTAATGTGGTAGCTGACCTTTATGCACACTCATATACATACATACATACATATATACACCAGAATGTCCACTGTTACGGTATCCTTTTGCCCTTTATCCTTTTACCAAAAATGCCTTGCCAATTCCCAGGGCTGTTTCCCCCACTATCTGCTTTCACTTCTGCTTCTGTGTCACTAAGCATTGCTTAACACTTTGAGGTACACAAAGCAATGCTGCCATACTTCAAAAATGCACAAATCTGAGGTAAAGTAATCCCTTCTCATGAATAAAGATACTAATAGTCTGTCTATCAGGCGAAATAACCCATTTAGATTGGCACATGATCTTTAGCATCTTGTGATTGCACCATCTGAATCCACTGATCATATGTTGTTGCTGCTAATGCTTTCCTTAGCTTCATCCTCCACTCACCTGAGGATGGGTCAAACATTATAGCCCATATCAGAGATCTTTTGTAATCTTTAGGTCTTTAGATCCAGAGAAATGGATTATGAAGCAGCCTTTATACTTATACTAAGGGATGGACACTCTATCATGCAGACCAACATCCAGTACCTTATCAGAACATTTGCCAGATGTCCCAGATCCTCACCTAATCTTAAATTTGGAAGCAAGGACATAAAATCCAACCATAGCTGGATAACAATCTCCCCTAAAGTGTAGTTTACAAATGGTCATCTAGCCTTTGTTTGATGGTTTCAAGGGAGGGAGAGTCCACTAACTTCTGAGGCAGTTTTGAAAGTCTACCTTTTCATAACTTCCTCTCTTGGTTGCTAGTTATGTACTAAATGAGGTGAATTTGGCTTCCCAGTGAAAGTTCATGGATGAAAGAAGGAAAGAAGGAAGGCAGCAAGGAAGTAAGGAATCAAGGAAGGAAAAGAAGAAAAAAAATCATTTATTAAGTGATCACTATGTGCCAAGCATTGGGCTAAATTCAAGGGCTACAAACATGATAAAGACAATCTTTACTCTCCAGGAGCTTAAATGCTAATGGAGCAAATAGCACACATAGGAAGGGGTAGCCAGATAGGCGCACTTTTGTTTGTGTTACAAGGATTATGAGTGGAGACATAAAAGAATAGATAAACCCACCCATCTCAGCAAAAATGGCAGAGTGAATTTGTTCATGATTCCAGAAGTGGGTGAATAGGAGTAAAAAGTATGCTGTTGAAGATGAAGCTGTTGGTGGGGAGAGTGTGGAGGAGGTAGCTGGAGATGTACATAATTCAATAAAGGAGACTCCTTTCTGTACTTGAAGACACTTTTTCTCATGCTTGACTACCTCCATTTTGGCTCTTCCACTATCTGCCACGGATTCTCCATAGGTGAAAATCACCCTAGATGTCCTGGTGAAACAATCCCTTCAGAAACAGATGTAGGTCCACCTTCAAGGTGAATGGGCAGCTATGGTGAGATTCTCAGGCTTCATGATAGGAGTCAAGAAAAACACAATGAAATGATTCCTGCTGGTTGGATGACCCTATCTATTACAACAATAATTAGATAGATGCTCTGGGAGTCTGCCATAATGAGTATGATAATGTGAGCACCAGAGGAGCAGGACCAGAAACCTCTTCCTGTGTCCTTTTAAGACATCAAATGAACTAGCTATTCTGATAATACTTAGTCCCTATGGCTTATACTTAAACTTTTCAAAATGTAGCTGTAGTGGAGGATTAGGTAGTAGCCTTAAAGCTTCAGTGAATAATTCTTCCTTGCCAGCGCTAGGAAAAAGCCTCTTAGGGAAAGACTGGAAGAAAAAGTCAAGCTTTGCTTCAAAAAGGTCAAGGTACTTATAGCATTGTCTGATGTAGACGTATTCTGTGTTCCTACATCTGAGAACCTTTGAGCACAGGTGTAATGTCTATAATACAACATTAAAGCTATGGGATATTCAGTTCTTTACAAGAAGACTTTTCATGTCATCCTCAAGCACTGAAAAAGAGAGGTGACAATCAAATATAGGTAAGTATAGGCTGAACCATCAATCCATGAATCTAATTGATGGCTCTTTTTGGAGGAAAAATGGCTGACTATAGTGCTGGATCATATTCCTACAGCACCTTAATAATTCTTAATTGATTTCTAACTACCTAATAGGTAGGTAGCCTAAAGATCGTTTGTTATTCCTGTTTTACAGGTGAAGGAACTGAAATTCAGAGAAGGGAAGCAATTCACCTAGGGTCATTTAAGTAGGAAGGAATAGAGCCAGGATCTAAATACAAATACACTGTATTTAACATTAAAATCCAGAAAGTCAAAAATCTCCTATATGATATTAAAATGAAATTCTACTGTATTTCTGGCAGGCAATGGAAAGAGTATTGGACCTAGAACAGGCCCTCAGTCTCAATTTTGGCGTTGGTGTTAACTAGCTCTAGGATCTTTTGAAAACTATGTAATTTCTTGAAAACTCATTCAACATTTCAATAAAAGGAATTTGGAATAAATGAAAGTCTCTGTCTTCCTTCAGAGCTCAAAAGAGGTACCACTTTCTGCATGGAGAATTTCTTGTTTCCAGAAGTTATTAGTATCTTATCCCAATTCCATTTTCCTCCTACTATACATACAGTGCAATCTATTCCCTATGGTGCCCATGCCTAGAATGAATGCCTTATGCTCTCTGTCTTATATAAGTCCCAGTTTCCTTCCAAGCACATCAGAATGTGCCACCACCTTAACAAGGACTTGCCTAACCCCTGTAGCTGTTAGAGCTGTCTCTTGAAATTACACTGAATTACTTAGTATATATATCCTGGCCTACTGGCTATTCCTTGTACAGAACACTCCATCTCTCACCTCTGAACTTTTGAACTGACTATCTCCCATGCCTGGAATACTCTCCTTTCTAAAAGCTGCCTCTTAGCCTTCCTGGATTCCTTTACAACTCAGTTCAAATCCCACTTTCTGGAGGAGGCCTTTATTGGGCCACTTAATTGCTAGCATCTTCTACTCTCAGATGGCCTTTTAGATACTCAGTACATAACTTGTATATATTTATTTATTTACATGTTTTCTCCCCCATTAGAATGTGAGATCTGTAACAGTAGGAACTATATTTTGCCTTATCACCAGCATTTAGTCAGTAGGTAAGCATTTATTAAGCACTTACTATATTCCAGGCAAAAAATGTAAGATCTTGACAACTGGTCCCATCACTTTCCAGCAAATAGAGGGAGAAGAAATGGAAGCAGTGTCAGACTTTATATTCTTGGGCTCGAAGATCACTGCAGATGGACACTGTAGCTATGAAATTAAAATAATTATTCCTTGGGAGGAAAACTATGGGAAATCTATACAGCATTCTAAAAAGTGGAAATATCACTTTGTTGACAAAGGCCTGTACAGTCAAAGCTATAATTTTTTTCAGGAGCAATGTATGGCTTTGAAAGTGGGACTATAAAGAAAGCTGAGCATTACAGAATTGACACTTTCAAATTATGGTTCTGGTGGAGACTTTTGAAAGTCCCTTGGACTGCAAGGAGGTAAAAACAATACTTAAAGAAATTAATTCAGATTATTAAGCAGAAAGTCAAATACCAAAGCTGAATCTTAAATATTTTGGCCACATAATAGAAGACAGGATTCATTGGAAAAGAACCTAACATTGGGAATGATTGAAGGCAAAAGGAAAAGGGCACAGCAGAGGATACGATGGATAGTGTCCTGGAAGCAATGTGCCCTGGAAGCGATGAACATGAGCTTAGATGGACTTGAGGAGACAGTGGGTGGTAAAAGGGCCTGGTATGCTATGGTCCCCGGGGTCACTAAGAGTCAGACACAGCTGAATGACTGAACAACAACAAAATATTCTAGGCACTCTACTAAGCTGTGAGGATACAAAGAAAGGTAAATATAGTCCCTACCCTTAAGGAGCTTATATTTCAATGGGAGATACAATATGTAAATAATTAGGTACAGAAAAGATAGATACAGAGCAAATGAAAGGTAACCTTAGAGGTGAAGAATATAGCAACTTGGGAGAAATGTGGGTAACAGAATAGGAAAAGCCTTAGAGAAGGAGGTGTTTGAATTGAGTCTTGAAAGAAGCCAGAAAAACTAATAGGTGGGGGAGAGGGGTACAGCATTTTAAGTATGAGGGTTAGGAATATGAATGCTATGTGAGAAAAAGCACAAATCGGCCAGTGTAGCTGGTTTATAGGGTGCCTGTAAGGAATATAATGTAAGAAGACAGGAAAGGTAAGAAGGGGCCACATTATAAAGAACTTTAAATTCCAAACAGAAGATACATGTCTGATGCTAGAGGTAATAGGGAACCATTTAAATTTATTGAGTAGTTTCTGATATGGACAGATTTTAACTTTAGAAAAACCACTTTGGCAGCTGAGTGGAGGCTGGAATTGGAGATGAGAAAGAATTGTGGCAGAGAGACCAACTGGGAGATTGTGATAAAGGCCTGAACTAGCATGGTGGCTGTGTGAGTGTAGAAGAGACGTTTATGAAAACAACAATGATGAAATCTGGAAATGGATTAGATATGTGGGTTGAACAAGAGTGAGCTGTCATATGGTTGTGAGCCTAGGTGTCTAGAAGGACAGTGCCCTCATCAGAAATAAGAAAGTTCAGAAGTGGGGAGTATTTGGGGGAACAACAATGAATTTTGCTTTGGACATTTAAGAGTTTATGATGGTTTAAGGGACATCCAGTTCAAGGTGTCTAAACAGCAGTTAGTGACTCATGATGGTAGCTCAGGGGAGACCCTATGGCTGCATACATAGATCTAGGAATCAGTTTCATAGAGATGATAATTGAAGCCATGTGAGCTAGTGAGATCAAGTGAGTTAGTATAAAGAGAAAAGGGAAGAGCACCCAGGATAGATTCTTGAGAGTCCACCACAGTTAGCAATCATGAATTCCTTTAGGACAGGTATGGTTTCATTTTTGCCTTTCTTTTCCCAGCACCCAGCAAAGAACCTTGCTTATAGTAAGCACTTAATAATGGTGTATTGAGTTAAATAGATTCATCACTGCAGAGGCCTTCAAATATCATTTGTGAATAGCATGTACCACATATATATGTATATGTGTATATATGTATATATATACATACACACACACACATATATATATATATATATACACACATATATTTCTACTTCTATACAATGATCTTCTTCCTACTTAAAATTAAGAGACCTACACAGTTAGCTAACTCTGTGTGAGTTACTCCAAGGCTCCAGAGCTCAAGAATTCTGGAACTCAAATGTTCCCAAGCAGTAAAAACAAAAGTAATTCCCCAATTTGCATGGACTCCCAACAAAGAACCCAGTCTTCCACAGGCATGACTCTATATCTCAAAAGTGGAGAATAAAAGCCAGAGCAGACAAACTGCTAGCAAACATAAATCTCCATTTTATGTTCATGATTTTAGTATTTAAAACAAAAAAGAAAAAGAAGAAATAGAATTACTTTTTAATTGAATGAATTGTTTCCATTGTTTCCAAATGGAAAATTATTTACTGTGCCTCTCATTATCAACTATCATTCATATTTGGGAAAAAGTGATGTGTCATTGAAATCTTATCCCTTTGTGATTTTTTTCAGGATCTTTACTGGCCTATCCTGAATACCATGTGAAATGGGGAAGATTGCACTTTATCAAGGGAAAAAAAAAACTTTACCAAAGTTTCAGATGCTTGTTTCAACGTCTGAAAAGAAAACTTCAATGAGCAAGAAAAAATAGAAGCCAAAGGGGGAAGAGAACAATTCATAATTGGATATGGGGGAGAAGGCTTGGTAAGGGCTAAAGAGTCCCTAAAATTTATTGTTGGTGAAAGTGGAAACATCTCCTCCCCCACCTCCACCCCCACTTCCCCCAAAAGAAGAGATGTGGTAGCACAGATGGAGATTGAAAAATCAGCAAAGAAGCCCTCCTGGGCTCACTTGGAAAAGCTGAACTCCTTGATGCTTACCTATTGAGCACAGGAGGATGGGAAAAGCACCAGCTGCCAATATTTATATGTTTCAACACTGATGAGTTAGTTATTGTTTTTCAGTGTGTGTGTGTGACAGACCAATCCCAAAAGAATGGTAAGCTGTGGGAGGGGGAGGTGAACATGATTGTCCAGAATGAAAGTGAGGCAAAATAGTGTAGTTTGTGTGCTGTTTTCCCTGGAGGTTTCCCACTGACACCCCTTCCACCCCCCTCCCTGCATCTCTCTCCAATTTAATCAGATTCTCAGTGGATTCATTAACTTGAAGAGTTTCCAGAGAACATGGTGATCTGATAAGCTTTTTCAGGCTCTGTATTGCATATAGGACTTTATTTTGGTGAAGAATAAGAGGGCTTCCATTTAAAAAGTACCATTCTAAGTCTTATTCTGGAAAAAACAAACAAATAAACAAAAAAAAACCTGAATAAATGAAAGGTCCTGCTGACTTCTCTATGTTTTCTTTAGACCCATCTTTACCCAAACCAGACCTCATACTAACCTCCTGGTCATTTCCACACCATTCCACCATTTATTTTACTTCTGTATCATTAACCCTGCCCTTTCTGGATCCCCTTTATATGTTCTTTTCCTCAATTAGAATATAAAATTCTTGAGTTTAAGAACTGTTTTATTTGCTAGTATTTGTATTCCCAGTGTCTCATACATAGCCTGGCATATAGCAAGCACTTAATAAATCACATATCTATCCATTCAAATCTCTCTCTTTCTCTCTTCTATCTTACTGAGAGGTAAGGAAATATTTCCAGTGGGAGGATGTTATGGAAAAGGAGAAGAAAGGAAATGGAAAAAAAGAATTCATTATTTTTTCATCCTAATCTCATGGACACAGCTAGTGACCTTACCTTATGATCCACAGAGAGGATCAATTTTGGGAAAAAAATGCTTTATACCTGCTGCTTTGGAGAATTTAGAATCTGATTTCAAATTCTGCATTAGGCATTTAGCTCTCATTTTTACATCTGAGGAAACTGAGACAATCAGGATCAAACAATCTTATTTGTGAGAGACGATAAGATCAAGGGTATAACCATCTTTGTGTGTAACTAAGGTAGAGTGGAGAAGTAGCTCAGGGGAAGTGAATCGTTAAGGAAGGAACTGAGTGGGTAGGGTGTTTAAGGCAGAGTCAATAAATATGTTGAAGTCCCCTAATATGAAGGCAGGCATTGAAGAAGAGAGAAAAATTAAGAGAAATATGCCAAACTCACCAAGGAAAAAAGGAGAATGGCCTGCGGGTCTGGAGACAATAGCTACCAGTACTTTGATTGGGTGGTACATATGTATGGCATGAACCCCAAAGGAGGAGAGGTTACTGAGTGATGAAGGTAGAAAGAGAATTTGTCAATAGAGAGCAAAGAGTATCCCAATTCCCCCTCCTAGACCAGTGAGCCGAGTGTGAAGGTGCAGCCAGTACTGGAAAGGAAGGCCAAGAAGGCTGTGTCATTTAGGCAGAGCCAGGTTTCAGTAACAGCTAGCAGATGGAAGAATTGAGAGAGGAAAAGATACAGGATGAAGGGAAGTTTGTTGCCTATGTAACAGGCATTCCAGGGGATACATTGGAAGGACTAGGTAATGTTGGGTTGAAACTTTGGGTTGGGAAGGTTTGTGTGGAATCAGGTGGTGGAGTGTGGGAAAACTTAAGGCAATAACTCTAACCTAGCTTCTTTCAAAGGAATCTTTTGAAAGGAGCACTATTTTAAACTCCTTTTGAAAAGAGAGGATATTGAAAATGGAAATGAAGCAGGCTAATGTGCAAACAGAAGGGATTGTTCTACAATTTGACCAATGCTCCCTGCTAACATATATGTGCTAATGAGCCATCTGAGGAGTACTGAGTCCTTGATGCTGTTACCAAATGGGCTTAAAAGGGGGTTGACTGACCCTTGCAAATGAGTTTCACTTGCCTTTTTCATATGGATATACACTGTCTTTGGGAAGCTCAGAACTTATTTCTTTAAACTGGCATAGCCTGTCATCTCAGCTGGCCTTGAATAACTCGCCATGCTTTATGTGTCAAGTTATGTTTTTCCGTCCTCTCATTTCACAGAACTTTGTAGAAGACCTTTTTATTTTCTTAGAAATATTCAGCTCTGATGGACACCGAACCACACTCTTCCGCCCCCTCACCCCCTTGCCTTTAGCTCTTTGCCAAGGTCAGACACTATTCAACTCTTCAAATAGCTTTAATTTCTTTAAGTAAGTCTGAAGACTAGTTTTTCCAGTACTACTTGTCTACTCCCCTGTGTGATAGCTAACCTCCAGGTCTTCAGGCCGTCAGGAATGGGGAGAGAGAAACAATAGCTCATTCAAATCCAAGACGCAGAAATGCTAAAGGAAGGACACACTCCTGACATGAGGCACAAGGTAATGGGGAAGCCAGTGACTGGGATGCGGAAGCCATTGACAAAGAGCACAATCATTCTTTTCCCCTACCCAGGAATGTTTAATTCAATATGTCCCTCTGACAGTTTTCTCTCAGTGGAAGATCCAGGCTGTCACAGTAGGAGGTGCTTGAAGCTAGGAGCTGTGGACGCTCCCTCCAGGGGCCTTGATACAATGACTACATTGCTTGCACTCTGCATGTCTGCTATTATACCTAGGCTCTGGAGAGCACCATCCTAATGGGAGGTGGTCTTTTCTTTGAAAAGTAACGAAAGCCCTTTTTAAGGTGATCTGATCTGATATCTCAGAAAATACCTACTTTTGAACATTCCAAGTCACAAATATAAGGAGATCATAGTGCCTGGGAAAAGAAAGAAGAAAATGGATATTTTCAAACACAGGGGCAAATAATTACAGTCATTTTCTATTCCCTAGATCTCTGATTGCCAATATCTTCCGATGGCTTCAAATGTCATTTTATAGCTTTAGATATAGCTTAGTGGCTGCTGTTGAACATTCCAGTAAGTATTGACTATTTATCTTTGAATAGCTGACAGTGTTATAGTTTTATTCAAATGGGAGCAAACAGGAGCCTTTTTATATTGCCTTTCTAGAGAGAGATGAATATTGCATGCAAACAGTTAGAGTGAAATGTGCACTAGAGAGATTATTGTATCCACTATGGAATAAAGTACAAACAGTTTCCTTCCCTGGGAAGGTCTCCTGCATAAAATACAAAAGCAATTAAACCTTGGAGGTATTCATAATCCTCAAAGACTCGGGATAAAATAGGAGAAGGCATCACTGACTAGAAAGGGAATAGGGAGACTTGATAGAGACCAGAGAGGGGGGAAATAAAAGAACTTCGAAGGCTATATACTGCCCTCAATCACTTTGAGCGAGTCATGTATGACCTCAAACTCAGATTGAGGGCATCTCCAACTTTACAATTCTCCAGTCAGCTTGTCTGAGTGACCTCATCCCATTCAGCAGTCAAGTGAACTCCCCAAATGCATTCTTTTCCTGCCTCTCTGGTTGGTTGGTCTCTTATTAGAATGAAGAAACCCTTTCCTCTCACTTTCTCCCTACTCTGAAGGTTTAGTTCTAAGTGTGTACTATTCTCTGAGGAATAACTGCCTTTAAAAAAAAACAAAACACCAGACTGCTACAATTCAGCTCTCGTTGATCTTATGTGTTACTTTTACAAATGATATTATTAGAGGTTAGTGGTCATATTCATAGCAATGACAGTTCATAAGTTTTAAAGCTGATAGGAACCTTCAAGATCATGTTTCCACCTCCTGATTTTGTGGTTGCAGGAAGGAGTCTCAGAGAAACTAAGTGACTTGGCCAAGATCACAGAGAGTTAGGGTTTGAACCCGTTTCCTTTTACCCCAAACTGAATTCTCTTCCCACTGCAAAACACTGCCATTATTACTATTACTAATATTATCATTAAGAAATGATTTTATATTATTGTAGTATATTCTTGTTTCACTACCTACCCTTCCAAATTCTGGCCCCTTTCCACACAATCCCTTATCTTTGCCCTTTCTTACCTGTAATATACTAAAACCAAAAGAACTAAAACCTTCCCTGCAGTCCTTTGGCGTGTTTTATATAAAATTATCTTAACCCCCAGGTGTGATTTCAAAAAGAGATTGACTTCTCCCTAGCAAATCCTGAAATCCTTCATTCTAGACAAGCTTACACACAATAGGTAGTTTTGGGTTTTTTTCTTTTCCTCACAATTCCCTTTCTACCTTTTTTTTGGAGGGGGGCATATTTGCATGAAAACAGAATATTTCTTTATCTGGAGTTCATCTACTCATTTTGTTTATTTCCCACCTGAAGTCCAAATCCTCTGGTTGTGACAACATAATCATTTCCACAGCTACCAATTGCCACGTAGAAAGCAAGGATTAGGGCTTCAGGTGAGACTAAGCAGCCTGGGGCTAGTGAACTCTTATGGAATAAAGAGTGAATTTACATACAAATCTCCTTAATAGTAGTGGGGGGGATGGGCCTGGGAGAGACAGAAATGACAGATAAAGAAATAACATTGTTTTAAAATAGATTTGAAAAGACATTTTCTCTAGAAATTCATCTGGGCTTTCCCTGCAGCTGTTGGTAATTTAGTTCCAAAGTGTATCAAATCTGTTTGCATCCAGATTTGGAGTACCAAATATAACAAGTAAAAATAAAATTTTTAAAATAATATTAGCTTTAAGGTGCATACGCATTTGTAGGATAGGTTGAAAGATATAGGGTTATGACGGAAGAAGAGTGGTTCTTTGAAAATAGGGCTGCTTCTACAGCGAGAAGACCTGAATTCATATCCCAGCTCTTCCCTTCATTACCTGTGTAATCTCTGGCAAATAACTTAAACTCTCTGGAAATCAGTTTCTTGTTCTGGGAAATTAAAGTGTTGAACTAGGAAGGAACTTCCCAAGCAAACTCTACTATGTGTGTGAGTGGGACAGTGAAGCCCTCTCATGGAATGTGGATCTCGGCCTTTCTGTGAGTTGAGTGGAATGAATCGGGGTGAGGACTTTTCGGCTTGGCTCAGGGCTTCTGATTGACAGCTAGGCCTAAGTTTCAAGTTACTAAAATCACCTGAACTGTGTCCTCACCAAATAAGGATAAAAGTGTTTTTAAGAGTTTGGCATTGGCTAAATTGTACCTGGGGTAGTAGATTTCTGCGTTTAGATTGCAAGTCTGAACTCCACCAATGAGAGTAAAAGGCCAATGGTGGTGGTGGGGGTTGTTTGCACTAGGGTATAAAGCTAAAGTTCTGCCCTCTGGGTGCCGCCTCTCCCTACTGATTGTCTATGGGTTCCTAATAAAATCCATTTCTACTTTCTACTTGAGAAGACTCTGAGTTTCATTTTGGGTGAAGTTGCTGTCCCACACACGTATATGCATATATAAAGAATAAAGATTGCACTTATTGGCAAATATCCTTAATTATGGAGTTGGGGAGAGATAGACTTGGGTCAAAGGAATGAATGAAAAAAGAAATAACATTATTTAAAAATTGATTTGAAAAGATATTTTCCATTTATATTCACATACGTATATCTATATACAATTTTTGATAGATAATTACAATCAAGAATTATTTTCTAATCATCATCCTGGAAGCAAGGTGCAAATGGATGCAGAAGATCTTAGGTCTCTTCTTTTCACTCCCCATTTCAACCTTTCTGCTTCAAGCAATCTTTTTTAGACTATCCCAAACACTGTCTAACTGCTGTCTCCTCCCCTTCTCCTTCATCTTCAGTTCTCCTCACACCATTGCAGGGAACTGGCGCCATGGGGCTGGTTCCTCTGTTCTCCTCAAGTAGAAGGTACTAGCCTAAAATTATCTCTATGCCCCTCGCCTGGCAGTGCCTCAGATACGGTGTTGGGCCTGGAGTCAATTTGATGAGTCTAAATCTACTCTCAGACATTTATTAGTTCTATGATCCTAAGCAAATCACTTAGTTTTCCTTTGCCTCACTTTCCTCAACTATAAAACGGGCATAGTAATAGAACCTACCTATCATGGTTTTTGTGAGAATCAAATGAGAAACTATTTGTAAAAGTACTTAACATATACCAAATGCTTTATAAATACTTATTTCTTTCCTCTTCTCTTCCTCTCCCTCCCATACTCTTTATCTAGGAGAAATAAATATTAGGCTCAAGATACTTTCCTGATGATTTTTCCTTAACAGAGAAAGAGTGTTCCAAGGTATACCCAAAAGCTAGACTTCTGTTAATTGTAAGATATATATATAAAGTTCAGTATCCATACAGTTGGAGCCATAGGGCCCCAACCTTGCGACTACTCAAAAGTTTCTGAGAGAAGATAAAAAAAGCTTGACCAGTCAGCAATGTATGGAAGGAGCTCAGAAACCACAAACTTAGGGACAGGGCGCCAGGCAAACTGGCTCAAGCTGGCCAGAGTTAACTCCTGGTCAGCAACAGTGTAGCAACTGCTTGGTAACCAAAATGGGCACATAGAGAATGTTGTAACCCGAAAGGATAAGGACCGATTCCAATCCAGAAAGGCGGTTGGGGGAGGTTGCAGTTACTAAACCTATAAAACTCACTCTTGCTTCTGTACCCAGTGGGATCTTCCTTTCTGAGGAGTTGTGCCTGCTTCTCGAGAACCGAAAGGGGAAACCCATCAGCCTCTTGAATAAAACGCTTGAGACGCCCACTTCAGTATTGAGTCTGGGGTCTTCTTTATAACATAAAGAAAAATCCCTGTGAACTGTTAAATGGAAGAAACTGCAAGCCTCTTAAGTGGGACCTGGAATGAACCAGAATCCAATCATAGTTTACACAGATTATAGATGCTTTTTATTACCTGAGAAGGAAAAGCTTGCAAGCGGGAACAATGTCTGTTCTGACATGTTCAAAGCCCAGTTGGAAAGTGTGAGATATTTACACAATTTTTGCAGGAAGAAAGGAGAAAAGGAAAAGGTGGGAATTTGGGCAGATGCTAGGAAGAAAGTCCTAGGAAACAAGGGAAATGAGGAATTCCAGGTGTTAGAGTTGTGGCTCTTTGATACACAAATCATAAGGCATTCTTCATGATAAACAATTCAAGGCCTGAAAAGGTGATGTCTCCAAAAATAGGATATTCCAAGAGCCCCATAACCAAAATTAGGGGAGATGCTGGAGATGAGTTTGTCTCCAAGAAGATCATAGGTTGTATCTATAGCCTCATACCTATAGACAAGCCTTTGAAGATAGGGATGTCTCTTGATGGTCCATAAGCAACAAAATGGCTCAGGGTCTGCTTCAAAACTGGTATGACCTTCTAGTTGAGTTTCACTGCAAAGGACTGTTGATGTGTCAAGCAGCCTGGGGCATCAGAAGTCCTCCGGATTGACTAGTGGTTGTGCTATTCCATTGTCTGATTCCCCTGTGAAAAAGGGAAGCCATAGAGTACTTAGTTGGATAGTACAAGCATTACAAAGCTCATGTTCACACTCCCTTCCCATTAAATGTTATTTACATAAAGATCCTCACATATAGTGAAGAGCATTCATAAACCCATTTATCCAAGCTGACAGCAAACAGAAATCAGAGAAGTCATAAAGATTAAGATACACTGGACAATACACAAAGTGAATTAACTCACCCACTGGGTGCTTAATATCTCAATCAAGAAAGATTTCAAGATCTTAACCAAGAAGAAATTCCCCAAAGTCTCTAGAAAGGAAAACTAGGCACAGGACTATAATCAAAGCACTGGCTTCTCTATATAGTGGCTTCTTTCTGAATTCTTTTTCTCTCCCAGGTGACCTCCCTTGAGAGAGCCTGGAAGTACATGTATTCTTTCTTGAAGTCAGAACCTGGAAGAACTAGAATCTCTCCTTTCCAGACCCTTGCCTATTCCTCCCCTAGGGTAGTACCCAAATATTGAGTAATCATTTTCCACCAATGAGGAGAACCTTATGCAAATCACATTGAGCTCCAGGCTCCATCATTCAGTGTCCTGGCAAACTCTGCTGACTTTATGTCAGTTAAAATTTTATGAATATGCAATCTATGCCTTTATTCAAGTTATTGATAAAAATGTTAAAAAGCTGAGAGCCTAGCACAGATCCCTAGGGCATTCCACTGAAACTTCCTCTTAAGTTGTCATAAAACAATTAATTACTATTCATCTGGTCATTCAACCAGTTCCAAATACACTTAATTATATCATTATCTAGGCCAAATCTCTCTCTTGTTTCTGCAACAAGATGAAATAATTTGTCAAATACTTTACTAAAATCTAAGTAAATTACATTTATATCATTACCCTGACATAGACATTTAGGAAGTCTGTCGGAAAAGGGAAAAGAAAATGTGTGGCATAACCTATTCTTGATGAAGCTAGTTTGGCTATTTGAGATCATTGCTCCTTTTTCAACATGTTGACCATGTATATTCTTAATTATACATTCTAGAATTTTCCCAGAAATTTTGTCAAAATTGCTGGTCTATCATTTGCATTTTCTATTCTATTTTCATTTGGGAAGATTAGAATGACATCTGTCCTCCAAAACTGCAGTACCTTTGCCATTCTCCATGATGTTTTAGAGAAAACTGAGAGGGTTGCTAAGCAATCACACCCATCAGTTCTTTCAGCACCAAAAGATGTAAAAGGCTTTTCAATGTAATTCAAGAACAACTTTCTCTCTTTTAATATCTTCCATCTTTTAAACTCTCTAGCAGTTATTGTTATTCTGTCCTTTCTTGTCCAAAGATCATTTCTCTTGAAGTATTAAACAGTAACAACACAAGAATTGATCATCCCTGCTTCTCTTCTTTGTTTATTGCTATCATTTCATCTATACCAGAAATTGGCTTATTACTTCTTCCTCATTTTTTCACATTATAGAAAAAAATCCATCCTTAGCATACCAACCAATCAATCAACAAATATTTATTAAGTGCCTGTTATATATCAGGCATTGTGATAAGGGCTGGGGGTAAAAAAAGAGGCAAAAAATAGTTGCTGCCCTCAAGATGCTTACAATCTAATAAGGAAGACAACATGCAAACAAATATATGCATAACAAGCTAAATACAGGATAAAGAAGAAAAAAAATAAAAGAAGGAAGACACTAGAATTAAGAGAGGTTGGGAAAAGCTTCAGCAAAAGAAAAGATTTTAATAGGGACTTAAAGGAGTCTAGTAATTTCAGTAGACAGAGAAAAAGGGAGAGTGACAGGTATAGGGGACAGCCAGAAAAAATGCATGCAGCTGAGAGAGAGAATATCTTGTTTGTGGAATGACCAGTAGGTCAGTGTCACTGGATTAAATAATAGTGGTGTGGAGCAGGTATGAGAAGACCAGAAAGGTAGGAGGGGGTTAGGTTATAAAGGGCTTTGAGTGAGAGAAAGAACATTTTATATTTGATCCTAGAAGAAATAAAAAAAGTTCCTTTAGTTTATCGAGTAGGGATGGTAGGTGACATACTACCTTCTCTGATTGGCTCCCCAAAATTATCTTATTCATCTATTCTTTCTTCCTAGATGGTCTATAGCATATACCAATGACAGTATTGCTTCTGTTTTTGCCTCTACTTAATTTTACCTAAGTATTTTCCATCAGGTTTTCCCCCTTTTGGCATGAGCAACAGGCTCAGTGGAATGATTATGGAGATTCGTATGATTCTACATAGAAGATACCATAGGCAGGTAAACTGATACCTTGCTGTGAGCCATAGCTGCATGTCAATCTGTGGTTTGGAGTCTCATGAATCAGAAAAAAGAAGATAAGGGCCCTCACACTATTATATCACTTGGCTGAAACATTATTGAAGGATGCCTAAAGTTCTGCTATGTCCTGATCTCATAGCCTTTCATATTTCCAGGTAGAAAGGATAATTATTTTTTAATCTGCATGTGGAATCTCCTCCATTTCCCACATATTTTTTCCTTGTCCTATTGGAGTTTTTCTAGTTTTTTTCCCCCTACCTTTCAATTTGTATGTTCCTGAACTTTTACTTGGCTAAAAAGAAACAGGCAATAACCTCTCCTCCCATGCTTCAGTTAATATAATTACCATAAAGAATTCTATGTAATAAATCTGTGTCAATGATCCATAGAAATAATTCTTTGTTGAATTGGTTGTAGAAGCTAACATAAGAAGAATATTGTACAATGAATGTTTTGTGGCATCTAGGTGGTAGAGTGAATAGAGAGCTGGACCTGGAAGCTATGAGTTCAAATATGGCCTCAAACACTTTCTAGCTACGTGGTCCTGAACAAGTCACCCTCATCTATGAATTGAAGATACTGATAGCACCTGGGGCAGCTAGGTGGCAGAGTGGATAGAGCACTGGCCCTGGAGTTAGGAGGACCTGAGTTCCAATTCGGCCTTAGACACTTGCTCTATGACCCTGGGCAAGTCACTTAACCCTATTTGCCTCAGTTCCTCCTCTGTTAAATGAGCTGGAGAAGGAAATGGCAACTAGTCCAGTATCTTTGCCAAGAAGACTCCAAATGGGGTCATGAAGAGTCAGACGGGACTCAACAACAACAATAGTACCTATGTTCCAGCATTATAATGAGGATAAAATGAGATAATATATGTAAAACAATCGCAAATCTTAAGGTGCTGTATAAATGCTAGCTATCATTATTTTGGGGAACAGGGATGGGAATATCTCCATCTCCCTCTCCCTTTCCCACCTTATTTCCTATAACATCGGACTAAGAATTTGTTTTTTTTAAATTATTCATAAGATCACAATCTCCTCTTGGTGATATTTTGATTTTAAAATGTGAGAAGGAATTATGTCTTTTGGGAGTGTTAGTCTGTATCAGATTTATAGAATCAGAGACCTGGAGCCACAAGGAACTTCTGATACCCAACTACCTCCTTTTCCAAATAAGAGTACTGAGGCCCCAATAGGCTAAGTGACTTGCACGTTGTTACATTATAGGTGGTATGCATCAAAGTCAAGATCTGAACACGGGTCTTCTGACTCCAAAAAAGAGATTTTCATTCCTTGTGTACTTGTATCCTCAGAGTCTAGCATGGTGCCCGGCACATAACAAGCACTTAACAAATACTTTTTGTTTGGTTGATTATGGATGGATGTGGGAGTGCCCCTCTCTGGCTAGTTCTAACTACTATAGCAGTGAGGACCACAAAGCTAAGGTTTTGCTACTCCTTTTATTTACTGTGGCCAGGAGAATGTGTTCTTTGTTTCATGTGAAAAGTGTTCTCTTTGCTTCAATCTGTGAAATAGATTCATGTTCTTCAAGATTAAGGGTCTCTTCTGAGAACCTCTTTGGTTGCTGTTTCAGAGCAAGGGAAAGTGAAGACAAACAAGAAAACAACAGCTTGGGAGAGAAGAAATTATATTCTTGGCTTTCTTCTCACAATAAGAAGGGCATCATTTATGAGATCAAACTTTGAAGCTAAATATGAAATTTTAAAAATCGAAAATAAAAGAAAGAAAGAAAAATTGAAGAAACTATTTGCATGCTCAATAGGGTCATTATAAAGGAATTTTATTAAAGAATCACATAAAATAATAAGAAAATGGATTAGTCATGAACTCAGGTAAAGGAAATAATCATATAAATGCGATCCTAGATCCAGTGGAGTATTGACATCATATATATTTTTTTATGTCATTACTGCCTCACATGAAAAGAATGATAAATAGGAATTCTGTCACCTGGATCAAACAGAGAAGGGAGAGAGAAAAAACCTCAAAGAAGCTCAACGTAGCTACTAAGATACCACCAGGGCAGGGAGCAGGGTGAGATTAGGCAGGAAATGAGCTCACCGGAGGCACAGGAAGGCCTTAGGATTCCATCTACACCACATGCTGACTTTTCCCTTCATTGCTCCATGGGTAGTTTTCAGGCAAGGCATTTGTAATTGGATAAAATTTCTAACCTCTGACCTCCAAGCTCCTTGAAGGCATAGCAAGGAGAAGCAGAAGGTAGGGGATTTGACGGTTGGAAAAGTCAATATATTAATACCAGGAGAAAGTAAAAATGTGTAACAGACAAAGTGTGGACTACCAGGTCCCAGGATGTTGGGGGATAGGATCTGAGGTGGTCACGTGACAGATTTGGAATCTATAGTGTAGGGTCAGTTCATGAGTTTTATGAGTTCATGAGGTTCAAGGATGGCAGACTAGGTAATTGCTGGGATGGAAAACATGCACCTCTAAAATTTTGTCACCCTGGAACTTGGCTAGTTAGAGCTCTGTACGTTAGCTTTCTACACCAGGCAAAATAATTTATTCACTTTCTATAGGAAACACATTGTGTTTTCCTGATGACTATTCAATTTCTCTCTCCCAGGTTTCCATATTTCTTGGGGTGACTACACTTTTGCCCATTCCTTTCCACATCGATTCTTTTCCAAATCTCCAAATCCTACCCGTACTTCAAGAATCATCACACATCTCACCTCTGGGCCCTCCCTGGCTAGACTAGAGATCAACAAATACTTTTCCCGACCTCTTAAAGGAATGCAAAAATCTATATGTAGAACCAGATCTAAGGCTGAAAGTTTCATTCTTCCTAATCTCTGAAAGCCACAAGACAGCACCAGAAACTATCTTATTAAGTGACTCAGAATGATAAATAAGAACACATACCTACTATAGATGGAATAAATCATGTCTTACGCATACACACATGGTTATTTTTCAAATGCATGTAGATGCTCTTGGTTGATACAATACAAATTCATTAAAATGTCACTGAATTCATAGTATTTTGTCATTATGAATTGTCTCAGTAAATGCATAAAATATTATAACTTCTAGAATGTGGGTGTCTGGAAAATGTTTAGATGTGACAAAGGGTCTGCATGCTTGAAAAAGTTGAGAACTACAAGTCCTCCAGGAGGTAATAGCATGCTGCCTTACAAAATCTTTTGTCTTAAAATAATATTTAAGTCTTTTATTGTTAATATTTCTCATACTCATTAATTTTTTCTTTTTGACTAGATTGTAAGCTCTTGGCTGGCAAAGACCATGCTTTATACATCTTTGTATTCCCCTACCCCCCAAGAGATAGTAGTATGGTGCCTTGCTCAATAAATATTTGTTTATTTGGTTTTCATCTCATAACCATCTTTTTTTTCAAGCAGGTATTATTTATTATACTAATGTCACAGATGAGAACACTAACAGCTATAGAGGCTCACTGAATTGCCTGAGATCCCATAGTGAGTTGTGGTAGTGTCCCTCATAGATTCAAATTCATGCTTCTAAGTATGCTTCCTTTGTGGGTGTGCTATATACACATTTCCTCTAAACACATGGATTGCCAGAGAATCTCCATCATTCAGAGGGAAGATTCATTGGCTGAATAACATCCTCAATTTCAAATGTCAAGACTAAAGTGGCAAGAAAACTGCATGAGAAGACGTCTTAGAAATCAATATTTGAGTTAGAGTGGCTATAAGGGAAACTAGTCCTTATTGAGATGGAAACATATCTGCTCCTGAAGGTGACCGACAAACCTCCCACGTAAGAAAGAGGCAATTTGTATACGCTTACCACTTTTTCATTTTTAACAAAGCATGAATTATGTAAGTTGTCTCTAGTACATATAGCATAGAAACTCGAAACCTAACTGTGAGTGAAATTAATTTGAGGCAAATATCTTTTTGGACAGCTGGCATATAACAGAATAAACATTTACCTCAAAGTATCATAAACATCTTGCTTTTTATTTAGTTAGCTTCCTGATGATTGACTTAGAAATAAAAATCCTCCATGTAACAGGTCAATAAGAAAATGAAATTTGACCATGGGAACAGCTGAATATATCCTTAATAGCAATAAATGGTACTGAAATGGGAGTCAGGACACTTGGGTTCTCTGTGACTAGCTAATGATATAACCTCAGATAGTAGCTAGCATTTACATAGTGTTCTAGTCTTTGCAAAGAGCTCTGCATATGTTATCTCATTTAATTCTCACGAAAATCCTGTAAGGTAGGTGCTTTCATCATTATTCCTATATTATAGACAAGCAAGTTGCTACTGAGAGAGGATATGTGACTTGCTCAGAGTCACATAGCTAGTGAGTCTCTAAGACAAATTTAGGTCTTTTTGATTTTAAATCCAACACCACATCCACTATACCAGAGGTGGGGAACCTGTGACCTCAAGGCCACATGTGGCCCTCTAGTTCCTCAAGTGTGGCCCTTTGAATCCAAACTTCACAGAACAAATTTGTTGAATTTCAAATTGAACTAATAATTATAGTGGACATATATGGAATGTTTTATGTACTCCCTCAGACTGTTGATACTATACATGCTATCTGTTTCCCACCACCCCAAATCCCAGATATTATGTTATAGTTGTAGGATATGGAGAGGAAGGAATTATGGCAAGTCATTTATAGTAGTGGCCAGGTGTGCCTAGAAGTTCAGGTAGGGCCTAATGACCCAGAGGTGTCTAGGTGAGGTAGTGGGTAGTTTTAAAAGGTTGACATGCTTCTAAGAGTCACCAGCCTGAGCCGAAACAAAAAACAAACAAACAAACAATCCAACAACAACAACCCTCAGTGAGTCTACAAATATATCAACTAATTGGAAATTATTAGAAAAGGACTTTTGGACTGAAATGCTATTTTTTTTAAAATTTAGTATTTTATTTTCCCCAGTTATATGTAAAAACAATTTTTAACATTCTTTTTAAAAACTGAGTTCCAAATTCTCTCCCTTCTCCCTCTCCACCCCCCTCATTGAGAAGGCAAGCAATTTGATATAGGTTATACATGTGTAGTCATGCAAAACATTTCCATAATAGTCACGTTGTGAAAGAAAACATAGCCAAAAAAATTCAAGAAAAATAAGGTTAAAAAAAGGATGCTTCAATCTGTATTCAAACACCACCGGTTCTTTCTCTGGGGATGGATAGCACTTTTCATCCTACGTCCTTCAGATTGTCTTGGATTGTTATATTGCTGAGAATAGCTAAATCATTCATAGCTGATCATCTTATAATATTGCTATTACTTTGTACACAGAACATTTCACTTTGCATCAGTTCATGTAAATCCAGGTTTTTCTGAGAGTATCCTGCTCATCATTTCTTATAATACAATAGTATTCCATCATAATCACATGCCATAATTTGTTCAGCCATTCCCCAATTGATGGGCATCCCCTCAATTTCTCATTCTTTTCCCTCAGAAGAGAGCTGACATGCTATTTTGTTGTATTGTGTGGCTCTACTCTGTGAATTCACTGATCGCATTAGCCTGCTACTGCACTATCTCTAGGAGTGATGACCACCCTCCATCATTTTCATACATTATCTTATTTGAACATATCTCCACAAAGTCCTTCTATGATGCCTCTCCTTGTGGGAGGGAAGTGAGTGACTGGGTTCTAGAAGGCTATTCCAGGAGAGCAGCTTTGGTGCAATCCTAGACTTTGGTGCAATCTTGGAATAAATATCATTGCTTTCTCTTGTGCCAAGCAGTATGCTAAACACTGGGGATACAAATAGAGAATCAAAAAAGAAAGAAAGAAAAAAAAACATTAAAAAATAGAGAATTAAAGATCTTCTCTACTCTCCTCTATTAGGAAGGGATGAAACACTTTGGGGAATGGTAGTCTGGGAAGGGCATTTTGGTGTGATATGGTAAGTGAAGCAATGGGAGATTATGGCTCTTCCAGGAGCAAAGGCAGAATTGTTTTGATGACAATTCAAGAAAGTAGAAAGGAGGGAGGGAAAGTCAGGCAATGAGAGAAGTGGTGAGGGACTATGGCAAGGCAACTGATAGGACAATGGCTAGGAGGTGAGGAGTGACTGAAGCACGGCTAGGACTGGACTGAAATAGTGGGCCAGGTAAGGCACTCACCAAGCAGGACAACAGGACAATAGGGCCCACAGGGTAGAAGTTCTTGGACACCAGACCAAACCAAACTGCCTTACTTTATCAAAATGTAGGAGAATTTACCAAGAGCTTGCCTACATTGGGAACAGAAATAGTGCAGAAAGATGGAAAGCAGGATGAATTAAGCCGAGACATGTTTAGAGTGTGTGATGTTTGTTTTTGGTTAAGTAATAGTTCTGAGTATTCAAAATCCAGGTCAGATAGGATTGGGGATAGGGAGAGCATCTGTGGCCCATTGGTACAAGGGACTCTTAGATTATGAAACTCCCTCTTCTGAGGCAAGTTGGCAACTTTTCTTCAATTTATACCCTTATGAGAGTTGCCTAGAGAACTGAAAAATCAGGTGACTTATCTAGGGTCATAGAGCCAGTATGTACCAGAGGTAGGGCTTAAAATCAGGTTTCCTGGCTTGCAGGACCCCTCCATTAATCCAGGAGAGAAGGGGAAAAGTTTTGTATTTATCCTCTTTCCAGACTATCAGGGAAACTTGGGTATTTCTTAATGGCAAAGAATCAGAAGGACTTCAATGTGGAAAACAAATTAAAAATCTAAAGAGGTAAAGGGAAATATTGAATGTTTCTGAAAATTGGAGGTTAGAATATGCTATAGAAGAGACAGGCAAGAAGGAACACAGACCATTTTAAAATAAGTAACAAACATGAGAAGGGGAAAACTGATGGCGTCTTTGCACTACCAGTGCCTGTCTAGCAGTGTCTGGCATGAAGCAGGCACTTAAAAATGTGTGCTGAATAATAACTGGTACTTCCAGGCAAAGCAATACCCAGAGGAATAAAATGTCAATGGTAATTGGGGACTCCCTACTGGGAGTCTGTAGGACTCCTACTCTTGTGGGAGACTGGTCTGTCTTCCTGAGGCATGGATACGGAATGTCATAGATCCTCTCAAGTCTTGCCAAGCTTAAACCTACTTTTGGTGATTCATGCAGGGACAAATCATCCTGCCAGAAGCAATTTAGAGACCGCTGCTAAGTATTCTGAACAAGAAACCGAAGAAGTTAAGAGCATAGGTAGTGATTGGATCACATCTGATGATGGAAGTAAAGGGCTTCAGAAGAGAAAGGAATATTCAGGAAGTGAATAGGTAGTTCAGAAGATGGTGTTTGAAAACAGCATTTGGATCTTTGCCCACAGCTTAAAATAGAGGAATGAGGAGCTTCTGATCAGAGAGGAAATGACAAAGTATGGTAAGATTTTATTTATTTGCCTGGAGACTTACAGTGAAAATATAACCATAGAAGATTAAACCGGAAAGGAAAGAAGTATTAGAAAATCACCATTGTATGACCACCAAACTAGACAGATGAACAATCAAAGAAACGCCAGCAATAGAGATAATAAAAAATTCACAGAAGAAAAAAAGTGCAAGAAAAGAGTTAACAATTAAATACACGTTCTCAAATGATTACTCTCTAATGCACATACATGAATTACAAGAAAGATGAATTAGAGCTCCTAACACAACAAAGAAATCCTGAAAACATGGATTTCACTAAGACTGTAGGATTAGACCCATGACCGGACTATGTCTCTGGAAGGGTACATCTTATTCTGAAATAAAAAGATAAGCAAAGAAGGATAGAGTATATGAAGATCTACTCAAATGAGAAAAACTAGTAAACAGAAGAGGGAAGCCATGATGTAAAACATCGGAGTAATGATCAACAGAGGCTGAAATAGATGTGGTATTTTCATCAGAGTATACTACAGATCACTAGAATGCAAGGGGAAAATAGATGATACAACAAAGAAGTTGATCAGAAGGCTGACATTGTTAAAGTGGTAATGGGAGATTTTAGTTATCTGGACAATTATAAACATTACACATAATTATTGTATATAGCATATTACAAGAGACTTAATACACATATGTACATATACATACGTATATATATATATATATATTTATATGCCTTAATAGTAATTTCATTCTTCAAGTCCATTAAATTCAACAAGCATTTACTAAGCGCCTAATATGTTCATTCTAAACAACTCCTGAAGCTTCAGCTGAGGAGTAGATATCTGTTCACACTGATAGAAGGAGTTTTGTCATTGGCAGTTTCCTATATAAATGAAATATCACATCTGATCCAAAATAAATAAAAAGTTACAGGTATAAGGCTATATGTGGGGATACAAAAATTAAAAGCATGCTGGACTTGAGTATGACTCTCTGCTAGGCTACTCATTATATGTGATATTAGTCAAGTCACTTAAATTCTCTGGATTCCACTTCCTCATCTATAAAATGAGGGACCTGGTTTAGAAACTATCTAAGGGCCTTTCTGTATCTAAGTGTATAATCTCATGAAACAGTCCCTGCCCTCTCAGGGGTGGTTATATTCTACTGAGCTGGGGGAGAAATGGTATGACCAGAGATACAGCAAGTACAAATAGTAAGTAATTTCAGCAGCTAGGTGGCACAGTGGATAGAGTACCAAGTCTGGAGTCAGGAAGACTCCTCTTCCTGCATTCAAATTTGGCTTCAGACACTTACTAGCTATGTGACCCTGGGCAAGACACTTAACCCTGTTCGCCTTAGTTTCCTCACCTGTAAAATGAGCTGGAGAAGGAGATGGCAAACCAATAAAGGATCTTTGCCAAGAACACCCTTAATAGGGCTATGACTGAAAAACAACTAAACAAAGAAGTAATTTCAGCAACACTGGGGAAATCAGTAACAACTGGGGATGTAGGAATAAGAGGTGATGTTTTAGCTGAATCTTGAAAAGAACTGGGTAGAGGTGAGTTGGAAAAGCCGGAAGAGGTTAAGGAACAAGCATTTATTAAGCGCCTACTATGTTTCAGGCATTGTGCTAAATACTTTCCAAATATCTCATTTGATTCTTTCAATAACCCTTGGTGGTAAGTGCTATTATTATCTCCACTTTATAGTTGAGAAAACTGAGGCAAATAAAGGGTAAGTGACCTGACCAGGGTCACACAGCTAGTAACTATCTAAGGCTTAACAGAAAAGTTGTTAATATCAAATGTAAACATTACCCGCCACTCCCTCTTAATTATCCTAGTAATGTAAAAATTCCAGTAACATCCTTGCATTCCTACTACTCTTGATTAAGTTGAGCTGAGCCACATCATAAGTCCGTACTCTGTGACCAAAGCCAGCTGGAGCCAACTTCTAAAGTAGCTTTGGATGTCCTGAAGTCCTTGCCCCTCCTGGTGTTTTCCTTGCTCCGATTGCCGAGGGTGTCTGGCATCTCATGACCAGGCCTTGCTACCTCATACTACCCTCCTCACTCTTTTTTCCTAATAGTATAAGAACCTTTCTAAGTCTCCTGGTGGGACATCCCCTATGGTGGCAGGTTTGTTACCTTTTGATCTCGATTAAAGATGTCTTATTCCTCTGCTTATGAGTTTGATTTATTTCAGGACTTGACAGGCTGGATTTGAATTTAGGTCTTTCTGACTCCGTGCTCTACATACCTGTGAACCTGAATTAAAGAGAAGGCAGCCAAATATAGCAAAAATTATGATCTTTAGTCAGGGAAAGGAAGTTGCAAATGCTGTATCATTCCGCAGCAAGCGCTGGGGAGCCTAAAGAGGGAGCCGGGCATGGGGTTCTTATAAAGCATTAGGGCAGAGGGTGAGGGACATTCTAAACCTTAGAATCTAAGGTTTCACAAAGTTGTTTTCCATAACAATTGAAACTACAAGTTTGGGAATTCTGAAGGGAGAGTTTGGGACATGTACAAAACAGTTAGAGGCTGACAGTGAGAATGTCTGTTCAGCCTCAGGCAATTTGTGGTTCTGGGAACTGGAACAGGGTCAGCTTCAGTCAGCTCTCTATCAATGGCCTTTCAAATCTATAATGAACATCTGCATAATTCCTCACCCAGCAGCGCTTTGTTTTCCAGCTCTCTAATAGACATCATAGAATTTTGTATCTTTTTGTCTCATCTCCTTAATACCAAGCTACATGAACGCAGGGGCTATGATTTACCTTAAGTTTACATCTCTCTCATGCTTGTCTTAGTTCTCTACACATAGCATACAACAAAATGTTTGTGGAATGAATAATTCAAGCAATTATCTAATTACAGAACAAGGGCTATTTTGACTAAACTTCAGCTACCTCCCATTGTTTAATTTCACTCTGATTTTCTTTAGTTTAGACTAGAGGGAATAAACCATCTTACCTTCCATGTTTTCTTAGAGTCTGAGGCTTTCTGGATCTGTCTCTAGCTCTTGCCTTGGGCTGTATGTGGTTTGGATTTCACAGCTTCTTGACTCTTCTTAGAGTCAAGTTTGCTGCTTCAGGCTGCCCCTGGTCCTGCCTTCTCTCAGCAAACTAGAATCTTTAATTACCTGCTTCATCTAATTGCCCTGGCATAGGACCTTCTCTGAGTGACAGCATAAATTTGCCACCTTAGCACTCCCAATCAGCTCTGAAGCCCTTCACTTCTAAATACCTATTCAGTTCTTCCCAATAAAACTCCCCATTTCTCATTGCACTTGACTTGCTGCTTTTTGCAGTTTCTGTCTTAAAAGTCCCTTAGCCTTTTAGGCTTGTTCTCAGTTTCTGGCCACGAAGAAAAAGGAAAATAAAAGTTACTAAGTCACTCACAATACCTTTATTCCAGATCTCTGAGTCTCAGAGCTATTGCAAAAATTACTTTGCATAGACAACTATAGACATTTATAATTATAGAATAATCCTTTGAACTGAACCTTGAACTACCTTCTTAAAGGGGATAGTCATTTCTAAATTCCTAAACTAGGGGTTGGCAAACTTGAAGGGGAGCAGAGAAGATTGTCAAGAGATTCTTGTCTTTTGCAATTTTGGATTTTCTGTGATCTGGAGTGGAAATCCACATAGACATGAGTATGTACCAAAGTTCCACAAATGTTTCTGGGAAAACATATATACACCCCACAATGATAATTATAAACTATCTGAAAACCTTTGGCAACTCCAGTAGATGAAGCCACTTAGGAACATTTTTTCCCTTAAGGATTCTTTTTCTTTCTTTCTTTCTTTTTCTAGAGGCAAATGTACCAATCTCCCTTGCCTTAATTCTGAATTTATCCTATTATCAACAATACATCCTATACAGATTGCATTTGGAGAGACATGTTTAGCTGATTAAATGTTTGCTCTTTTTGCTTGAAGAATGTCTGCCATTTCTATTTCAAATCTTCCTTTCCTTGGGCCCATTTTCAATCAGTTTATAGTCATCCCTGCTTGCTTTGTTGTTGTTGTTGTTGTTTTTTATCTTATTGGTCCATATTCTCCCCCATCTTCCTCCCTCTCCAACCCCAGAAACTAGATTCCCAAATGATTAAGGTGATTCCTTCTAAGTTTGCCAACTTCCAGAAGAAGAGTTGAAAAGCTGTTCAAAGAACTGTAGTAAATACACTCATTTAATTTATTTCTTGAGCTTATTAGAACTATATCTGAGTGGTCAAAGTGCTCATCTTACTAAAACTTCAAAGTGAAGAGAAGACACTCCCTTGCTTATAGATAAAAACATCAATCTATATATTTGAACTCATTTCTGCATCAATGAACTGGAAATTATACATACTCTGTTGAAGTACATTCAAAGAGTTGAATAATTTGCTCAACATCAATAAATCCTCAAAGAAACTGGTGCTGAAACAAAAATCAGAGATGTGAAAGTCATTCAATTTCAATCAACAATTTATTACACAAATTTCAAATGTAGAAAGCAATTATTTTTTCGTTCTCGTAGAATTCAGTTTGACTAGGAAAATACAAGAGGTCAAGTGGTGTCTTGTGGTCTTTAAGAAAAAATCCTTTTTGAGGGGTTATGGGCGAAAGTATACTTAGCTAAGTCTACTTTGTGATCATCTGCCAATATCATGTAACATAAATTTCACAATGTGTTTGCAGATACACATTCTATTACTAATACTCAAAAAGATTCTAGGAGCATAGACATTTCTTGGGTCTTGGGAAGTAGGGAAAACCTTACCAGCTCTTTTGGTCCTCTCTAATTCTCCAATTCCCATCATTTGCAAGGAATATTAGGGGCATAAAGGGAAAGCAAGAAGGGGTGATGATGAAGGAGAGGAGTCTTCTACATTGTAACCCAGCTCCTTTAAGTTTTGTTAAGCTGAGAGCATCTGGGAATGATTTGGCAGTTTGGGGAGGGGCAAGGAGAATATTAGTTTCTTGGGAAAAAGGAAAATAAAAGTTGCTAAGTCACTCACTATACCTTTATTCCAGATCTCTGAGTCTCAGAGCTATTGCAAAATTTACTTTGCATAGACAACTATAGACATTTATAATTATAGAATAATGCTTTGAACTTAGATAAGAATTATACCTGGGGAATGGTAGGGGACAAGAAGAGTGTTGAAAAGAGAGACTTGAGGACTTTTTACCTAACTTATTGGATGTGGCTATAATCATTGCACACTGCTTTTTTTCTCCAAAAATTGGTTTATAACTTTTCATAGAGTAATTGTCACATGATATAATTCTGTTCCTCAGCTGCTTAAAAGGTAAACAGAGTAGCAATGTATTCACCAGTGTTGTTTGTATACACATTTATCTCTCACACATTGCAAGCCAAGAGTCTAGAATTCTCAGTCCACGTGCATTGTCAGTATATTTTTGAAAGCTGATTTGTGTAGAGTGCTGCAGTATTAATTGTATTGTCACTCAACCTAAGGAAGAGTATTAGGCACAAGGGGAGCGGGCAGGCAGGCAAAGCTGCCATGAGTAAGTCACATGATATGGTGAGACTTGCATCTTCCCACGCTAAACTGTCCAGTTGGTCTGCCAGTGACACACTAATGTGCAAAGTATTTCTTTCTGATTATGGGTAAATATTAAAATTATTCTGTGAGCTTCAAGCTGAAAGTGCTTGTGTTCACTGAACAGCGTGGAAACAGAGTTGTTTTCAGTGATTGAAAAGTTGATGTGAGACTGACGGAAAATAAAACAAGTAATACTGGCACATTTTTAATAAAATTTCACATAATGGTCACACCCTACTTTTTTGCAAAAAAAATCTGGCATAAAGTCTGTGACCATTTTATGGTGAAATAGGGCAGATAGTGGCCAAAATCTAGCAGATTTTAGCAGAGATCAGCGGGGGGCAGAGTAGTAGAATGCATGACATAGAGAGAGCGGTTGGAATGCAGTTTAGTAGAAGTGTTCAGAAGCAAGCAACAGAGAACAGAGAAGCAGGGCATCATATGAAGAATCACTAGAGTCCTTTGGTACTCTTCAGTGTGAGATGCTAGAGCTGCCTAGGGTACATTTTCCCAGTTCACATGTATTCTTGGAATCTGTCCCCTTTTCAACTGGTTGTATGGTACCCTGTAGGTTATGGTACTTTTGTGGGCATGGGGGAAGTCTTTCTAGTCACATATGCTATTTAATGAAATATGTTTTCATTTAAACTACTGTGTCCTCTGGTTGATATATGCAAGCACACATTCACCCATTAGAGGGGGCTCATGAGTTACAGTTTTCAGCGGATGCTGCTCTGTGTCTACAACATGCCTAGAAACAGAAAAAGTATGGTGGGAGAACAAGAGGAATGATTATAGGATTAGGGGCAGGTTTTATGAATTTATATTTACAAACCTATATGTTGACCAATTCACTGCAGTGACATTGCTTTAAAGTTCCTTGCGATTTTCGACCTCACCACTAAATTTCAAATGTTTTTAAGACCGTAGTAGAATAATTAAATTGTTCAGCAGAAACTCTAAACTAGAAATTTATTATAGATTACAGATAGAGATAAATGAGTTGCCAGGTTGTAGGTGAAACTTTTTTCTTAAATTTTGAAGGAAATGATATGAGGAGAGCTCATTAAAACCCCATTGCCCTGTGGTCAGTGGGATTTAGATGTCACAGTCAAAACTAACAAAACTAAACAAAGAGTTTCAGGTATTAGGCTGCAACAACGACAAACACGATGATAGCAACAATAGCAACAACAAAAGGAAAGGTTATTTCACATGGAGACAGTATGTTCTTGGAAAGCCAATGGAGGCGGGTGGAGCCAAGATGGCAGCTAGAAAGCAGAGATTTGCCTAAAGCTTTCCCCCAGGATCCTCCAAACACCTATAAAAACGTCCCTAAACAAATTCTAGAATTGTAGAAGCCGCAAAATAGCAGAGGGAAGCAGGGTTCCAGCACAGGACAGCCTGGATGGTCGCTGGGTAAGGCACATGGCACCATGCTGGGAGTGGAGCAGAGCAGAGCCCAGCATGGGCCGCGCCAGGATGAACCAAACCAGACCGGGAACCGGGCGGAACAGGCCCTAGGGCCCAGAATCATTGAGCTGTGGCAGTTACCAGACTTCTCAACCCACAAACACCAAAGACAATAGAGAAGGTTAGTGGGAAAAACTGTGGGGATAGAGTGAAAGGAGTTTGCCTTCAGCCACTGCCCCAGAGGCAGCGGAGGTGGTGCAGCTCTGAAGCTGCTTACAGAGCTACAGCTGCAGTTGCTTCTGGCCCCAGGCACACCTGGTGGGAGGAATTAAGTGGCAGATCAGAGAGGGACTGCAGAGCCAGCTTAGATCTGAGGTGTGGTCCTGGTTGGCAGTTATTGGGGGAGGAGGAACACTGGTGTGGCAGAGTTTGCTGTGTAGAAATAGCTCTGAAAACAACAGCGCAGCCCCTCAAGCTTGGAACAAAGTATTCTCTACTCTACAAACAGTCATACCCCGACAAAAAAAACTCAGGGGTCAAGTAAGTTGGCTGGGAACATGGCCAGGCAGCGAAAATGCACTCAGATTCAGTCTCAGACCTTGGAATCTTTCTTTGGTGACAAAGAAGATCAAAACATCGAGCCAGAAGAAGTCAACAAAGTCAAAGAGCCTACAACAAAAGCCTCCAAGAAAAACAAGAATGGGTCTCAAGCCATGGAAGAGCTCAAAAAGGATTTGGAAAAGCAAGTTAGAGAAGTAGACAAAAAATTGGGAAGAGAAATGAGAAGGATGCGAGAAAATCATGAAAAACAAGTCAATGACTTGCTAAAGGAGACCCAAAAAAATACTAAAGAAAACAACACCTTAGAAAAATAGACTAACTCAAATGGCAAAAGAGCTCCAAAAAGCCCTTGAGGAGAAGAATGCCTTGAAAGGCAGAATTAGCCAAATGGAAAAGGAGGTCCAAAAGACCACTGAAGAAAATATTACCTTAAAAATTAGATTGGAGCAAGTGGAAGCTAGTGACTTTATGAGAAATCAAGATATTATAAAACAGAACCAAAGGAATGAAAAAGTGGAAGACAATGTGAAATATCTCATTGGAAAAACCACTGACCTGGAAAATGGATCCAGGAGAGATCATTTAAAAATTATTGGACTACCTGAAAGCCATGATCAAAAAAAGAGCCTAGATATCATCTTTCAAGAAATTATCAAGGAGAACTGCCCTGATATTCTAGAGCCAGAGGGTAAAATAGAAATTGAAAGAATCCAATGATCACCTCCTCAAACAGATCCCAAAAAGAAAACTCCTAGGAATATTGTCTCCAAATTCCAGAGCTCCCAGATCAAGGAGAAAGTACTACAAGCAGCCAGAAAGAAACAATTTGAGTATTGTGGAAACATAATCAGAATAATACAAGATCTAGTAGCACCCACATTAAGGGATCAAAGGGCTTGAAATATGATATTCCAGAGGTCAATGGAGCTAGGATTAAAACCAAGAATCACCTACCCAGCAAAACTGAGTATAATGCCCCCAAAATATGGATTTTCAATAAAATAGAGGACTTTCAAGCTTTCTCAGTGAAAAGACCAGAACTGAATAGAAAATTTGACTTTCAAACACAAGAATCAAGAGAAGCATGAGAAGGTAAACAAGAAAGAGAAATAGCAAGGGACTTACTAAAGATGAACTCTTTTGTTTACATTCCTACATGGAAAGATGATTTCTATAATTCATGAGACCTCAGTATTAGGGTAGCTGAAGGAAATCTTGCTCCCATCGGATTTGACCTGAGAAGGGAATAACATACAAACTCAATTGGGTATCTTACCCCACAGGAAGGAAGGAGGAAGGAGATGAAAAGGGGGGATGATAGAAGGGAGGACAGATAGGGGGAGGAGGTATTCAAAAGGAAACAATTTTGAAAAGGGACAGGGTCAAGGGAGAAAATTGAATAAAGGGGTATAGGATAGGAAGGAGCAAAATATAGTTAATCTTTCACAACACGAGTGTTGTGGAAGGGTTTTGCATAATGATACACATGTGGCCTATGTTGAATTGCTTGCCTTCAGTGGGTGGGTGGATGGGAAGGTGAAAGGGGAGAGAATTTGGAACTCAAACTTTTAAAAGCAGATGTTCAAAAAAAAGTTTTTACATGCAACTAGGAAATGAGATATACAGGCAATGGGGCATAGAAATCTATCTTGCCCTACAACAAAGTAAGGGAAAAGGGGGATGGCAGGGAGTGGGATGACAGAAGGGAGGACAGACTGGGGAAAGTGGCAATCAGAATATATGCCATCTTGGAGTGGGGGAGGGGAAAGGTAGAAAGGGGGAGAAAATTTGTAATTCAAATTCTTATGGAAATCAATGCTGAAAACTAAAGATCTTAAATAAATAAATAATTTTTTAAAAAAGAAAAAAAAAGCCAATGGAAAAAGAAGTCCAGTGATGAAGTTGAATGTAAGCTCTGCTGTTTTTGATCTATGTAGTGAACTTAACCATCCTGCCGTTCAGCATTCCATCTGTTAAAATGAGAATGCTATTGTATGCCCCTCTGAATCTCAGGGGATTCTATAAGGAAAAAATTAACAGAAACAAAGGAGCTATGTACATGAAAGGTCCAACCTCAGCATAAGAAACATCTAAGTAGGACATTGTAAAAGGTTAAAAGAAAGAAATATAAAGAAAAAAAAGTGGGGAGGGAAAGAAGGAGCCAACACACTTGTGTTGAATATTGGATTTGAATGTCCAAAAGATATTATAACAAGGCTGGGAAGTAGAGCAAATGACAGAAACAGAATTGTGGTGATTATCCTATTTTAGTCATATTTCACTCACAAAAAAATAAGACAACTCTGCCTAGAAAAATAACTTGTGTTTTCAACAAAGAGCTCATATTTTTGTAGTAACAATATGATAGAAGCTTCCTATCTGAAGGAAGATTTTTTTTATTCTATTTGTATTTTTGGCCAGAAGTTGGCACTTCATTATTTACATGCCTGATATGATTATGTTTTGTTACAAAATACAGCAATATGAGATAACCAAATAGAGAAAGTCTCTGGTGAATATTTAAAGTGGTATCCTTCTCAGGACTGTGGTAACTGGGGCGAATTACAAATGCATGAATGGGTGAATATGACCAATTTAGAGATATGTGAATAATTCATCTTAATAATGTGTTTTTCAGCAAGGACATGGGCATTAGGACAACAATTTTTTTTGGATTAAGGTTAATAAAATCATCAAGATGAACAGAAATTTGTTTAAAATAAAAAAGTGGCATATGGATAGAGAAGTGGCAAAATATAGAAAACCTAGTGTTTTAAAATTATCTTTTCAATTTATAACAACAGAAAGTAGGAGAGTATTATTTTAAGGATGTTTTCATTTAAATATGGAATGTGATAAGTGAGTACGAGCAGAAATTAAAAGGACACTAACTACTGGTTTACGATGTAAAGTCAGTCTACCCTCAAATTGTTTACAATCCCATAAGAGAGTGTCTATCAGATTGCCTCTGTTTTTAAATGCCTTACCTATGATCAGAGAGTAGTTTGGACAACAGCTATGGTTCCTTAGGACTTTATCTAATTATTTTGATCCAAATTGTTTGAACTATAGCTCTACTGTGAAATACTCACTGATTCTAGAAAAATTATTAGCAAACAGGGAAGTGATGGTCAGCCTGATACCCCTCATACCAATTAGAATTCCTGTGTTTGGAGGGGAGGAGAATCAGCTAATCTGATTTTTCTTTTCTATCTATACTCAGCCCTTTTCACTGTCAATGAGACTGCGTTAGAGCCCTTGGTGACTTTTTGAAAAAGGAAAGACAATTCATGCACTTTTTGCATCTCAAGGGATGCTTTGGGTACAAAATGAATGCAGGTTTAACGTTGAAAGACCACTCTAGGGCCCTCAGGGTCACTGTTAACTGGGTATGCAGTTTGAACCAGGGTCTGACCTGAAGTAACCTGCCTCAAATTAGGAGATTTTCAAACTCTTTTGCTCCTTAAACCCCTGACCCTGGTGTTCTGGTAGAAAAAAAATGCTTAAGTTTAGTTTGCAGCTAGTGTCTAGATCTCCCCAAAAGGGAAATAAAATTAAAAGAGATACTTAATTTACAATATGAATCAGGTAAGGGACAGGTAAAGGCTTGTGTTGTGCATTGACAGGTTTCAGACTCAACAGTATTCTGCAGTGTAGAACTACTGTTATGCTATGCCAGAGACTAATATTTATAATTCAGCAATATATCACAGTTTTGCAAGGTGGCTAATTAGGCATTTTATATTTTGAATCAATTCAGTACTGTTCTGATAACTTTGCTGGCTTAGGGCAGTCCTCTTCTTGATGCTAACTGATCTTTCCAATGCAGAAGAATCCCTTGCTGTCAGCCAAGCCCAAATTTCCTCTTTTTTCTTATTTTTAATTTTTTTTTGTAATAAGGTCTGGCTGTCTTGGAGGAAGAGAATGAATATGGAAGGGGGAGGGGTGGGAAATCTAGATGACATAAGAACAAAAGATATCAATGAAATCTATTAATTTTTAACAAGACTGTCAAGACTAGCTAGTAAAATTCTTTATTAAATAGAGCAGCAAAAAGAATTTTAAGAAGTTTTATAGATTAGAACTTATATAAGAAATACACAAGAGTAAATGAACTCTTCAACTTGGAGTCAGATAAGACCTCAGCTCAAAAGAAAAGAGAGAATGATCTTGCCAAGGGGAGAGTTCAGTCTCCTAGTTCCTAAGCCTGAAGGCACTAGAAGTCAAGCAACATGATGGAGTCTGGCTTCTCTGTAGGTCTGGACCTCCAGTCTACCATTCAAAGTTTTTACTTTGCCTCTTCCTTGAGCCATCTCCTCAAGATTCTTTCTCAGAATGACCAGAAAATTAATGTAGGTCCTTTTATAACTCATAGCATTGTATAAGCTCTCTTTTAGCTAACCAGAAATTATATCCCCTTGCAGTGCTTTTTGGGGCTGCTAGGTGGCAGCAGAGGATAGAGTGCCAGGCGTGGAATCAGGAAGACTCATCTTCCTCAGTTCAAGTATGGCCTCAAACACTGGCTGTGTGTTCCTGGGCAAGTCACTTAACCCTGCTTGCCTCAGTTCCTCATCTGTAAAATGCATTGCAGAAGAGATGGCAAACCACTCCAGTATCTTTGCCAAGAAAATCCCAAATGGGGTCACAAAGAATTAGACGTGACTGAAAAAAAAAATGACTGAATAAAATGAGGTTGATGCACACGTTGCCACAGATAGCTCACTGTTTGGAAGGCTCGGAAGGGAAGTGTGGGAGAGAAGACATGTTAGACTGCTACCAGACTGAAGGCCTACAGAGCCTTTGTGCTGACCTCATTGTTGTATGCCTGTGAAACCTGGACAGTCTACCAGGGCCATGGCAGGAAATTTAATCACTTCCATTTGAATTTTCTTAGATTCTGAAGATTACCAGGCAGGATAAGGTACCAGACAATGAGGTCTTTTCTTCAGCTAAACTGCCAAGCATTCAATCTCTACTACAGAGAGCACAACTAAGATGCCAAACATACACTTGCCTAAAAGACTATTTTGTGGAGAACTCATGCAAGGAAGGTGCTCACAGGGTGGTCAGAAGACATGACACAAGGACACTCTTTAGGTCTCTCCGAACAACTTAGGTGTTAATTGTGTGGCTTGGGAGATGCTGGAAAAGGGCCACCCTGCAGGGTGTGCTCACATCAAAGAAGGTGCTGGGCTCTACAAGCAAAGCATAATGCAGTAGCTCTAACATAGTGATGTCGTTTTGGTCCTCTTGGAGAACCAAGGACCACAACCAACCAAACCTTAGGAAAACTTCCCTAGGTTGGGCAGGAGCAGGGTTCAATTCACTAGTTAGACATTTACTCACAGTCACCTCTTTTCCTTACTCTATCTCAGGAAATAGGTTGGAATAGTCCTTACACACTTAGAAGATGTAAAGAAAGGGAGTAGAGGGGGACAGGTTGATTCCTTTTGTACATTCACTGAATTATCAGCTCCTATATCTCAGCAACCAATAAGGGGATTTTTTCATCTCAAGGGCAAGTTAGTCCATGTCAGTCCCTACATAGCTGAAGCAGGCCCAAAAGTTTTCTCAGCTGACTGGAATAAAGAGGTGTAGCTCTTTGACTTTCTAATAAAAGGAAAAATGCCATTGAATCACGAATTTTCAAATTTAGAAGGAACTCTAATGGCAACTTTGTCCAATCTATATCCAAAAGGAAACCTCATTACAACAGACCAGGCAAGAAATCTGTTAGCTTCTGCTTAGAGCCCTTCAAGAAGGGGAAGCCCATCCCTCCTTAGGTTAGATCATTCCATTTTTTTACAATTCTAATTATTAGGACACTATTTGTCATATCGACCTTTTTTGCAACTTCAACCCAATGCTCCTGCTTCTTACCCTTGGAGATAAACAGAATAAATATAATCCATGCTGCACATGACAAACTTTCAAATGCTAAAACACAGCTATCATTGTCACTTAGTAATCTTTTTTTTCAGGCTAAACTTCTGAGGCTTCCTTCAACCAGTTCTCATATGAAATCGACTAAAAACTCTTCACTGTCCTATAATATGTCCTTGTTTGGATTCCCTCCAGAACATCAGCTCATCCTGGGCTTTAGAATTCCTGACACTACTTTTTCTTTCTTTTTTTTTCAGAAGCCCTTTCTGATCCTGATTCAATGTAGGGAAAAAAGTATAATTGAATAATTAACAGAAGAGGACGATAAATGGTCCTGTAGATGATGTGCATATGTGAATATAAAACAAGCAGATGTACAGATGTACAAGCAAAGGTACAGATGCTTGAATTATCTGGTGTTTGTTAAAAGTCTATTATACTTTAGGGAACTTATATTTGTCAATATCTACCTTTCAAGATACAACAATAATTTTAACAAAGTAGTGAATAAAAATATTTCTTTGAGATGGATTGGCATTTTATTTTATAAACTTGTTTAACCACAATCAATCAAGGTCTCGATCCTTGAATTGGTGATGATATCAGAGACTCAAGCTACAGTAGAAGGAATTTATATAAATACTCAGAAAAGACAAGTCAGAAAAAGGTTTAGATGCAATGGAAATACTCGCAAAGACAGATTATTAATCATGGTGATTCCATGCCCCACTTTCTTGTCAAAGGCTAGAGTAAGAAATATCAAGTCATTCAATTCAGTAACTAATTCAACAAACCTTTATTTAGTTCCTACTGTGTGAAAAGCCCTGTACTGGGTACTGAGGATATTAAAGACAAAAATAATACAGTCCCTGACCATCAAGAACTGAAATTCTACTAAGGGGGTACAACATTTACCCACATAAATATAGAAGAAGGGAAATTGACAAGCGAATCCCATGTTAGTAGTTGTTCATCCTTCCTTTTGAAGAGTACCAATGATATCATAGGGTGATATCTTGACTTGTGGGGACTGAATTTAAGTGAGGCATCATGGCAGAAAGTCATCAGCTTCACTTTTCCAGAGTCATCAAGATTCAGTGGCAAGACAAAAGTCAAGACTACTGGCAATGGCCCAGGATTCAATGTACGACCTTAGCATCTTTGATGTCTGACTAAGCTCTGAGTGCTCCATAGTGCCTGTTTTATGGCTGTTGGAACAAATCGTTCTCATTCACCCAATTTGCCAGGAGAAGTCTCCATGCTTGGGGTAGACATCCCTCCTAACTCACTGAAAGATTTGAGACCTGTCAGTTACCCTGAACTTGGTTTAGTCTGTCTGCTGAGATGGTTTTACCACTCTGCTGCACATGCCACAGCTACTTGGAGCCAGAAGTGAGAGTTGAGGATAGGAGGACACCAAAGGGGTATATATCTGAAGAAATACCTGAAACTTTTATTTTCCTGTTCCAAAAGACAACATAGTTATCTGCACCATAATGCAGTTAACTGTACCATAATCACCTATATCCAGTCTGTGCAGATGTCTCTGTTAGCTACATTTAATAGTCTCTATAACATATATCATTGATATCTTTTTAAAACAGATATTTCTTAACTGAGTTTATTTTTTCTGTATTCCCTTAGTATAGCCAATAAGAACAAAGAAGGACTTTCTCTATTTTTGTTGGGGAAGGGGATTGAATAAGGAGGGTTTTGAATACAAGAATCCCTATATTTTACAAGTTGAGCTATATTCAAATACATTTGTCTGTCTGCATCTTCCTTGCTTTGCAAGGTAAGAGTGTCTTGACTAGCAAATGTCTTGTAGTTTTTCTTTCAGGTACCGCAACGCAACAAACAATAAACAGATTGATCAGGTATGGTTTCTGCTGCAGAAATGCCATTTACAAAGCCTAAAGCTGTCTGTTCTCTTTGTAAATTGTTTTTAAGGAGGCCTTTCATACATATGTTTATAATTTTCACAAACACTTTGCGGGGATGAAGAAGTAGCAATACGGACAGGTAGTGACCCTGGTTTTCTTGGCTGCCTTACCTAGGAATTTTTTCCAATCATTTTGGAACCTTCCCCTCCTCAGATCTACTCTACTAGGCTAATATGTCAATCAAGCATTTCCAGTCTTAGTTATGACATAGTATTTCCTTTTCCCATTCTTGTTACTCCAGGTTTTCATGTATTAAATACTGACAGTTGATTGATTGACATAATAGTTAGTAGAACTTTGTTTTGTTTTTTGTTTTCATAGACTAATCATCCCCCTTTATCTTTGCAATAAATCTGTGAGGTAGATATCATTTACATCTAACAGATGAGGAAACTAAGGTACAGAGAGGTGGAAGCATTAAAAAAGACTATTAAAAAGAAACAGACTACAGGTTACCTTTCCACACTTATTAGGGGAAAGGGATCAAGTATTTATTAAACATCTACTGTATACCACACACTATACCAAGTGGTTTACACATATTATTGTTTTTGATCCTCACAATAACCCTCAAAGGTAAATGCTATTATTGTCCTTGTTTTACAGTTGAGGAAACTGAGGCAGACAAAGGTTTAGTGTGACCAATGTAGTACAGCTAGTAAGTATCTGAGGCCAGATTTGATCTCAGGTCTTTCAGAGTCTAGACAGTATTCTATCAATGATGCCATATTACAATCCCCCCAAATTAGCCTACTTGACATTTTTAGACAAAATGTTCCATTTTCTATCTGTATGCCTTTGTACAGGCTGTTCCACCACATAGAATGAATGTACTCCATCCTCATCTCCACTTCTTAGATCACCAACTTCTTTGAAAACTCAGCCCAAGTGCTGCCTACTATAAAATCCTTTCCTGATTCTTCCCTACACACAGGTGCTAGGGCCTTCCTTTCAATTATTTTTTGTGTGCTATGTAAACATTTTGTTTTTACTTTTACATGTATATTTTGGCCAGCTCCCTACAGGCAGAGACTGCTGTTTTTTTATCTTTTTATCTTCAGCACCTAAGACAGTGCCTGACACTCAATAGACGCTGGATAGATGTTGAATATTTAATTTATTTGCATCAAAATCAGCATTAGAATTAAATTTTCCTCTCTAAACTCAATATATATTGCAGTGGGAAGATATTAATCGAAAGTCAAGGCTACTGCCCTCTTCATTTTAAGAACATCAAGAAGACATGCAATATATTTTATAGAAGAAAGGTTATTCATTCATTCATTCAACAAACATTTATTAATCCCCTGATGAACACCAAACACTGTGTTAGACGTTGAAGCCAAACTTTCCTGTGATGAATTAGATGCAAATTGGAGACTTTTGTGATCACCACTACATCAAATTTTGGTGTTTCTATTCCTTAAAATCACAGTAGCATATAATTATTTAAAAATTTTAAAGTACATACTCTAAAAATAATATTAATTTTTTTTCAAAACTGAATTTTATAAAACCCTAAAAAAGCCATAATGAAAAGAGGAAAACAACACTTAAGTTTTGAAAGCTATGAAAATAATTTTATATGTTTAGTGAAGTAAAATCAAGCTCTATAATAACATTAGCTGTCATGGATTATATAAGTGCAGAAAAAAGATGCAGAAGGGCTTGTTTAAAAAACCTAGAGTCTTGTGAATAGAAAAGGCTCCTAGGCAATGTCAAAAAATAAACAATTCCAGAAAGGAAATGAAACAGATAGAGTGAAAAATATGTAAAAGCAGCCTAAGGCATTTTGTCTTGCAGTAAAATGACTTTATTTTTAAGACTACCAGGAACAGCCCCTTTTCTATGCTTCTGGGTCCTGGGGCTTTTATGTATTCTTTGCTAATGGTTAAAAAAATAAAAACCTTCAATAAAAAAAACCATCAACTACAACAGAAAGCAAACCCTCAACAAAAATCAAACTTTATATAGCAAATTGAGAGGAGTGTGCACCTCTAATAAATTACACTGGAGAATCAGCCATTAGTTTGTGTGCCCTGTATGTCTTTGCCAACACAAATAATAGCAACAAGCCAACTGAGGTGAACAAAAAAATCTGTCTCAGTGATCACAAATAAAACATGAACAGTAGGAGGTCTCTATGCTATTTAAAGAACTTCATGGACTTTACAAGCCATTCCTTCTAGATCATGCTATTTTTTTCCCCAAAGAATCTGGAATATTTTTTCTTTAAGGTGGGCACCTACAAAAATTCTGCCACAAAAACAAAATTTAAATTCTGTTATATTCTGTGGAGAAGTGGCTAAAAATATTCTTTTTTCTAGGAAAACCCAACCCCTCCCAATAGTTTTCATTATATCACCATATAAAAGCTGAACGAGGGTCAGAATAGATGCTGTGTGGTCTAAATCTATGCTTCTATGACACTATTGCCATCACATTACCTTTGAGAAGACAATGAATAGCACCTGAAATAGCACCTACTACCTGAGGAAGGTTTAAGCCTAAAACTAAAATACTTTTCACTTGAGTATAGATAGAATGATAGAGGAAAAACATCCTTTCTCTCACACCAACCCCAATCCCCTCAGGCCTAGGCTCTCTGATAATTCAGGCACCCTCTTTGTCTTTCAGTGTCCTCATCTACACAATCAATTAAGCAGTCAATCAACACAGATTTTTAAAGGAATACTATGTACCACACACTGTTGAGGTTGTTGCACTTATGGAACCCTTATTCAACTGGAGATAATAAAGCTTAATTGACTAAAAGCAGTGCCACCAGCTGATGACCACTGAAACCCTTATCTAACTCCTAAATCTAAAATTCTATGCTCAGCTCCATTCCTTTACCAGTAGGTAGAAGTGAATTTTCCCTAAGGTTAAAGCTTCTGTGTAGACCTTGGTCTATTCAGTTAACAACAACAAACCTTCCTCTGGCTCTCCTATTGCCTACCCCACTACAATCTGGCAAAATGGGCTCTAGCTACTCAGGATACTTCATCTCCCATTCCCATGCTGTCCCTCATGTCTGTGATTCATCTCATCCTTAACTCTACCTCAGAGTCCCTCTTTTCTTAGAGAGCATCTGAGATCATCGTCATGAAATCTTTCTTGATTCCCCCAACTTTTAGCACCCTATTTCCTAAACTACCTTATATTGAACTACTTGGTATATATTGCATCTATCAGTTTCACATTGTGTGTGTGTGTGTGTGTGTGTGTGTGTGTGTGTGTGTGTTGTCTCTTCCTTGTTTAGGTGTAACTTTTTTTTAGTAGGAATTGTTTCATTCTTTGTATCTATATTACTAGCACCTCGCAAAGTACCTGGTATATAGGAGGCACTCTAAGATATTTGTTGCTTCCTTGCTTGATTGAACAAATGACTGATTATTTCCTATGGGCATGGTGGCAATAAATATGCAATCATCTTGTTCCCTAAAGAATCACTGGAGAATTCATCTTTCCGTCTACCCACTCATTCATTTATTTATCAAATAGCTACTTATTACCAAGTACACCTACTATGTGCAAGGTACATTGTAAGATGCTTCAATGGATGTGTGATTTGGTTGAAGAGGTTTTTACCTTCAACAATGCAGATAGCAAACCATCTATAATACTCCTTTGAAGCAAGTGTTATTTTTCCATGTCAACCATAAACCTTTCAAAGAGGGGCCTTACCCAGTTGGCTGGGAGCCTTCTCTAGTCAGCTTGAGACCATGAATATTATTTTGTATGTATTGGAAGAGGAAGGAAATCCAAAAAATAATTAAGACATTATCCCTGTCCTTCAGATGTTGATCATCAGGGCAGGGAGGTTCTAGCTCTGAAGTAGAAAATGGAAGTGTAAGAAAGTTTTAAGCAAAAGTTGATGAGAATGCTGAGGAAGAATTATCATTTTTATTTGAGGAGATCTAGGGAGCAAGATGGCATTTGAATTGTGTCTGGAATGATCACAAGAATGGGAAAGGAAAACTGGAAGGAAATAATAATTTAAATGGAAAAAAAAACCCAGAATGAGCAAAGACATTTTCTACTGACACTAGATAAGTTGATGCATTAGAATATGCAGTTCCAATTAATTCCAGTTATTTTATACTTTAGATCACAAATCCAGTTACTTATGCTTGTTAGTATCTCACAGGAGGCAGCATTGCATAGTGGAAAACTCTCAAATAAGATATCAGGCGATACGAATTTTAATCTTAGTTTTACTACTTGTTGCATATGTTATCTTCTAGAGATGACTTCATCTTCTTATATGTCCTCAAATGAGGGAATGGGATGACTTCTTAAATCTTTTCTAGCTCAAAATCCTATGAAATATTCATTGATATCTATTGGATAATCATCAAGGAAGTGATCTCCATCATAATTCTTACGGCTACATCATTCAACGCCCTAAGATAATAAGAGCATATAGAAAATATCTCAAATGGATGTACTATTCAACTGATCTTGAAATATACCTAGTGGGAAAAACACCTTTGGCTGTTACAGAGTTATAGAATTCTACTCAAAAACTCTTCAGCGCAATAAAAAGAGTACTGAACATGGTGTCCCAGTACCTGAGTTCAAATTTAAATTTTGTCTCTTACTACATTGGCCATCTAATTAATCTCTCTGGCCTCCAGTTTTATTCAGATGTAACATGAGAGAATTTTACTAGGTGACTTCTAATATCCCTTTTAGACTATGGATCTTATAATCTTATGACTTAGATTTGAAATTAATCTTTGAGATCATCTCACTCACTCTCTTAATCAAAATATGTATTCCTGTAGCATTTCTGACAAGTGAACATCCAGGTATTATCTAAACACCTTCAGCGATAGGGAACTCACTACATTTCAAGTCACCTCATTCTTTTTATAGATAGCTTTAATTTTTAGGAAGTTTCTTATATTGAATAGTAACCTACTTTCTCATTTCTGCTTATTGATCTTAGCTACTTTCTTCAGGAACACAGAGTGAATCAAATCTTTCTCACCTTTGATAATCCTTCAAATACTGGAAGACAAGTCTCTCTTTCCCTGCTCCAAATCTTTTTTTGTTTAATCATTTTTTGGCACACTTCATAGTCAGCTCCAATAACTAAATGGAAGCTTTGGCCTTGAACTTTCTTCAGGTCCATAGCTCATATGGCTTCCTGACAGAGCAGTCCTGTGGAGAGCCACTTTTCTCCTGAGGACAAATTCTTCCCCCATCAGTGAATTTGACATCCTAGTCTTCTAGCTACAGATCAGAGAAAAAGGAGTTTGAAATTGCCATTGGAAAATCATAGACTCTCTGTGATGTAAGTTTGGAAGTTATAAGATTGATTGAAACTAACTGTCTTCACACTTGTAAAGAACATGAAATACTTGTGGTTTTGATTTTTAAATCATGAGAACTATGAATAAAATGTGAGATTGGAGGGAAAATGACTTTTCAAATATATAGATCATGTACAGGTAGAAATCAACGTTAAATGGCTCACTTAAAATAAGTGAGTCAAAAAATTTGGGAAAGTAGAGATTGCTATGAAGATAATATTAAATTCTTTAAAATAATAAAAACATCTCAATATATAAAATGCTTCCAAGCTACAAAACATCTTCCATCTGATATCAAAACTTCCTAAATATCCTTCAGATAGTGTAGGGCACTGCTTCAATGCAAATAAATTCCCTATTTTTCCTAAGTTACATCACTGTTCAACTTTCACAGTTAGGAAACCTGAACCCTTCATGCTGCTGCTTTTCAATTTATATTCTTCCATCCTTAAGTCATATGGTCAAGATTTGATTACCATGATCTGTCAGAGTACTTTGCAAATTTGAAGTTGCAATCAAAGTGATGGACCTTTATAGAGTCCATCGACTTAAACGTATATAAGGAAGCTCCTGTCATCTTTGCTATCCTTAAAGAATGAAATTGTGAAGAACGCAAATGTGCAATTGGTTTTGAGAGGCAGATTTAGGTTGACAATTCCTGTACACAGATCAAAGAGGTATCATAGCATTTGCAAGTTGATTCATAATGGAAATGAAGTTCTTAATTATTATAGTGAGACAACTGATAAACTAGAATTTCAATTTTCTCAGTTAGGACAGTTTATATCAAAGCAAAGATAAAGGGCCAGAATCTCCTCTTCTCTTATGGGGAATTAAGGTTTGGAAGAGCTCTCTCAGCATTCTAGCAAGGCTGGATTCTAGATCAGTTTACTTCAATTCAATATGCATATATTAAGCACTTACCATTTAGAATTTCTGGCCTCAGGGAGTTTATTTTCTTCTGACAAATGACAAATTTACATGATAATGTAAATTATGAAGTAATTTATATTTCTCTCTTAGCGGTCGTGCATTTCATCTCCTATCAGTGCCTTTCTGTAGCACTGTAATTCTCCCATATCATCCAGAATTCTCATCCTGCCCCATTAGTCTGTCAAAGACTTTGAAAATAAAATAATTTTATAGGGAGGCAAAACAATTTAATATGTTATCCTCTAAGGTGAAGTTTGGAAGAATTCCTCAGAGGGAGGTAGTTATTACTAATGATGGATTTACAAGTGATGTAGTCCTTGGGAAAGGGAGATGTTTCAGATTAAAGGGGCCTCTCCCCTTGCCTTTCAAACATAGTATGTAGGTGATTATCTATGTCATGTTTTCATTAGGCTCGCTTTGCTTATGGCTTCATTCTCATATGCCTAACTGGCTTTGTGTCCACGTACATAAGATTATATGGGTTAGGTTTTAGAAAATTTAGCACACTGGACCGAAATATTCACAGGCTACAGTCTTTGAACACGTCTCTGAGAGAAGGGATCTGAAACTAATTGACCAATAATAAAGGAGAGAGAGAAGGGGTGTGTGTGTGCATGTGTCTGTGTGTGTGCATATGTGTGTGCCTGTGTGTGTGTTGTGTGTGTAGGGATGGAAAAGTGGTGTATGTGCATATCTTTTCCCTCTTTTTTCTCTATCCTTTCTTCCCCCACCTTGTTCAGTAGAGAAAAAGCAGGGAATGTATGATGTTATATATATGAGTCCAGGTGGCACAGGTGGTGCCAGGTTTGGAATCAGGAAGATCTGAGTCCAAATCCAGCCTTAGCCGCTTACTAGCTATATAACTCTGAGCAAGTCCATTAACCTCTGTTTGCCTCAGTTTGCTCATCTATAACATGGGGATGATAACAGCACTTGCCTCCCAGGTTGTTGGGAGGATCAAATGAGATGATAAGTGTAAGGTGAAGAGCCTGGTACATAATAAACACTCTATTTGTTGTTGTTCAGTATTTTTAGTTGTGTCTAACTCTTTGTGACCCCATTTGGGGGTATTCTTGGCGAAGAAAATGGAATGATATGTCATTTCCTTCTCCAGCTCATTTTACAGATAAGAAATTTAGGCAAATGGTTAAGTGATTTGCCTAAGGTAACACAGCTAAGAGCATGAGACCAGAAAAGTGAATCTTCCTCATTGCAAGCCCAGTGCTCTATCCACTGTGCCACCTAGCTGCACCTAAACACTATATAAATGTTAGCTATTATTAGTAAATTAATAATAATATTAATTATTAATATTCCACTAAACTAGTAGAAATATCTGTTAGCAAGGCCTAGTTTGATAGAGAACAACATAACAGGCAAAAAGGGTGACATTTACAGTACCTGTTTTAATCCTTGACTAGAAAGGATTAGGCTTTTGCTTAACTCTCTTACCTTCTGACAGATCTCTTTTTGCCAGTGCTTCACCTTGATGTTGACTCAGTTCTAGTTCATTAGCTGCAGGATTTCACTGGAGATGTTGCTATGGTAATTCAATCTCTTATAATTTGTTTTCCCCACCCTAGCACCTAGGAAACCTAGGGCTGAGGGCAGGCATTTCTTTTTGCTCAATTTGGTCATTGTCATAGTATTCCCCACCTGGGAGATCTGCTGACCACTGGCTTAGAGAAACATTTCTTTGACAAACTAACTCATTATGGATGAAATAAATCTTAACTACCTAGTTTCCAGACTCCCTCCCCTTGGACTTTAGGGTCCTTGCCTACTTCTCTCTATTTGGAAGATGTTCTGATTGTGATGTTCTGACCCCTATAATAGTCTCTTTCGCCATCTATTCCTTCTCTCTATTCCTGGTGAGTCAACCTAAAGGAAATTCACCCTTTTGGTGTGTTTGGGTGATGAAGTTGCCTCTTTTGCTCAATACCTGATTGGTTTCAAGTCTGAATCATAGAGGACAATGAGGCTGGGCCATCATAATAATCATCCCTCTACCTGAAAACTTATTATTTTCCAATTATTGGCTCTTATTCCATATTGACCTCCTAATTTACTTCTGATCCTCACATATATCCTAGATTGATTGACAATGGACCCTTTTCTGGACTTCCTCCTTTTCTCCAACCTGCATCTTTCATCTTAGTTCATTACTCACAGAATGGCTATTTATATGACTTCCAAGTTTCACATTAAAAAATTCAGTTGTGTTTTATTTTTTTTCAATTTATATAAAAAATGTTAAACTTTCATTAAAAAGTTTTTTGAGTTCCAAATTTTGTCCCTTCCTTCCTCACCATACCTTCCTTCCCCCCTCCCTAAAGCAGTAAGCAATTTGACACAGATTATGTATGTGCAGCTATGTAAAACACATTTCCCTATTAGTCATGTTGTCACAGAAAAAAACAGACTAAAAGAAAAAAGACAAGAAAAAATAAAGTAAAAATAGTATGTTTTGATCTACATTCAGATATCAGTTCTTTCTCTAGATGTGGATGGCATTTTCCATCATGAGTCCTTTGGAATTGCCCTGGATCATTGCATTACTTAGAAGGGCTAACTTATTCATCTTTGATCACTGCATAGTGTTACTGTTACTGTGAACAATGTTCTTCTGTTTCTGTTCACCGCACTTAGCATCAGTTCATTTAAGTCTTTCCGAAATCCACGTATTTGTCATTGCTTATGGCACAATAGTATTCAGTTGCATTCATATACCACAACTTGTTCAGCCTTTCCCCAATTGGTGGATATCTTTTCAATTTCCAATTCTTTACCACCACAAAAAAGAGCTGCTATAAATATTTTTGTACATGTAGGTCCTTTCCCCTTTTTAAGGATCTCTTTGGGATACAAACCAAGTAGTGGTATTGCCAGATCAAAAGGTATGTACTATCACCCTCTGGGCATAGTTCCAAATTGCACTCCTGAATGGTTGTATCAGTTCACAACTCTACCAATAGTGCATTAGTGCTTCAATTTTCCTATATCCTCTCCAACATTTATCATTTTATCTGCCTGTTATATTAGCCAATCTGATAGTTATGAGGTGGCAACTCAGAGTTGTTTTAATTTGCGTTTCTCTATCAATAGTAATTTAGAGCATTTTTATATGACTCTGGATAGCTTTGATTTCTTCATCTGAATACTACCTGTTCATATCCTTTGACTACTTATCAATTGGGGGGGAATGATATATTCTTATAAATTTGAATCAGTTTTCTATATATTTGAGAAATTAGGCCTTTATCAGAGATACTTACTATAAAAATTGTTTCCCAGCTTTCTGTTTTCCTTCTAAGCTTGGTTACATTGGTTTTGTTTGTACAAAACCTTTACAATTTAATATAATCAAAATTATCAGTTTTACTTCCCATAATGCTCTCTATCTCTTGTTTGGTCATAAAACCTTCCCTTCTCCATAAATCTGACAGATAGACTATTCTTTGCTCTCCTAATTTGCTTATTGTATCATCCTTTATGTCTAAATCATTCACCATAATTTTTTTTTTTAAAAATGATTGAGATATGTAGTACATGACATCCATCCCCCCCAAAAAAAATTGGGCAGGGGCACATCACTGAAATAAAAGAAAATAAGCATTCATTGAGCACCTAATGAGATCAATAGGTTTAAATCTTTCAGGAAATATACATATTTTAAAATATTAGCAGTGTAATCCAAAACATCTGTTATTGATGGATTTTGTGTAAGGGCAGAGAGAGGGGGAGGAACAATATTTTTCATCAGTATCTGTCTCCTCCACTAAACAATCTGTCTGAAGGTAAATATATATGGAATTAGGATTGCAGCTACACATCATCTCTTCATATCTCTTACCTGCCTCATCCATCTTGCACAGATGGCCCTCACCTCTGCAAGTAGCTTAGCACCCCAACAGTGCCTAGTCAAATAGAATCATGGCTCTGGAAGAGATTGTGAATTGGCACATTACTCACTCTAAATATAGAACCTAGAATGACCAGTTTCCAGACTGATGAGTATGAGAGGGTTTCCCGTATTCATTTTATTCTGTCATTCATTCTATCAATCATTCATTTGTCATACATTGACTCAGAGCTCACTCTCTCAACCACACTTTGACTAGCATGTTGGTTCCATAGAAAAAGGCCAGATTTTTCACAGGATTCTAGGAATAACCCTGAGGGCCAAGGGGTTTCTTAAATATTGCAGCTCATAAGTCCCTATCTGATGTGTTTCCCCCAATATCAATAGCCAATCAGTATCTCCTGAATATCAGTTTGACCAGTTGATTTCTCTTAGATGTCAATTCACTAGTGAGATCAAGTAACTTTTGTAAAGCATTATTTTTTTGAAAAATATAGCAAGAACTAAAATGCAAAAGCCTCTGAAACTTGGAGTCCACTCTCTTCTACTACTTAAGTTTCTATGAAGAGTGTACTTGAACTTAATATGACTAAATAACATTACTAAATAATCTCCCAACAAAGTTCCCTTCTAGGTGTGGCATAGCCACTGAATAAATATTGCAGAATATAATTTCTTGATTGCAGAATTTAGTGTCTCAGCTGCCAAGTCAATTCACTGGTAGGCTGGGTTTAAGCAGGTTCTTCCTCTGGGCTGGCTTCTCACACAATTTGTTTGCTCTGACCATAAGAAGACTTTGCTATGGATTCTGTCTAGATCTCTGGTCTTCCAAACTTTCACAGATCACAAAGTCATACCTGAATGATCTGTCTCTGATATGTCTTAGGAAAGAATAAACACAAGAGAATGAAGGCTCTTGGTGACATGCCTTTACAACCCTATGGTGGTTAGCTAAGAGAAGGACTAAGGCTCCTTTCTCATCCGGGGGACCACAGCAGTTCTTGCCTTGATCACCAGCAAAAAAAGATTTCATCTGTTTGATCCTTTGCATGCAAATCACATCTGTCTTAGCAATCAGTTAAAAAGCTTTTATTCCCTTAAAGCAATCTGAAAGGAAACAATCAGAATATCTCTATATGGGAAAGAACCTGGTCTTTCTATCACACATTTCTGTAAGCAGGTTCACCAAGTCTACATATTGTTTGGTACTGAGCAGATACTCTAAGGGTTAAGCCCTCATCAACTCATTACATATTCATTCATTCATTCATCCACTCCACAGGCATTTATTATCTATTGATAAAATTCAAATCAGTGTTCATACCCACCTGATAGGAAAATTGAACAAGGAATTCGTTGGGGCATCATTTTCTTTTTTCTTTTTTTATAAAAGGGAGAGTTATGGATGTCTGTGAAGTTAGCCTTGTAAATCTCTCTGCCTCCAGTTAGCAATCATAGAAAAAAAAACTCTTCATTTAATACTGGAAAAGTAGAACTTCCAGTCTGACAGCTATTGTGGAGTGAAAAAAAGTCACTTCAATATTTTTTTCTCACATTCTCCCTACAGGACTGAGCATATGTCTCTCTATTGGTGAAAATTCTTTTTTTTTCCGCCTTTATATTTAGCCATTTTCCAAAGGTGCAGCAATGAAGATTAGAAGAGATCAGTTCATTACTATCAGAGTTCATGGGATAGATGCAAGAGGAAAGTGTGTAAAAAATCTTATGTACGAAGAGAAAAGCTTGCAGAAGAAGTAGAATAAGCTTTATGTTTTTTAGTTTCTAATAGCAACTAAATGAATGACTCAATCACTATGAGTATTGCCCACATATAGAATAATTGTGAGAAGCTGAAGCAATGTGTAAATAAATATTCTCACAGGAAGCACAGATTTGGTGACACTTCATAATACCCATTCTTATCTATAAATGTCATAGGACTGGTCAGTGCTCAGGAAAGTTAGCATGAAGAGAAGGTTTATCATATATGCCTTGCTTTATCTGTCTTTGTCCCAATTCTTCATTAGCTCCTTCCACCTTTGGGAATGTTATTTGCCTTTATGGTAGCATTGTGTTACTCAATATTACATTGCAGTGTTCCTCTCCTCCAGCCAAGCAACACAAAGCAAAGCAACAAGCAATTATTAAGGCTTACTATGTGCCAGGCATTGTGATAAGCACTGGGGTATACAAATACAAACAAAAAGAAAGATAATTTCTGCCCTCAATGGGCTTTCAAAGGAAGACAATACACAAAAGGGAGCTGAAAATAGAAGTAGGTGAAGGTATCTGTAAGAAGATATGGGGTTGAAGTCCAGAATGTCAGAAACATCTGCAGCAGCAGAATGAAGGTGGCCAAATGGAGGCATTGGAAGAAACTCACCAAAATGAAAAGGAGGCTGGCTAGTTGGAGGGAGTGAGAAGGCTTCAGGGAATGATAGATGTTCCAGAGTGAGGAGGCCTCAGGTACTGAAGGAGTTTCTAGAGTGAGGCTTTAGTTAAATCCTAATATTGAAGTCCATGGGCTTTCCTTTCTTCTTCTGTATCCTAGCACTCATTATGATCAAAAGTTCATGGGTCATGCTGACAGGGACTTCAGAGGTCATCAAATTCTATCCCTTCATTTTACAGATGAGAAAATGAGAGTCTGGGGGGTTAATGACTTTAGTGTCAGAACTGGGATTGGAAATAGTATCTTCTGAATCAAAGTCAAATGTTCTTTCCCTTGTCTGCCTGCACTATGTACCATTTCTTTCGTGGTAAGTGACAGCTAGCTAATATGTCAAAGTCATCCATATTGATGTTTTAGCCTGCACTTAAAGTCCAATATATGAACTTTTCCCTTCTCCACTCCCACCACAGCTAACATATTATTTTAATGGGAACCTTCTGGAGACAATATCTTAACCCAAAGAATAATACAAATGGTAGTATTTAGAGACATGGGAATAGATATTTTGGGGCAATTAAAATTACTCTACATATTTGTCTTCCTATTGTGCTTATAATTAGAATTGACTTGGTTCATAGATATTATGGGTATATGCAGGAGATACATTCAAAAGGTGTTGAAGCCATGGATAAAATGATAGAGTTTGAATAAGGTCTAAGTTCAAATACCTACCCAGACACTTATTAACTGTATGTCCCTGAGCAAATCATTTATCTTCTGTCTGCCACAGTTTCCTCATCTGTAAAATGGCCATGACAGCAACTTACAGGGTATTGTGAAGACCACATCAGATATTAGTTAAAGCTATTTATGATTTTAAAGTTTTATATATATATATATAATACATACATATCATATATATAAAGTTTATTATTATTATTATTAGCTATTGCCATTATCAGTTGGAAAAATGCTAGATTTATGGCCAGACCAAGGTATTCCACTTACTACATTTTTGACCTTACAAAAGTTATTTAATCTCTCTTGGCTTTAGTTTCCTCATTATTAAAGTGAGTGAGTTGGAGTAGTTGATCTCCAATCATTCCAACCAAATTACTTATCCACTATCTGTCTCAGTTTCCATGTGTGTAAAATGAGGAAGTTGAAACTCTCTTATTTCTCAAAATCTATATTCCTGTGTTTGGGCAACCCACAGAGTAATGATATTCCTCTCTACCAGATGGCTGAGAGAACATAGTTAACAGAAACTGCTACAATCTAGATATCTCATCAAGATCCCTTAATCTTCTCTCGTTTACCAAATATGGAATTGTTGAAAAATCACAGACCTTTTATTTAGTAAAAAATCAGAAGTCAATGGGAAGATAAAAAAAAGTAGATGATGAAAAAAATGAAGAATGAGAAAAAAAGATAAGAATTGATTAGAAAAATTAGGAACTATGTGTAGAAATTAATACATGAAAAAATAATTTAAGTAGTTAATTGGAAAAACAATTCACTGCAATGAATAAAATAGAAACTAGATTTTGACTCTTGAATAGCATCACAGAATATTAGCAGAAATGATTGAGAACTTTTCCTTAGTGATTCCTCCACGGAAATGTTAGGAAAGTTTGGTAGTTGTTTTTTGTTTGTTTGTTTTATAAAGAAATTTTATGGAAACATGCGAGTAGGAATAGAACTCCATTAGCACGGTAGCAAGAGCCAGTGAAGAAGCACCATTCTTTAGGAGGTGGCATTTTTTGGACAGTCTATCCTTCTAGACATTTCATGTTATTCTCCTTTCACTCTACATTCCAGTCAAATTGACCTGTTACTTAGTACTTCATTTCCTACCTTCTATGTGTTTGTAAGCTTCCTTACATGCCTGGAATGCAGTCTCTTATCTTAGAATACCGTATTTCCCTATGTATAAGATGCACCCTTTTTCTGAAAAATTTGGGGTCTGAAAACTGGGTGGGTCTTATAAAGTGGTTGTAGATTTTTTTTACTTGCATTTCCCACTTGTTGTCTTTGCCCTCATTGTTTTGCATTTGTTACCTGTATGTTAAGTTATGTTTTCCCATGTTCTGCCCAGAAATGACTCAGAAAAGATTTTTGTACAGTGTTGTATTCAAGTTAAAAGTGATCCAGTTTGCAAAAGTGAATGGAAATCATGCTGCTGAACGTAAGTTTGGTCCTCCTCCAACTGAGAAAACAATCTGAGACTCGCTAGGGGAAGAAGAAACCCTACTGAAAACACCATGGCAGACAAAGGCCATGAGAGGCAAGTCGGCAAAATGGCCTGATTTAGAGAGGGAATTGAAGATATGGATTGAAGACCAAAGGGCAATTGGAATTCCCATGTCCACAAAGATGGTTCAGCATGAGGCAAGAAGGATTGCTAATGAAAAAGAAGTTACTGATTTCAAAGGGGGACATAACTGGTGCTTCAGGTTCATGAAACAAAATGGACTAAGCATGAGTAAATGCACCAGACTTGCCCAAAAGGTGCCTGAAAGCTATGAGCAGATGAATAAAACTTCAGTTCAATAACTTTATGTAATACATTTTTTTTTTCAAATTTCAGGCCCCAAAATTAAGGTGCATCTTATACGTGGGGAAATACAGTAAGTTCAAGCCAGTGGTCTTGATGACTAGTTTCTGATACCATCATGTAGAAAGGATCAGGAGGCACCTACGTGGTGCAGTGGATAGAGGGATGAACTTGGAATCAGGAAGACCCAAATTCAAATTCTGCCTTAGACCTGTGCTGGCTGTGTGACCCTGGGCAAGTCACTTAAACTCTCTCGGCCTCAGTTTCCTCATCTGTAAATGAAGTGAGTTGGACTTGGCTTCTAAATTGTCTTTCACCTAGAAATCTATGATCCTATTAACAACCAAATGCTTATCCTCAAGTGACACAATTACCACCCAACAAATAGGTTGCTTAGGCATAACTACCAAGTTCTCTGACTCTCAGTGACTGGGCTCTTTTCTCTCCCAAGATCAACTCTTTTGTATGAGGTTTTGCTTAATTTATTGATAAAGAGTTCAAACTTATATATTACTTAATCATATATTATAACTCCAACCCCATACAACTGCTATTACAATACAATATAATAAACATTTAGTAAGTCCTTACTATATGCCAGGTACTGTGCAAAACGCTACCTTTCAGCTCATTTCCTCTTGTGTTTCCTAATTTTTCTACCTCTATGCATAGTTATAATAAATATTCAAACAAAATAATAAAGACATGGTAACAATAGTAACAAACACAACTCTCCTGGCTAAGACTCTGATCAAGATTAACTCTCCATTCTCTCAATGACAGCTTTAACCTCCTCATCCCAAATAATCTTGTTCAGACCCAACTCCCAAGTAGCCAGAATTTTGAAGACTCACTTGCCCTGGCCACCATTCTCCCTCCCCTCAACTCATAATAAACCACACCTGCCCGGTCTGGGAATCCCTTAGCCTTGTCATAAGGAACTAAATTCTGTGAAGTCTCTGGTCTTGGTTTCTCTCTCCAGGGCTTCTCAAACTTTTTCCACTAGTAACCCCTTCAGTGCTATGGTCCCCACCCACAGTTTAAGAAGTGAAGCTTGTGCTTCTTTTCCACTCAAGTGCAACCTCATCTACCAATGGTCACTCTCCCCCAGGCACGCTTTCTTCTTCTTACTTGGCTTCATTCCATTCCCTATTTGCTTATTCCCCAAAAGGGTGTATGTCAAAGCTACTAAAATTTCAATAAATATAAGAGGGCGAAGAGTTGGAAGGCTCCCTGCCAATTCCCATTTTCATATCTGGCTGTATAGACCACTCACAATCCCTGTGCTGTCTCACCCCCATGTCACCTGTCACTGTGTTTTTTTGCTCGTCTTTCTCTAACTTGTAATGAATCTCAGAATACCAACCAGATGAAACTAGGACAGAATGTCAATGTACTGGAAAGTGTTTGTTACAAATACTTAGTTTCCTTCAAGGCTCAATTGAGGTACCACCTCCTATGGGAAACCTTTCTAGATTTCTTCTCCTCTATTCAATTATCTTCTACTTACCCATAGGTGTAGATTCACCCTCTGAAACTCAGGAGGAAGAGGACTGATTTTTCTTTTGTCAGCTGAAATCCCATCTTTAACAAGAACCTTGTTCCAGAGCCCCCAGCTGTTAATGCCTTCTCAGCTTTCCTTCTTCAATATATCTATATGCCTATATCCACCTCTATCTCTATCCCATGTACCTATTTCCTTCATGTCTTCCTAGCTGAAGAAGTTTGACATAATGGACAGAAAACTGCCCTTAAAGCCACGAAGAATCCATTGATTACACATACGGGCCATATGACCCCAGGCAAATCACTTAATCTCAGTGTTCTAGACAATTCTCTAAGACTACGTGGCAGAGAAGCTACTTACTTGCATTGATGAGAATTTCCTCACCCTTGCGTGAGAAAACTGCTATAGCCACTTCCTATACCAGTGAAATCCCAGGCCCGGTCAGTCCCTATCCTCTTAACACAGGGAATATGAGCTGCTCCAGGGCAAGGACTGGTTTTACCTTTCTTCCTATTTCAAGCATATAACTCAGTGCTTGTCATATAATAAGTGCTTCATAAATGTTTGCTGATTGTGTACCACTGTGCCTTATGCATAGTAGGCAATTAAGAAATGATAGCTTTGAACAGAATGCAATTGTTCTTAAGTTTGATGTGCTGAATTGTGCTTATGTATCCCAATTAAATTTTTTCAAATAGAAATGGACACTTCTGTTGTGTCAAAGTCAGAAACTTGGCCCAAAACATCCAGTGTAACAGTGAGGCTAATGCAAGACAAGGGAATCAACCCGCCTTTTTTGAGTAGGAGTGCTAATGAGCAATGAAAAGACCAATAGGCAGGCACAGCAGGAGAATCTGCAGGGGATGTGGGCAGTACACAAACCTCCCAACAGTCACAAAGTGGTTGCATCTCACTTCAATTTTCTTTAGTGCTTATTGCTCTATGCTTGAGGAATGGAGATTTTTACTGAGGGAGCTTCCACACTGGCAGCTTGCCGGTCTGTGTTTTAAACTGTCTCATAGATTTGATGTTGCCAGGGTGCAAGGAAAATGACACAGACTGCAGCATTTCCTATAGTGAGAGCGGAGACAAGGGACTAAAGGGTGGAGTGTAAAGTAGGTGGGGTTTGTCTTCTGTCTTCTTCCTGTTCCTGTTTACCACCTGGGTAGCATTCTTGGCCCTCATCCTCCTCCCACCCCCACCTCCACTACCTTTCAGGTACCCAATTTAGTTGAAGAGGAGGTATTACCAACTATTTTGCCACTGCATCCTAAGGACTTTACATCCGACTTACAGCAAAATCTTCCATATATATTTTTTACGTTTATTTATTTTATTATTAATTTATTGAAAACAAGCATTTCTATAACACTATAATAAAAAAGACAATTGCGCATGAAACTGCAAATCTATTATGTACAACTTGCTATTCCTCTTAAATATATAATCAAATTATCATGTAAATTTTTTCCCTTCTCTCCCCCCCACCCTAGAGATGGCTACTATTAGAGACAAATAGGCATATACATATATATGTATATATATACATATATATGTAAAATTATTGTATACATACTTCTGTTTATCAATTATTTCTCTGGATGCTGATAGCATCATTCTTCATATGTCTCTTATAGTTAATTTGGTTCTTTATAATGGTCAAAATGACTTATTTGCTCAAAGTCGTTCTTAAAACAATAATGGTTTTATGTATACAATGTTCTCTTGGTTCTGCTCATTTCACTCTTCATTATTTCATTCAAGTCTTTCTCATTTTTCTAAGATCATTGAGCTCATCTATTTTTTATAGTACAATAGTATTCCATCACAATCATATACTAAACTTGTTCAGCCATTCCCCAATTGATGAGCATCTCTGCAATTTCACACACATACATACCTATATACACATATATGTATATGTTCGCTCTCTCTCTGTGTGTATATATATATATATATATATATATATATATATATCCCTCAGATTGTGAGCTGCTTTAAAGCACAGACTGCCTTATTTTTCTGTCTGTATCCCCTTGTGCTTAGGACAGTGCTTTGGTCATAGTATGTGCTTTATTTTTTCATCCATCCATTCAGTGCCCACATGCTCTTCTTATCAAAATCTATTTGGGGGGCAGAGATGAGATTTGCCAAATTAATTCAAACCCAGGAATGAATAAATGACTTATAATCAGAGTGGTGCTGCAGTCTGCTTGTACTGACTTCAGAAAATCAATTGTTAAATTTTCAGTGTCAGAAATGCTACACATCACAGTTTGCTTTACTGTTTTGTTACTTGTTCAGAGTCTAGAGTTAATGAAGTATTGGAGAAAATGTTAATGATGCAGATTGAGCTTAAAAGTGTATTGAACATGATTTTTTGAGAGCTTATTGTTAAACATTTACCAACACAACCCAAAACTCCAACCTATAAGTTTGTTGCAGTGGAAAGATCACAGGGTTTGGAGTCAAGAAGACCTTGGTTCGAATCCTGGCTCTTGACAATTACCAGCTATGTAACCTTACACAAGTCACTTTACCTCGTTGGGACCCAGTTTCCTCATCTGTACAAAAAGTGATAATATTTAGAGATGCAGCATGATGAAATACAGTGTTGTCAACCTCAAATAGAAATGGCGGCCATTAATCATAAATAAGGATCCCTGTGGGCTGCACATTGTGTTTGAAAAACACGTTTCAGTATTATCTATGTTTTATTATATTTTACTTATTTCATTGATATTTCCCAATTACATTTTAATCTGGTTCAACCACAGGGGTGTTGTGAGTCTGCGACCTCTCCTGTCATGGAAAGCATTTGAGGTTTGGAGTCAGTGAGTTCTGAATTCCAATCTCACCTCAAACACTTGCTAGCTACCAGACATTGGGCAAGTTGTTTGCAAAATGACAAGGTCAGACTAAAGGGCACTGCAGGTCCCTTCCAGATCTAAATCTATGAACTTTTTGATCCAGCAGAAGGCACCCTTTGGAGGTGCAAACTGGTCCTACATAGTTGCTTTCTCATATCATTTTTCCCTTGGGTCTAGAGGAAAATATTAATGACTTTAAAAAAATTCAAGTGATGACATAGATAGTTACTGAAGCTCACTCTTTCCATCACTCACTCCCCACCCTCTCGCCTCCAGTAGGAGTTTGGTCTTTGACTGTGACCATTCTTTTCTGCTTACTCTGACACAAACCATGGGAGAAGACATTTGAGCCCAAACTCGTGATGAATGAATTGATGGATGAATCAATAAATGAAACAGTCATATACTAGGTGCTAGACACCATACTAAGCACTGGGAACACCAATGCAAAAAGCAAGACACTAGCCACTGTGAATGAGCTTACATTATACTAAGAAAAGACTATATACATGGTGTTCCTAAAGTCTGGACACATAGGTAAAAATGCATATTTTCAAGAAATGATATGAATGAAATTTTCAACAACATTTTATTTAATTGAAATATTAACAAATAACATCTTAAATATGATTTCCATCATTTGTAGTGCAAAGGTTGATGCACTTTGCAAGATTCATATGAACTCGATGCAATAACTCCACATTGCCAACAATTTTAACATGTTCACTCTTTATGCATTCAATCAAGTGTGTTGCATCTGGGATTTTCATTGAGTACACCTTCCCCTTTAGCATACCCCAGAAAAAGAAGTCAAGGGAGCTAAGGTCTGTTAATATTCCAAATATTTCAAAATATGCATTTTTGCTTATGTGTCCAGACTTTAGGGGCACCCTGTATAAGGACAAGTGGTTCCCAGCAAGGAGTGTATTGATCTTTGGTGTTACAAGGGTGATGAATAGTCATAAGCCAATTGATTAATGTCTTTTCTAGACATATTAGAATTGTTTTGATTGCTATTCTCAAAGGATTAGGTGGAAAATGAGGTGGGAGGGTAGAGTTTGGTGGGTTGTAGCATGGCAAGATGGACCGAGTGCAGTGGATTCTGGGGAACCGAAAACTTGAGATATGCTCAGTGAATGAATGTATTCTATTAGATATTTCTTTTCATCTGCTCTACCCTAGAGATTCAAATCTTATTCCATAATGGCCAATCATTTGGAACAAGAAATCAAAAGCAAAATAAAGCACAAGGGGGTCATGTGCCCTGGCTGCTTTCACTTTGAGACCCTATAATTTAACTGCTGTGAGTACCGGCAGAAGGAGTTGCAATCAGTGCCTTGACAGGCCTATCTTTCAGATCTTCTGATCTTCAGGCCAGACCAGAGGGTATAACAAGGATAGTAACTGACTGGAGTTGAACTGGCAGCTGCCATCAGACTTTAGCAGTTTATCGGAAGGCCAGAAGACCCATTTCCATGTACTCCCTGTCTTAGAGATCTAACTCTACATAATCGATTATCTTCCCATGACATTAAAGGAGAGAGACAAGTGAAGGCAAAAAAGGAGGCTTTTGGAGGTAATCATACTATGAAGAAGGAAAGGAGTTAATGAATTATAATAATGTAAATATAGTGGATCATGAAAGAACAGATGTAGTTTCAGACAAGCAGTGATAGGAGCTTGTTTGTCCTATGCCTGTACAAATCAAAGACATGATTGAGGTGGGTCAAAGACATAAGTGTAGGTAGTTGTTGCTTTTATAACATCTCCAATGTCACTTGAAAACCATGAAATGCTCCCCTCCTATACAACACACACACACACACACACACACACTTGTATCTCAAGAGCATCGGCATTTTGACAAGGATAACAATTCCTTCACCCACAGAAATGACTTTTTAATGGTGAAATATCCATTTCTTCTGAAATAGCTACCATTTCTGAAGGGAGAAATCAGCTTCTTGAAGGTCAGAACTGCCTGTTTCTTTTGTCTAAGGTACTTAACAATTCTGTGGACTTAATAATTGCTTGTTGAATCCAATATAATTGAATTGAATCTACCATATTAGGATATCAGGAGAGAGATTTCTTGGGGGAAAATCACATTTTCATTGCTCCTCAAATCACACAACTTGCCCTGACACTAACTTGAGGCAAACTCCATGTTCACTTGTTCATTTCTCTACTGAAAAGCAAGGCTAGGTAAGGATTAAAACAGATGAAAAAAGAGAGACAGAGTTATTTTAAAAAATAGTCTGTTGTACATATGGTGGGACGGAAACTAGTAGCAATGTGGTATAATTCTCCACTTCACACATACATTTTAGAGGTGTAAATGTTTTGAAACCACAGCTCAAGGGCATGTGTGATTAACACAGAATGCACAATCTCTGCTTTCATTAGTCAAAAAAAAGTTCTATGTACTTGTGCTATTATCAGCTTTTTGCACATTATCAAGTAAATTGAAAGATCAAATTATGTAAACTGATTTAAATTCTTTTCTTGAACACATTTAGGTAGCTTAGTGTTTATTAATTAATAAATTAGGCACAAATTATGTCAAAAGCAATGCAAATTATTCACATATCCACGTAATTTATCTAGTTTGCAGATTTCCATTTTTAGAAAGTTACATAGAATAAAGCAGAAAAAAAGTAAAATGCTGTCTTGAAGAGTCATTCCTTCCCCATAATCCACAAACACTACAAACATCTGGGGAGGGGAAGAATATCAGAAGCTGAAATGAACAGAGAAAATTATGAAGATAGTTCTGTCATGGCTAATGTCACCCAAAGTACAGCTAGGTGGTGCAGTGGATAGAGTGCCAGGCCTGGAGTCAGGAAGACATGAGTTCAAATCTGGATTCAGACACTTACTAGCTGTGTAATCCTGTGAAAGTCAGTTAACCCTGTTTCCCTCAGTTTCCTCATCTGTAAAATGAGTAGGAGAAGGAAATAGCAAACCACTCCAGTATCTTTGCCAAGAGAACCCAAAATGGAGTCAGAAAGTGTCAGATATGGCTGAAGTTACTGAACAGCAGCAATGTCCCCAAGCAAAGAACAACCTTTGAAGGACTGATTAGTTGGGTATTTCTCTTGTCAACTGTAATCATTCATTTGTTTGCATTGAGGTAGTCTTGAGTTAATTATAACTAGTATATCTGAGTAAAAAGATAATTGTGTGTCTTATAGGTGTATGTGGAATGCCTAGTAAAGACTTGACTTTCTCAATATTTTAAACAGAAAGTACCATCCAGTCACAGGGTCCCAGACTTAAAGGCATACATTATTATTTATAGGATCGTAAATTTACAGCTAGAACAAATCTTAGGGATCATCTACTATGACTCTTATTTTATGGGCGACAAATTAGAATGGTTGAACAATTCCCATTACCGCACTCACATTACTATATGCATGTAGTATGTATGTATGTGCATATATGCATGTGTATGCATATGTACATGTGTGTCACACATATATGTACACATATACACTGTGGCCCAGAAGGGTGAAGTGACTTTTCCTAAGGACAAGCAAATAGTAAATAGAAGAGCCAATCAATCAATTAATAAACAATTATTAAGCATTTACTATATGTAAAACGTAGTCATAAGCATTGGTAGTAGAAATAAAGGCAAAAGACAGTCCTATCTCAAGAAACTTACAGTCAAACAAACATATGTAAAGCAAACTGTGCACAAGATAAATAGGGAAAGATGACAGAAGAAAGATACTGGAATTAAGAAGGGTTGGGAAAGGATTTCTGAAAAAATGTGGAATTTTAATTGGTACTTAACGGAAGCCAGGGAGCTCAGCAGGTAGAGCAGAAGAGGGAGAACATTTCAGCCATGGCAGATAGAAAGCTAAAAGGCCCAGAGCCTAGAAATGTAATATCTTGTTTGTGGGACTGCAAGGAGTCCAGTAACACTGGATCAAAGAGTACCTGTTAGGGAATAAGGGTAGGTCAGGAAGGAATTTGAATGCCAAGCAGAATTTATATTTGATTCTGGAGGAAATAGGGAGCCACTGGTGTTAATTAAGTAGGGGAGAGACATGGTTGGACCTGCATTTTAGGAAAACCACTTTGGTGGTAGGATGAAGGATGGCTTAGAGTGGGGAGAGAGTTGAGGCAGACAGACCAATCAACAGGCTATTGCAACAAGTTTAGTACAAGATAAAGACTAGAGTGGGGTGGAGAAAAGTGTCACATGACAGATGTTGCAAAGGTGAAATACATAGGCCTTGGCAACAACTTGTAAATAGCATTAGGGTTATAAACAATGCTCTGATTTTCTAATGGTTCTTCCTTGTTTATAGACATTAGATCAAATTTGTCTTTGCTTATTATGCATACACATAATAAAGTCTATTCCTTTTTTTTTTTTGCTCAAGGCTCATGCATATTTACTTACTCATTAAACTGTTAATGACCATCCCAGTAGGTTATCAGTGTGCTTTTGGCTAGGTTTGAACTTAGCTGGCCTGTGGATGACAAGAAAAAAGAGAAAAACGAAAAGGTTTGTTATAATGTGTTTCAGTAAGACCAAGGTTAATTAAAGAATCCAATTAGTAAAAAGTAGAATAGTTAAAAAAACTAAAAAGATTGCCTTATTGCTTGAAGAAATTACTTCAATTATATTTTCTTTCTCTCTTCCTTTTACTATTTCATCTCCACTGCTTTAAAAATAGATTTGTGATCTCACCTATATCAGTGCTCCCTCTAATAGTGCAGATCACAAACTAGCCAAATTTTCTGATTCTATGTCCACACTTGTCTGTGTCATTCTGTAAATTCTGCATAGGAGATACACCCTTGGGGTTATGGGGCCTTCCTCTAGGGCTTTGGTTATTACATGGGTTCCAGTGCAGCTTGCAGGGCATCTATCAGTTCTAGGTCACTTTTTATTACACAACTCTACTAGGTATGGGTAAAGACAAAAAACATCCCAGACACAGGGGATACAAAGACAGAAGAAAAACATTTCCTGCCCTCATAGAATTTATATTCTAATGGAGTAGGTAGGAATATTTCATACAGTTATCTATGAAATACATATAAAACAGGTACAAGTTAATTTTGGAGTAAAAGTCATTAGCAGCTGAGGAGATCAGGAAAGACCTCATGTAGAAACATCCTTGAGCTGTCTAGAGGGAAACCAAGGATTTTAAAAGAGAGAGGTGAGGAGAGAAAACATCTAAGGCAGGTCATAGCTTATTTATATCTCTCCATTGCCTTTCTAGTGATGTGTAATTCTGCTTCATCAGAAATGCTAATATTTCACAATCCACAGTCAAATAACATCACTGTAGAATACTGGTGTTAAGGGGGATGGAGCCAAGATGGCGGCTGGAAAGCAGGGACTAGTGTGAGCTCCCCGCCGAGTCCCTCCAAAAACCTATAAAAATGGCTCTGAACCAATTTTAGAACTGCAGAACCCACAAAATAGCAGAGGGAAGCAGGGCTCCAGCCCAGGACAACCTGGATGGTCCCTGGTGAGGTCTATCCCTCACGGAGCTAGGAGAAGAGCGGAGCAGAGCAGAGCCCAGTGTGGGCATTGCAGACCAACCAGACCAGGAGCCAGGCAGAGCATGCCCTAGTGCCCTGAATCAGTGAGCTGCAGCAGTTACCAGACTTCTCAACCCACAAACACCAAAGACAACAGAGAAGGTTAGTGGGAAAAGCTGTGGGAGCAGAAGGAGTTCGTGGTTCAGCCACCGCCCTGGGGGTAGTGAAGGTGGGGAAGCTACAGAACTACAGCTGCAGTTGCTTCCGGCCCCAGGCCCACCTGGTGGGAGGAATTAAGTGGCAGATCAGAGCAGGAGTGCACAGCCTGCTGAAGATCTAAGCCCAGTCCAGGTTGGGGGTTCTTGGGGAAGGAGGAGTGCTAGTGTGGCAGAGCTGGCTCATTCCCCCAAGCTTGGAACATAGTTCTCTTAACTCTACAAGCAGTCATACCCCACTGAAAAACTCAAGGGTCAAGTTAGTTGGCTGGGAATATGGCCAGGCAGCGAAAATGCACCCAGATTCAGTCTCAGACTTCGGAATTTTTCTTTGATGACAAAGAAGACCAAAACATACAGCCAGAAGAACTCAACAAAGTCAAAGAGCCTACATCAAAAGCTTCCAAGAAAAACATGAACTGGTGTCAGGCCATGGAAGAGCTCAAAAAGGATTTGGAAAAGCAAGTTAGACAAGTAGAGGAAAAATTGGGAAGAGAAATGAGAATGATACAAGAAAACCATGAAAAACAAGTCAATGACTTGTTAAAGGAGACCCAAAAAAATACTGAAAAATATACTGAAGAAAACAACACCTTAAAAAATAGACTAACTCAAATGGCAAAAGAGCTCCAAAAAGCCAATGAGGAGAAGAATGCCTTGAAAGGCAGAATTAGCCAAATGGAAAAGGAGGTCCAAAGGACCAATGAAGAAAATACTACCTTAAAAATTAGATTTGAGCAAGTAGAAGCTAGTGACTTGATGAGAAATCAAGATATTATAAAACAGAACCAAAGGAATGAAAAAATGGAAGACGATGTGAAATATCTCATTGAAAAAACCACTGACCTGGAAAATAGATCCAGGAGAGATCATTTAAAAATTATTGGACAACCTGAAAGCCATGATCAAAAAAAGAGCCTAGATATCATCTTTCAAGAAATGATCAAGGAGAACTGCCCTGATATTCTAGAGCCACAGGGCAAAATAGAAATTGAAAGAATCCATAGATCGCCTCCTCAAATAGATCCCAAAAAGAAATCTCCTAGGAATATTGTCACCAAATTCCAGAGCTCCCAGGTCAAGGAGAAAATACTGAAAGTAGCCAGAAAGAAACGATTTGAGTATTATGGAAACACAATCAGAATAATCCAAGATCTGGCAGCTTCTACATTAAGAGATCAAAGGGCTTGGAATATGATATTCCGGAGGTCAATGGAGCTAGGATTAAAACCAAGAATCACCTACCCAGCAAAACTGAGTATCATGCTCCAGGGCAAAATATGGATTTGCAATAAAATAAAAGACTTTCAAGCTTTCTTGGTGAAAAGGCCAGAGCTGAATAGAAAATTTGACTTTCAAACACAAGAATCAAGAGAAGCATTAAAAGGTAATCAAGAAAAAGAACAAGAAAAAGAAATTACAAGGGACTTACTAAAGTTGAACTGTTTTGTTTACATTCCTACATGGAAAGATGATGTGTATGATTCATGAGACCTCAGTATTAGGGTAGCTGAAGGGAATATGCGTATATATGTATATATATGCTTATGTATATATATATATATGTATATGTGAGTGTGTATGTATGTATATGTATATGTGTGTGTATATATATATATATATATATATATATATACATATATATACATATGGAGAGAGAGAGATTGGGCACAGGGTGAGTTGAAGATGAAGGGAAGACATATAAAAGAAATAAAATCAAATTAAGGGATGAGAATGGAATATATTGAGAGAGGGAGATAGGGAGAGATAGAATGGGGTAAATTATCTCGCATAAAAGTGGCAAGAAAAAGCAGTTCTGTAGGAAGAGAAGAGAAGGCAGGTGAAGGGGAATGAGTGAATCTTCCTCTCATCAGATTTGACCTGAGGAGGGAATACCATACATACTCAATTGGGTATCTTACCCCACAGGAAAAAAAGAGGCAGAAGTTAAAAAAAAGGGACGTATGATAGCAGGGAGGGCAGATGTGGGTAGAGGTAATCAAAAACAAATACTTTTGAAAGGGGACAGGGTCAAGGGAGAAAATTCAATAAAGGGGGATAGGTTAGGAAGGAGCAAAATATAATTAGTCTTTTACCACATGAGTATTGTGGGAAGGGTTATACATAATGATATGCATGTGACCTATGTTGAATTGCTTGACTTCTTAGGGAGGGTGGGTGGGAAGGGAAGAGGCGAGAGAATTTGGAACTCAAAGTTTTAAAAACAGATGTTCAAAAACAAAAATAAAGTTTTTGCATGCAACTAGAAAATAAGATACACAGACATTGGGGTATAGAAATTTATCTTGCCCTACGAGAAAGGAAGGTAAAAGGGGATGGGAGGGGAGCGGGGTGATAGAAGGGATGGCTGACTGAGGAACAGGGCAACCAGAATATATGCCTTCTTGGAGTGGGGGGGAGGGTAGAAATGGGGAGAAAATTTGTAATTCAAACTCTTGTGAAAATCAATGCTGAAAACTAAATATATTAAATTAAATAAAAGAAAGAAAGAAAAAAAATATTGGTGTTAAAAAGATGGGCATTTGTTCAGGGAGCATCTTTGGGGAAGGGAGTCATTAAGAGCACTGCTCAAGTTTCCCAAATGTAATACAACTCTGTCTTTTCCTATTATTCTCAATTCTGGTCTGTTTCTTATTTATTTACAATGTCTGTCCTGTTCAAAATATAGTTATGGCCCATGCAATGGCATATTATTCATCTGGATAATAGGCTTTCTTCACGCACTTGGGATTTTCTATGTGGCCTAAGTATTTTGACTATCAAGAATCCAAGTAAGATGCTTCTAAGGTATCCAGGGTTTAATATAATTAATCCACAACACCTTTAAATTAGAGCATATGGAAAACCACATCATTTATAGGAAATTCTTCTATTGGATCTTTATGTTCTAGCAGGTTGTAGGGAATGTTTAATAGTACCTCTGGTGTGAGGGCTGCTAAGCCCTTTTCAGGGCTGCTTTGGCATTTACCTAATCAGACAAAGGTGTCTACCTAATCCACCCAACTCTCACCTGTGGCTCCAAGAAGCTGTAGCATGTGCAGCGGCCAGACCCTGGTAAACCATTTTGGCAGACAGACTAAACCAGATTCAGGGTGATCAAGGGGTCTCAAATCCTTTGGTGAGCTGGGGGGGGGTGTCTACCCAAGCATGTGAAAACTTCCCCTAGTAAGTGAGAACGATTTGTTTCAGGGTCCATGAAGGCAGTTGAAGCCGATACTGTGGAACATTTAGAGTTTGATTAGATATTAAAGACACCAAGGTCATCCATCCACTGCCTCTCAAGCCATCACCAGTTGTCTTGACTCTGTCCTGCTTCTACACTATGATGACTCTGGAATAGAAAGTGAGGCCTACAACTTGGTGCAACTCTGCCTCACTTAAATCCAACAGGCACAAATCAAAACACATTACGCATTTCATTTTTACCAATTTTATTTTTTACAAATCTCAAAGTCCTGAGGCAATAGACAAGAGACAAAGTAGCAGGTATGGATACTCTGGAAGCTATAGTCATAACCCTTGTACACAGGATGCCCAAGCCATAGGGTTGTCTCCTCATTGGAAGCTGCAGTGGGATTTGGCAGACACATGGGTCTTTGAGCAGCCTTTTTAGGACTGCACTCCTCCCCTCCTGGTGTGAGGAAGGGGCTAGAAAAGGTGCCCTAAAATTGTCTGCTTTACCAACTTTGGCCTGTTTATTGAGGCAGTAGAGATCCCACTCTGTGGCTGAAACATACAAAAAAGTCCAAAAATTTCTGCAAAGATGATTTCACTTATCATTTGTACATGGCATGGGCACACACTTACGGACCACATGAAATCCAGTTGACCTGAAAGACAAACAGCTCATGTTGCAAGATAACTTAGCAAGTATCACATCCAAATAGCAACCCTGAGTAAAACATGACCAGCAAAGGAAGTCCAGTTTACCAAATTTGGAGCTGGATGCATGTTTTTCTGGAGTAGCTACAGTAAAGGGGAGCAACGTGAAGCTGGCATAGGTTTGCAGTCAAGACTAACCTAGTCAGCAAGCTTGTATGGCTACCAAAAGGACAGGCTTATGACAATGACATTGCCACTTGCAGGAAAGCAACAGGCTACCATCCTTAGTACCTATGCTCCCACCATGATGAACTCTGATGAGATCAGAAAAAAATATTTATGAAGACCTGGACATGTTCATCATCAATGCACTGAAAGAGGACAAACTTATAATTCTGAATGACTTTAATAGTAGATTAGGCATAGTCTACCAGACATGGGTGGGAGTCATTGGGAGGAATGGAGTTGGAAACAGCAACAGCAATGGTCACTTACTACTGAAAACTTGTGCATCTAATGACCTTCTCATCACCAACACTTATACAATGTTATCTAAATGCAATAAACCTTCATAGATGCACCCTGGAAGCAAACATTGGCATTTAATAAACCATGTCATTGGAAAGAGAAGAGACAGAGAGGATGTGAGAGTAATGAACGCAGTGTGTTGCACAGAGTGCTGGACTCATCATAAACTTATTCTCTCCAAGGTAACCAGTAGCATTTATCAAACGTGACTGTCTCCAAGGCAGGTAAACCACCAGAAGGTTTAATGTTAACAGATTAGAGCCCTTCTCTAAGTGTGAACAGTTTGTTGCTAACTTGAAGGGAAAGCTGAACCAACATGTGGTTGGCAACAGTGGAGCAGAAAAGGAGTTGGCAGCTTTCAGAGATTTGGTGTACAGCTCTACATTTACTCATCTGGGTCAGAACACTCTCAAACATCAAGACTGTTTTATGAAAATGATTGGGATATTCAGAAGCTGCTAAATGAAAAATGAGAACTCCACAGGATATACCAGCAGGATAGTTCATACATCTCTAAAAAGGTAGCATTTAACTAACTTCATCCAAACTAAAGTGCAAGTGAAGCTTAGAGAGATGCAGGATTCTTGACTCAGTGAGACTGCAGCTGAAAGTGAGTTTTACACTGATAGTAACAATCCAAAGCACTTTTATGATGCTCTGAAGGCTATTTATGGGCCAAAGATGTACGGTATATCTCAACTACTCAGTGCTGACGGAGCCACATTGATTCGTGATAAGGACATGATCCTGGAGAGATGGGCTGAAACTTCCATAGTGTTCTCAAAAGACCATCATCAATCAATGCTGAAGCCACCGACCATAAACCTTGGGTTAGAGTCAATCCTTCTCTAACCAAATTTTCAACTGAAGAAGAGGTTCTGAATGTCGCTAGGTTCCTTTCCTGTGGCAAAACAGCTGGTGGTGATTCTATTGCAGTGGAGATTTACAAGGTGGAAGGGTCCCTTGCTCATACAAAAGTTGACTGAAATTTTCTAGGTTATTTGACAAGAAGTTATCCCCCAGGAGTTCAAGGATGCCTCCATTGTCTATGTCTATCAAGGTAAAGGAAGTTGACTGTCCTGTGACAATCATAGGGTAGTGGGTCCTCTCTCTTAATCATTGGTGGCAAGATACTTGTCAGAGTCCTTTTCAATAGGTTGATCCTTCATCTGGAAGATGGTTGTCTACCTGAGAGCCAGTGTGGCTTCAGAACGGGCTGAGGAATGGTCAATATAATATTTGCTACCTAACAACACTAAGAAAATGTCAGAAGCAGAATACACAATACATAATGTTTGTTGATCTGACCAATGTCTTTGATGATACCAGTCACGAGGACCTACAGAAAATTATGTCAAAATTTTATTGCCTGGAGAAGTTCATCAATATTATTTAGCCCAGTATTGGGCTAAACTGTCAAGAATTCAAACTCTACTGCAGAGAGCACAAGTCCAATGGGCTGGACATGTTTGGATGCCAATTTCACGATCTCATGTCTGCCTGGGTTTTGGAAACTGAATGATGCTCTTGTGCTTTCTCAGTCACCAACGGAATGAAACAAGGCTGTGTGCTTGCCCCAAAGCTTTTTAGCATAATGTTTTCAGAAATGTTGTCAGACACCATCAGTGAGGATGAACATGGCATTCAAAGTCAGATGCTGCACTGATGGTAAATTATTTAACTTGAAAAGGTTACAAACCAAAGCTAAAGTAGAGGGAGAGTTGCTGCATGATTTTTTGTTCACAGATGATTGTGCACTTAATGAAGCCTCTGAAGCTGAGATACAACAAAGTATGGCTCGATTCTCTGATGCTTGTGCTAAGTTTGGCCTAACAATTAACACCAAGAAAGCACAGGTTCTCCACCAGCCACCATCATTCCATCCATATGTGGAACCATCTGTTAAAGCAAATGGAGAAAATTTGAATGCTGTGGATAAGTTCACTTACCTTGGTAGTGTACTTTCCAGGGATGTACACATTGACAATGAGGTTGACACACACACATTGCCAGAGCTAGCTCAGTGTTTACAAGGCTCCAAAGCAAGTATGGGAGAGGAAAGATATTAGATTGCTTACACAACTGAAGGTCTACAGAGCCTTTGTGCTGACCACATTGTCGTATGCCTATGAAACTTGGACAGTATACCAGTGCCATGCCAGGAAACTGAACTGATTCCATTTGAATTGTCTTAGGAAGATTCTCAAGATCACCTGGCAGGATGAGGTACCGGTCACTGAGGTCCTTTCTTCAGCGAAACTGTCAAGCATTCGAACTCTACTGTGGAAAGCACAATTCCGAGGGGCTGGCCACATTTGAATGCCAAGTGTACACTTCCCTAAAGACTATTTTATGGAGTATTCACGCAAAGAAGGTGCTCACATGGTGGTCAGAAGAAGTGATACAAAGACTCTCTCAAGTTCTCTCTGAACAACTATGAAATTGATTGTGTGACATGGGAGATGTTTGCAAAAGACTGCCCAGCATGGTGTGCCCACATCAAAGAAGACACTGTACTCTATGAGCAAAGCAGAATTGTAATACCTCAAAAGAAATGTGAGATGCACAAACTTAGAGACATCTCCACCTAAAATGTTCATATGTCTTATTTGTGCCCAACCTTTGGTAGAGAATTTCAAGATTTTGTTCTGATTGGCCACAGTTGAACACAAGGTAAGTTGACTCTAACATAGTGATGCCATTTTGGCCCTCTTTGAGACTGAAGGACAATAATCAACCATGCTATAACACATCCTCCGAGACAACGGAGAACACCTTTGGCAAGGATGTATCTCTTTATTTTTGTATCATTTTATATTTCTACTTAGAGCATTGCTAAAACTAAAATTGTCATTGTGTCTAACAAGGAATCTTTCGCAATATTAGCATATGTGTGAGAGAAACCGCACTGGAGGTTTCCGATTTTGTTTGTTTGCTCTGAATAAAAGAAGTTCCCACCTGCTAGGTTTTTTTCTCCTGTTGCTGTAATAACAATATGGCTAACAGCTACTGTGGCTGTGTAAGACCAACAACAAGAGCACAGAGAAGAGCTGTGAACACAGGTTCTTTGATCTGCTTTTCTAAGGAAAGCAACTTTAAAGGGTTAACAATCTCAGTTTAATATATCATTCACTTAGTTCAGGGGGAAAAGATCAGCCTCCTGAACTTCCGGGCAAATACAAACAGAAATTACAAGCATACATTATAACCAGAGCAAATAACACAAGCCAGTCTATCTGTAGCAATACATAGTTACCAGGGAAGCAGCAACATCTGGGTTATCTATCAAAGCCCGGGCAGGGCGGTTTCAATGGCTTGCCCAGAGTTTCATCACTCTTTCAATGACTGTACCCCAAAAGTCAAACAATAACCTACCAGTACATATACCCTGTTCAGGACCCTGAGGGCTTGAGGCTGACCATTTGGGTTGTGAGAAGTCACTAGTACCACTGTCTACATTGTTTCCAATCAAGGACTGCTGATTGTCTTAGCTCTAAGAAACACTCCAAGAAAAAAATAATTCCACTTTACCTGCTCCATCCAAACAAAGGATAGACTCATTAAAGGCAATTAAGAGAAGAACAGCAAAAAATCCTGCCCGGATTGCCATTACAGTTGTCAATTTTGGGTTGACTATAAATTGCTGTGCCCCAAGGCAAAAAACCAATTGTTTTTCTTTAAAGGACCTCTTCCTTATCATGACCTTTGTTTCACATACATGCTCTGCAAGGAACCATTAATAATTAACTATAAAATAATAACAGTGACTCATATATACTGTGCTTTGTTACCCCCCAAAATCTTGTGAGTTATTGAACATACTATTATTCCCAGTTTATGGAAGCATAAATTAGAGTTTTGTTGTTCAGTTGTTTCAATCATGTCTCTTTGTAACCCTATTTGGTGTTGTCTTGGCAAAGCTACTAGAATCATTTGCCATTTCCTTCTCCAGCTCATTTTATAGATTGAGGAAACTGAGGTAAACAAAGACTTGCTCAGAGTCACACAGCTAGCAAGTGTCTGAAGCCCCGATTTGAATTCAGGACGACTCATCTTCCTGACTCCAAGCCTAGCACTCTATCCACTGAACTACCTACCTATTCTAACTAGGGTATAGAGGACTAAAAGCCTAAGGCCACAAACTGAAAGGTCAGGGCTTGATGATCCCAGTTCCCTTACCTCATTTCCCACTTTGTCCTTTTATTCAAGTACACAGCCAAATTTTATTATAGTGGCAGGGAATTTCAGGGTAGAATAATAGATTTAGTACTAGAAAGGACCATAGGGACCATCCAGTCTAAACTTTTTTTTCCCTTAAAAAGGAAACTAAGGCCTAGAGTGATTAAGCAATTTGATTAAAGTAGTAAGTTGCATGTTGAGATTTAAACCACTGTCTTCTGATTTTAAATATATCATCCTTTTCACTGTACTGTGCTGCCTCCCAGCCAAAACAACCCACTTTGGGCTTCTATTAGAACTGCTTTCTGAGTTGACATCTCCATTACCAAGGTAATGCTTGTGCATAAGTAATATCTGAAAAAAAATCCATGAAACAATAGAATTTTAGAGCTTTTAGGAACATTAGAGATTAAGCCTTCTCATCTTACAGATGAGGAAGCTGAGGACTAAAAGGTGAAATTAGTATGTTGAGGGCAACATCCACACCTGATATTTTCCCAAACCAATATTTGTTGAATGAATGATAAGCTCCAGATCTAGTTAATGATGAAGCCAATACTAAAACATAGGTCTTCTGATTTCTACTTCAACATTTTAAAAAATATATTTATATTAACTTTGTTATGAGTACAGAATTTCATCGAAGTGAACCGTACAACTACAGAAGCATTTCTTGAATCGATTTCATTTGGTCCTCTTTCTATTATTTTTCTATCTCTTTTCTTTGTCTTGGACCTTGGATGCTTCTGATAGGCTTTCCTCTAGCTTCACAACAATGAATCTCTTACTTTTATTCTTAGTCTTGGTTGCAGTTCTCATGATTGTCGTAGTAGCCTTCTTAGTAATATTTCATTGGATTATCTCCTTTTATTCCTGAAACTTGGGTGTCATAGACACCTATGTTACATGTTGCTTCCAGCTCCATCCTCATTTCTGCCCCATTTCCCCGGCTTTTTCTAATGGTTCCTTAAATAAAGCCAGTATAATCCAGTTGGGTTGGAAAGAGATAGGAAATAGAAAGACAAATGGAGAGAGGGAACACAGTCATGAAAACATCTAATTCAGCCCCTTCACTTTTGGATGAGTTCAGTGATTCCTGGGTATGTTTTCAAAGTCAATCACTTTGGCTTTACAGAAACCATGCAGTTTTTCAAAGTGTTTTTCCCCCTCTTCCGTCATTTCTTTAGTTCTGCATTTTTTTTTTTGAAATTTAAATCTCTCTTTTTCAGAACCTCTACCATTTTGGTTACCTTCTCCATGTTGTGTTCTAAATTGTTTACTCTGTTGAGGTATAAATATTCTAACCTTTGTTTTACTTACTTAATTTGACATTGAGGGTAATGTTTTCTGACCTAATTTCTATACTTACATATTCTTTTGAAATTATTAGTTCTTGTTTGAACCAGTATATAGTTTCTTGCTATTTTTCCATATCTTCTGGAGACTCTATTCATTGTAGATATTCCTTCAAAATATAATATTTATTCAGTGTTAGATTTTTAAAAAAAATTATTCATTTTTCCTTTTGACTTTATGGTTTTTACTAATGCTTTATCTTCTTGGAAATTAAGCTACTGCACAGATCTTTTCTCTTAGATTTTTGTTCTTTCAGTTGATGTTGTTTTGTTTTGTTTGGCCTTCTCAGGTGCTTGGAGTGGAGAGTATTTATCTGTTGGGAAGGAGTCATTTGATTTCAAGTTCAGAATAAACTCATGGGGTGATTGTTAATCCTAGCTTGGTTTCTATAACCTTTCCTCTTGGTCAAAGAAGAAAACCATTTTCCTTATAGCAAGTTTTGCACTGATATGTCTTTCATCTTCCTCCTTTAACCTTGTCCCCATGCGGTTAGGTTCTTGTCCTGTTTGTAGTTGGAAAAATCAAGGTCATCTGCCTCTAGGTAGGTTTTGTGTGTATCAGTTCAGACTTAGTTATTGCCCAAGAAAAATTAGAACTGGGCTTCCACAATCAGATTTTGAAATACAACAAATCTTTGAGTTTCCTTGAGATGGACTGAACTGCAGGGTGGACTAGGGGTGAAGAGAGTGAGTAGGAATTTAAAGCATTAAGTTCCCTTGTGTTATTTGATGGGAGGTTTGCCTCATGTGGAGATTCTTTTTTCTTGTCTTCTGGGGTCATCTGTAATTCCTGTGGATTTGGATAACATTTCCTTCATTTAGTTTGAGGGCAACTATTCCACCACCTTACCATTCACAAGCTGATAATCACATTTGGTAGGTTGAGCATCCATTTTTCTGGGTGTTTTCTGGACTTCATAATAGGACAGAGTGATTTGATTTTTGCAAGAAATCTTGGTCAATATTGGGCAGAGAGAATTTTTTACTTCCTGTGAGTAGAATGTCATGTTAGTACACCCTATAGAACTTGATGTTTTATAACCTATTAATAGTTCATTTTTATTCTTGTGAAACACTGACCTTTTTTGGAAAATCTCCACTATAGTTCTTCATGCCATAATAACAAATGTTATGTTTACTTCCAGGAGAGCTTGATAGACTCAGTGAAAAGTCTGGTAGACAACGTTAGATCAATAATTTCTGGAAATGTATCTAGCTGTTTGTGGATATTTATTTATTTCCCATTTTATCCACATCCATACTTAGAGTTGATTTGCCTCATTAGAAATAGCATTCACTAAGGGTTCTAAGTCAAAGTTATGATTCTTCTTTCAAAAATGTGTAAGGCCTGATAGTTTTTTGTCTTGTTTTATTGTTTTTATCTTAGCATAAGAGTAGATGGGGAAGGAGAAAGGTACACAAAAAGGAAAAAAAGGGGAATAAAGGGAGAGAGGAGAGAGGAAAGACGAGAGAGAGACAGAGACAGAGAGAGAGAGAGACAGAGAGACAGAGAGAGAGAGGGAGAGAGAGAGAGAGAGAGAGGGAGAGAGAGAGAGAGAGAGAGAGAGAGAGAGAGAGAGAGAGGGAGAGAGAGGGCTGGAGGGAGGGAGGGAGGGAGAGAGAGAGAGAGAGAGAGATAGTGAGGGAGAGAGAGAAAATTATTTTGTGGAACCTAGAGTAGACAGAAAAAAGTAACAAATACAAGAAACTGTTCCTGATCTCTCCTTCCCCCACCTCTCTCTTCCCTCTCCATTGTTAATATTCTCTTTTTCCTTAAATTACCTTATATTTACCAGTATGCTTATAAGTTTTATCTCCACCTCTCTCCCCCACCCCAGAATATAAACTCTATGAGAACAAGGCCTGTTTCATTGTTGTTTTGTATTCCCATTGTCCCAGAGTCCTTTGCATATAATAGGGGCTTAATATTTATTGAACTGAATAGAATAATTCTAAAGAGAAAATGGACTCCTCTAAGGTACAGTAATTTAACTAATAACTATAAGAGGAAGTTTATTATAAAATGTTTAATAGAATAATGGAGGCTTGGCTTAGATATAGATAGATTCACCCATGCATCTTTACAATCACACTATTTTTTATGTATTTGGAATGGAATATAAACTCACTACTTTTCAAGTCAGCTAAACTTTGACAATAATAACAATAGTAATAATGGCTATAATTAATCTCAATAATAGCATGTGGCTTATTCTATATATAATTACTGGCTCTAATGGGAATGAAGATGAGAAATCAGTTGCCCAGTGGTATAAGCAAAGGACTAGGAGACTTGTGGTTCCTCAGCTGGTGCACTGTGCTAAGTGTCCCCTGACAGACTGAAGCAGAGAATCAGGGCAAGCAATTCAGGAAGAAGAAAACCTCTACTTTCATTTGAATTACATGGGTAATTTAGGGAAGAGTCAGGGTTTGGCCTCAATCATCCGAAGAATGGCTCCATTTTTCCATTTCATCTTGGCAGCAAAACCTGGGATGATGTGAGAATGGAAGTCACTTGACCCTCTCAGTATTTCATTCCTCTACCTATGAAATAGGCAGGATTGTCTGCCAAGCTATGGAGAGTCTTAAGTTGGAAGCAGGTGGTACAGGTAAAAATGCTGGTTGTTTTAGTTTGTTCTAATTATTTGCTAGTGGCATATGGAAGGAGATTGTCAATTAGGTAGCTAGGATACAGACCACCAAGATTTTTATAGACTGGGACCTATGTTTAAATCCTGATGGGAAGTAAACAGGAAGCTATTTGTTTAAGGGATCCTAAAATTTTCACTGCCACTGAAATCCAGTCCCTCCTGGGAAGAAATGCAATAGCTGTTTAATTGCCCAAAGCATCTCTAAACAACAATTAAGGACAGGAAGTGAAAAGTACTGTGTCCAATTAAAACTGCAATAGCAATAATTAATTAGTGGCAGCAAATACTTTGCATTGGTCTTATCAGGGTTCCAATGACTAGCATCCCTTGATATGTACATGAAAGTACTTTATGGGAATTAAATAATTTATGTCGATATCCAGATACCACTTTGATTTGCAGAAAGTACTTTATGATCATTATTCATAATATCTTATCTAGTAATAAAATAATATGAATCTTCCAGTCCATGATAAATTGTCTTTTTAATGTGAAAATTATAATGTAATATAATCAGAAGGAGATTAAAAATGAAAAATAAAGGAAGTTGACATACTGAGAGGTAGATTGGTAAAAAGAAATAATATATTGTATCAAGAATAGGAAGAAATGGATTCTATTCCAGGTTCTTCCACTTTCTAGCCATAGTCACTTAATCAGAAACTCTTCTTTCTCCTCTCTAAAATGGGGATAATAATACTTGCACTATCTATCTGACAGAAATGTTGTGCACATCAAAGTAGATGTTAAAAGTGCTTTAAGAACTGTAGCAAAATGCTTTGCACCTACAAGCAACAATCATTGTTAAACAGGAAAATGTAAAGCCAACCATAAGGCTGGATTTGGAGGAAGAACAACCAGACTTCTCTGCACAACAACTCTACACAGGACTGGAAAACAGATCAGACTGGGTCCTGGAAACCCAAGGACAAATCAGTGAGTCCTTTCTCCACCCAGGTCAGCATAGGGAGATAGAAATCTTTGGACACTGTGGCAGGCACAAACCAGGAGGATATCTATGTAGAATTTTTCCCAGTAGGATCTGACACTATTCAAGGAACAGGAATAGGTGCCAAATGGTAGCTCTGTTGTTCATACCTCAGAACCTGGATTTAGAACCAGTATGGACCACAAAGTTGACTTGTACCTAGGGGTGTGGACCAGGACAAGAAGCCATTTATTAAGTCCAAGGTTGTATACTTTTTAAAGAGCAAAACCAGAAGTGAATAATAGCTGTGTCTCTGACCACAGGAATAGAACAATGATTCATATATAGACCCTAGCCCAGTAGAAAGTCTGTAGTGGAATAACCAAAGTAAGGAGCTTAGGCCAAGGGGGAACTTGTATTTCTATTACTCTGAAATTGCAGAGTCTTCCATCCAGTTGACAGTGACCAGTGTCAACTAAAGTGTACTGGTGCTCCAACCATGGCTAAGTCCACAATTATATTATTCAGACCTAAATTTGGGTTAGGCACATGGAAAACTCAAACTTGGAGAGAAGTGATCAGACTTCACCTTGAAACAGACTGCTTCAGGTGTACCAAAAGCTCCAGGTGGCCAGCCTGAGTTGCCTCTGAGATGTTTAAAGAATATAATACTTATTTCATGGAGTAAGTAGCAGCAGGGGCCAAGAGAATACAAAAGAAGGAGGAAGAGGAGGAGGAGGAGGAGTTGGAGAAAGAGACTAAATAAGTCCTAGACATTTCCTCTCGAAGTGCACAATACCTGATCTTAACACAAAGCTTGAATTTGAGGAGCAATGAGAAGGAATCCCACCATAAAGAGCTATTATACTGTCAGGGAGAAAAGAAAGAGGGAAATGACCTCTCTGTACAAAAATATATCCAGCAGCTGTTTGTGCGGTAGTAAAAAAAAAACTGGAACTTAAGAAGTTACCAAGAAGATTGAACAAAATTATAGTACATTAATGTAATTTAATTGTTGCTGCTCATCCTTTGTTTTCAAAAAAGGACTGATGATCTAATGCAATTTAATATTATTGTAATATAAGAAATGATGAAGTGTATGATTTCAGGGAAACCTGGGGAGACTTGCATGAACTGATGTAGAGTGAAGTGAACAGAACCAGGATAATGATTTGTACAATAACAACATTGTAAAGTCAAACAATTTTGAAAGACTTACAAATTCTGATTATCACAATGATCAGTCACTATTCCAAAGGATTTAGGATAAATATGCTATCCTCCTCCACTCCACAGAAGTAATGGATTTTGTGTGGATCAACATATAACTGATTCAGGAATTTGTTTAGCTTGACTGTGAATATTTGTTACCAGACTAGTTCTTATTTTTTCTTTATTTCTTTCAAGGGAGTAGAACGGAAGGGAGGAGGGACAGAAAATGAATCTTTATTAATTAAATAAACAAATTCAATTTTTCAAATGGTGTTGCAAACTAGCAAAGATTTCAGGGGCAGCCATCATTGCCATAGCACTTGTCCCTCAATTAAGCAGTAGTTTTCAAAGCTGTAATAGCTAGGGGTGGGGAAACTGCAGCCTCAAGGCCACATGTGGCCCTCTAGGTCCTCAAGTGGGGCCCTTTGACTCAATCCAAACTTCACAGAACAAATCCTTTTACTAATAGACTTGAAGACGTAGAAGTCCACACAAGGCTTCTTGCATTTGCTGGAGCCCACAAACACCTCATTCTACTCTTGGGGAGTGGCTGTGGGTGGAAGCCCTTTATGGTGCAAGGGAAGAAGCTAGTCTCCTAAAGTTATTTGCTGCCTCGATTTCTTTGGGTTGTGTGTTTAAAAAAATATTGCAATGGGTTTCTCTGGTAAATGCTAGCTCCTTGATGAGGTTCCTTAATGAAAGGGTTTGTCCATGCTAACTCTTTCTGGCTAGAGTTCAGTCATCTTCCTTCTTAAAAAATAAATAATTAATTAATTTTAATTTTCAACATTCACTTCTATAAGTTTTAAATTTTCTCTGCCTCACTCTCCTCCCCCCTCCCCAAGATAGCATGTCATCAGCTATAGGCTCTACATATACATTCTTATTAAACATACTTTCACATTAGTCATGTCATATAGAAGAATTAGAATGAATAGGAGAAACCATGAGAAAGAAAAAAACAAAACAGAGCAAAACAAAAAAAAGAGAGTAAATAGTATGCTTTGATCTACACTCAGACTCCATATTTCTTTCTCTGGGTGTGAATGGCATTTTCTATCATGAGTGTTTTGGAGTTATTTTAGGTCCTTGCATTGCCGAGAAGAGCTAAGTCTATCAAAGTCAGTCATTGCACAATGTGGCTGTTACTGTGTACAATGTCCTCCTGGTTCTGCTCACTTCACTCAGCATCAGTTCATACATGTCCTTCCAAGTTTTATGAAATCTGCCCACTCATCATTTCTTATAGCACAATAGTATTCCATTACATTCATACACCATAACTTGTTCAGCCATTCCCCAATGAGGGCACATCCTCAATTTCCAGTTCTTGGCCACCACAAAAAAGCTGCTATAAATATTTTTGTACATCCTTTTCCCATTTTTATGATTTCTTTGGGATATAGCCCTAGAAGTGATATTGCTGAGTCTGTCATCTTCTTTAAACCCAAATTTCCATGCTTGGCAAAACCCTTAAAAATGGAACTTAAATAGTAGACATGAATATCTTCCAAATACTTGTTTGATTTTGCCCCTGAATGATGGCATTCAGCTAATTGTATGTATATATAGAGAGATCACGATTATCCCAAGCTTGAATGAGATTTTGTCCCCCTTGAAGCTTCTGAAGACTGATTGTGATATCATAAGTGGTACATTATGACTTGACAAGAAGCCCCAAGCAAGGAAGTCAGTAGTGGAAAGTTGGGTTGTGGTGTGTGTGTGTGTGTGTGTGTGTGTGTGTGTGACCCTTTTATATAAGGGAAACTGAGAATAATTCATCTCCTTTTCCTTAACAGAACAACACAAAACACACAGAACCCCTGACTACTTCATTTTGAATATTTCTAAATATGTTTTAGTAAATTTTTACGTATTCTTCCTTTTGAAAGACATTTGATAATGAGCCATGTAAAGTTTTGTGGTGGGAACATTTTTTAGTTGTCAAAATTTTGTGTTTAAAATAACACACCAAAACTCTTGTGCATTCTCATCTTGTCCCGCTTTAAATTTGCCACCACAGGTGAGGAGGGGGCCCACCCAGCATCCTGCAGGCTTTCCTCCATTTTCTTTAACATTATAAACTAGGAATTACAATAAACCACCACTGCCCTTAAGAAGGGCCATTGATTATTGGTAATCCTTGTATGAAAGGAACAACCAGTCCTGGTTCTGTGAAGTGTGGATTCAGTCAAAGTACTGCACTTGAGGACCTAGAGGGCCATATGTGACCTCAAGGCTGTAGGTTCCTCAATCCTAGTAGCCAGTACTCTACAGCCTGATGCTGAATTCTGGCAGGTAAACATAAAATAGTATGTCCCAGTAATCTGGAAAGAGATAGAAGCCCACTTGTTAATGGCTAAACTTTAGAGAAAATCACCAGAAATCTTTAGATAATATGCTTTTTTGCCATAAACTTTGTTCACAAGTTTGCTCTACCCACACTTACAAAATCACAGATCATTTCAAGAGCTGCAGTACTAGGATCTGTAACAAGGTATGTACAGTGAATTAGGAAGACTCCAACTGGTCATATTCTGGTACTCAAACTAACCCCAGATTATCCATCCTGGTTATCAATAGAGGCAGATTGGGAATTAAGGACAAAGACATACAAGTCCAGTCTCTTGCATCTTAAATAAAATGTTTACCTGTGTAGACTTGGCCATTAACTTTGTTTTGTATTATCTAACAGCATTACAAATGGATATATGTATCTATGTATAACATAGATACATATATATGACATTAATTCATATACACACATGCCAGAATCCTCCTCACCTCACCCAACCCAAATCTGATTTGATTTGCTTAAAATCTAAGCATGACCTACAACTTTCTCTTAGTATCTTAAACTTAGATTAAGTCTTCTTATTTATCTCCTTAGCAGAAGCAGTGAGAGTTTCCAAAGTGGATCACACACATGTTTTTAGAACCTGTACTAGATAAGCCAAGGCCAATGTCATGGCATTATGTTCTGGGTGCTGCAAGGTAAGGGCTGTAACTCCCTCTTGCTTACACATTTTTTAGTGGTTACTTGCTGTCCAAGTACCTAAAATTTGAAGATCTAATTTTAAAACCCATCATCTAACTGACCTTCCTCACATTCTGGATAGGACCATTGGGAAGAGGCAAGGGTAGTGAATGAGATCACTGGGATTTCTTCTATCCAATGAACTTGTTTACTTCAAAGTTTACCAATAATATGGTTTCTATATTTCTATAGGTTTCTATATTTCTACAGGTTTCTAGATAGAAGAAGCCTTAAAGGCCATTTGATCCAATTTCCTTATGTAACAGTGGAAGAAACAGGTCAAGAAGAATAAAGCATATTGTCTAAAGTCCCACAGTTCATATAAAGTAAAGCCAGGGTGCAGACTGAAGTTCTTCATCTCCTACTCCAATATTCTTATTGTTCAGTTATTTTTCAGCTGTGTTTGACTCTTCATGACCCCATTTGGGGTTGTTTTGGCAAAGATAACTGGAGTGGTTTGCCATTTCCTTCTCCAGCTCATTTTACAGATGAGGAACTGAGGCAAAGAGGGTTAAGTGACTTGCTCAGGCTCACACAGCTAGTAAGTGTCTGAGACCAGATTTGAACTCAGGATGATGAACCTTCTTGATTAACTGTCCAGTATTCTTGTTACTATATCACCATGCTGTTTTATATGTCAGACTAATCTAATGATTTGGATAAAGGCATAGATGCTGCTTTATTAAAGATGTAGATGAAGTAAAACTGGAAGACATAGTGCATTGCTGGTAAAAAAAAAGATTTTTTGAAACTAGGACACTGAGCAACAACTAAGAACATGAAATTTGATTAGGATAAATGAAAAAAATCAATTTCCCAAGTATAAGATGGAGAAGATGTGTCCAGATTCATAAAAAATGTATGGGGGTCATATAATTGGACATAACCTCATTATTACTTAATAAAGTGAAAATAGTTGTCAAAACAACAAACAAAAACAGCCTGCATGAAGAACAGTGTACAGGATTAAGAAGGTGATAGTATTTTCAACTATGCCTTGGTCAGACCAAAATTAGAGTGTTATGTTCAGTTTGCGGCACCACATAGTAGGAAAGACATTGATGAGCTGGAAACAATATAGAGAAAGACAATAAACATAGTGAAGGGCCTTGTGTTTGTGCTATATAAGAAACTATTGATAAAATTGGGGATTTTTAGTTTGGAGAAGGGAATGATTGGGGGGTAGGGAAAGAAACCATGATAGCTGTCATTGAGTATTAAAAGGGTATCCTGTGGAAGAGGAATTAAATTTGCTCTGCTTGGCCTCAGAGCATAAAATTGAGAACGATTGGTAAATGCTGAAAGAGATAAAATTGAGCTCCATCTAAAGAAAAAAGCTTATTAAGAAATAGGATTGTCCGAGAATGGAATGAGCTGTTTCTGGAGGCATACATTCCATTTCACTGAAGGACTTCAGATGGGATGGTTGCTTGTTGGGAACATCATGGGAATTTATTTTAGACTATTAGTTTCACTAGATTCCCGCTAAGGTTCCTTCTACCTCTGGAAATTCTCTAATTCAGTCAAGTAGTCCCTGCCATCAAAGAGTGTCTTGAGTCTTTCTTTGCAGCTCCAGCCTTTCTTTGCATCTCCAGTGCTTGGTACAGTGCTTAGCACATAATAGAAATGCAATAAAAGCATATTGACTGACTTATTGACTGAAGTATATGACACATATAGAGACAACTTTTGGCAGAGTAGGGGGTCTAGATCTGTGATTTTTTAGAGTGTAAGTTGTTCCCAGCAAGAAAACTTCTTTTCCAAATTTAGATCAATAATTTATATTCTTAGAGAGATATTGGATTTCTGTTTTGGGGGGAAGGGAGGTGAATAGAAAAGTTAAGTGATTTTCCCAGGCTAAAATAGTCAAAGTAAGAAATTTATCCTGGATATATATGTATGTATGTATACCTATACCTATACCTATACCTATACCTATACCTATACATATACATACATATGTGTGTATACACACATGTGTGTATATGCTATTGTGTTTTTGGAGTCTACTTCTTTAAATCTTAGCTCTAGCTAAGAACCTAAGAAATAAGTTCTTCATTCCCCACTTGCCTTGGTCTGATTAGGAGCCCCATCTTGAACCCTGTTTCTTGGACGAACAAGGGCTTGCCTTTATTTTATCATCATTGTGTCTGCCTTTTGGAGCACTCAAACTTGGTGAGTGCCTAGTTCACTCTCTTTCTTAAGAAAACTTGAATGACCAGACTTCCAAAAGCTCTTTCTTTCTCTCTAAGTAGTTATGTGGCTGTCACTGTCATTATTGGTGATCAAAAGTAATGATAGCAGTAATAACTCATATTTCTATTTCATATTAGTGTTTCCAAAGTACTACTGTAAATTTGCTTCTCTACCTTAGTGATGTCAAACTCAAATATCTATTTTGTATTATATTATTATGTATGTAAGTACTCATGCATGTATGTTTGTATTTTGTTGAACATGTCACAATTATGTTTTAATCCACTTTAGGGCTTGAGTTTGATAACTCTCCTACCCTATGTCCTATGTACTGCTATTGCTATCTAAGTTCCCTCCTCCATGTAGGTCATTTATCACTCCTCTCCTGTCCATGAAGTTTAAACCACCATGCAGAGGCTGCTATCTGGTGCATGCTGCCTCCATTTTATACTACTTGTGTGACATTGGGCCAATCACCTAATCTCTATAAATTTCATTTTCCTTGTTTGTTAAATGAGAGTCTTAGAAAGATGATCTCTTGGTTATTTTTATGGTTTGGATGGAATTGGAGTCAAAATAACCCTCATTGTTGCTTCACGAAGCATCTTAAAAAGGAGGGGAGAAAGGTAATATACACACATGTATATGTATGTATATGTGTGTACGTGTATACACACACAACTGTAGATGATTGTGCTTAAGAGAAAAGGTTTTTGCTCTTGTTGTTGTTTGTGTGGTGGTTTCATCCATGCACAAAAAAAAGGCATTTCAATAGCTCAAAGGGTCTGTGATGTCATCATGTGGAAACTTCCTTTACTGGCTAAACTACTAACCTTTGTACATCTTAGTAAATAGTCTTCATAAGATGGGGACCAAATAAGTCATCATGTGGTAGTGAAAAACTTCTGGGGATCAGCCTCCTTGCTAGGATGGTCCTCTGACCAGAAGCGCACATTCATCAATAGATCCATATTCAAAGTCGTTCATGCTGAGTAATACCTGTCAGTGCTTGTGCTTCACTTTTTAAGCCCAAACAAGCCCAGATCTCCTCCACATCATGATGAAACATCAGAGTAGGGCCCTTTGTAATAAACATATTATTACTTCTCCCTAATAATGCTGGCTAGGATCCCATGCCATGCTGTCTATCAGCATGGGTAGTTAAAACTTAAATGTGTCTAAACTAAATCAGTTAATCAGTACTTTCACAAGGCTCATTTTGTGGTTGCGCTACTCTGCATTTATTTTTCATCTCTAGTTGAATGCCCATACCTATAAGACTGGGTCTCACTGCCTGAGGCTTGAGGCAGGCCTCAGAGTTAACTACTTAAGAGGCAGTTAGAAATCAAGGAGAATGGAAAAGCTGAAGGCAAGGTTGGTTTATTAGTGCCTATGTTGATTAATCAAGGACTAGGCTGGCACTTTGTAAAAATGCCTTGAGGTAGAGTTTGAGGCAATCAGCCTCATGGAAACTGCTTGATTGCTACGAAAGTAGCAGCTTGCTCTTGGCCTCTGTATTTGTTCCTGTCAAACCTGTATTATGACCTTCAGTAGGGACAATGACCCTACCTCCTCCATTGTTTATAAAGCCCATGACTACATACTTGGCAGTTCTGCTGTGCAAGTAACTTCATACACAAAAAAGCCAGCATCGAGATTCACAAATAGTTTCATATTACTGTTTCATAAAGGAATCTCTGATATTGTATTAGCCTTGCTTTTGTATTTTGCTAGGAGCAGGAACGCCTACAAATATGTCAAAAATTATTTTCATCTTACTTTTCAGAGTGTGCATCATGGAAATGAAGTTAGCCTCATCCTTCCTGACACAATAAGCTGCCACAGAGCTGTAATAAGGAGATGCTTGAATAATTTATAATTTGCAAACAAAAATTCATCTGATTATGTAGAAATGACACACATTCTACATTACAACATGCATTATCAAAGAGCTTTTTAAAAAAATTGGCTTCTGATTATTTGCACAAATTGAAGAAACATAACTGTGAATCATATTACTTTTAAATTATTATTATTTTTCCATTTTAGCTATGGTAAGGTCTTTACAAAACCAGGCAGCAATTGTGTAATTAGTATCTGCCAGTCACTCATTTATGAAGTTACTTTAAAAAGCACTTTTCTTTGTGGTTGAGAAAAGAAGGCCTATAAGATAACTATGGAACTCATTGTTTCTTTCTCTAGGCAACAGCTACTTTCAGAGTGATATAGCACTAAGGATTCACACCCATCTCAAGCTCACTTTGTCTTTGCAACACTGAAAAAGGACATATAATCCATGATTTTTACCTTGTTGCCATGAAATTTTTTATCTCATCTTCTGGTCCAGTGTCAATCATAATGCTGACAAAGCTCCTGTTGTTAAAAGAAACTCTTTGACTAAAATCGATAGGTTGGATTCACTTTGAGCAGTTCGGTAGAAGATATCCTTTATGGAGGGAGGAAGGAAGACTAGTGGTAGAAAAAGTACTGGATATGAAGTCACAAGACATGAGTTCCAATCCTGACTCTGCTGCCTGTTAACTTAGACTTTCTGCAAACTCTCTTAAGCTTTCTCTCCTGACACATAGGAAGACTGGAAAGAGTACTGGGCCTGGAGTATAGAAGACGTGAGTTCAAATCTGTCCTCAGACACTTGTCACTATCTATGACTCTCAGTGTCCTCATGTGTGAAATGGTGATAATAGGACCTACCTTCCAGGGTCATTTCGAGGATCCAATGAAATAAGATATGTAGAAATGCTTTGAAAACTTTACTATTAAAATATTAACTATTGTAATAATTTTCTGTGAAATGAGAGGGTTGGACTAAATTATTGATTCTTAACCTGAGGTCCATGGAAGGATTCTGAAGAGGTCTTAGGGGGTCTGTAAAGTTGAAAGGGAAAAAAAGATATCCTTATTTCAATATAATAATTGGTTTTCTTTATAATCTTACGTCTTTTATTCATTTAAAAACATTATTCTGAGGATACACTGATGACACCAGACTGTTTATGACACCTTTGTGTCATAAACATATTTCTCCACCTCTAAATCCTACAACTACTCGTTTCAAAAAGGATTGGACAAAATCTTTCTCAGATAAAGGATTTGTAACTTTAAAGGAACCTAGCTTTTCATTTACTTCTATCAGTGAGGTGGTACAATAGATAGGCCACTGGGCCTGGAATTAAGAAAACTTGAATTAAAATCTTCCCTCAGACACTTATCAGTTGTGTGATCCTGGGTTACTCGCTTAATTTTTGTCTGCCTCAGTTTTCTGAACTGTAAAATGGCGATAATAATAGTACATGCCTCCCAGGTTGTTGTTAGAATCAAATGAGAAAATATTTGTAAAATAATTTGCAAAGTTCCTGGCACAAAGGAGGTGATTTCTAAATGCTAATTTCCTTCCTTCCATCATGTTAGAAATGAGAATGCTGAAGTCCATAGAGGTCAAGCAACTTGCCTAAGGTCACATGGCTATTGAACAGTAAAGCCGGGATTTAAAACCAGGTTGCCTGTCTCTAAACCCAACACCTTTTCCATCACACGATTGGAGCCTCTAGTTTATTTGGTTCTTCCCCTGAATTTAGTTCAATAAATCCAACTCATTTCAACAGTATTTATCAACTGCCTACTACATGCAGAATACTATGCTCGGCACTAGAGATACAAAGGTAAAGTTAACTCCGTTCCACCAAGAGGCCTCAGAGGATTCAACTGAAATGTTTATCAAGCATTTACTATGTGAAACACATCATTTTAGGCATTGCAAGGGATACTATTTTTTACAAAACACAACTTCTACTCTCAAGAAGCTTACTGTAAGAATTGAGGTACTACATTCACAAAACTAAAACTTAACCTGTGGTGCACAAAGTGATGTTCTATGCAATTGCTGGGAGATGCCAAGAACCAGGGCCAGCTTCTGAGTAATAAATGGAGTGAAAAATCAAGATGTCAGAGCAGAGGTCACACAGACAGTCAACAGGTAGTCAAGAGGCATTTATTAGGTGCTTATTATGTGGCAGACACTGTGATAAACTCTGAGGATAAAAAGAAAGGCAAAAACATGGTCCCTGCTGCCTTCTAATGGATGAGACGAAATATAAATATCTAGATTTTCATGTGATACATAACAGAGTAAATGGAAGTATCTTCTTCCTTCAGACATTGAAATGTGAGATGAGTGTTGAAAGAAACCAGGGAGGCTAAGAAATAGGAGTGAAGAAGAAGAACATTCCAGGCAAGCGATAATAGCCAGTGTAAAGTCACAGAGTTAAGAGATGGAATTTCATATGCAAGGAATAGGAAGCAGGCAGTTGTAGAATAGAGTTCTACTCTAGAGAGTAGAATGTGTGTAGGAGGTAGGGGGTATACAATAAGACTAGAAATATAGGAAGGACTTATCTTGTGAAGAGCTTTACATATGGAACAAAGGACTTCATATCTGACTCTGTAGGTAATAGGGACTCAATGAAATTTATTGAGTAGAAGGAAGGAAGGAAGGAAGGAAGGAAGGAAGGAAGATGTAAGGTCAACGGGGAATAAGATCTTCCCTGCCCATCCAAAGGCCTCATGTGGAGCCCATGATGGGAAGCTTGCTTGCTTGTAGGAAGGTTTACACATCTTTTGTTAATTTCTAATTAGGCACTGAGCCTAAAGAGTAGACTATTGTTTTGTTGTTTGTTGTTTCTGTTGTGTCTGACTATTCATCACCTCTTCTGGGTTCTTCTTGGCAAAGATATTGGAGTGGTTTACATTTCCTTCTCCAGTTCATTTTACCAATGAGAAAAGAGGCAAACAGGGTTAAGTGACTTGCCAGGGTCATACAGCTAGTAAGTGTCTGAGGCTGTGTTTGAACTCAGGTTTTCCCCACTCAAGGCCCAGCACCCTATCCACTGTGCTGCCTAGCTACCCTAGGTCATTGCAAAAGCTTTCTAATTGGAAAGAAAAAAGAAGAATAAAAGCATTTATTAGATACCTCCTATATGTCTGGCAGTATGCTAAGTGCTTTACAAATATTATTTCATTTGATCCTCACAGCAAGGTGAGTTAGTCCTATCACTATACTCATTTTACATGTGAGAAAACTGAAGAAAATAGATGACATAGCTAGTAAATGAATGAGGCCATATTTTAAACTCAGGTCTTCCCGACTCCAAGTCCAGTGCTCTCTCCACTGTGCCTACTATCTTCTAATCCAATTTTCAATTCAATTTAATAAATATTTATTAAGTGCCTACTATGTGCCAGGCAATGTGCTAATTTCTGGGGATACAAATCAGAAAAAGAAAGACAGTCCTTCCTCTCAAGGAGCTTGTAATCTAATGGGAGAAGACAATACACGAAAGGAAGTTTAAAAGCTAGGAATGGTGGGAGAATGAAGGTACCCATTGCTGATGCATGATAATTGTGGAGTCACATCCAGGGAGAGCAACTAATGGGAAACAGTTGAAAATCAATTATGCAGCTTCGACATAGATGAACAAATGCTATTCTGAAAACAAGCAGAGGTCAGTCTACATTACTCCTCTAGTCAAGAATTTTCTATGGTTAACTATTGTCTTTAGGTATTAAAAAATAGCAACAAGCAAACATTTAAACAACCTTCCTCTTTCACCTCCAAACCAAACCAAAACTTCTTTCTATGTTTGATATTTAAAGCCAAATCACAAGCTAGGTTCAAATTATCTTTTTAGATTGATTTCATCTTACTTCCCTTTGCATGCCCCTTGTTTCAGCTAAATTGGATTACTTGCTGTTCTCTACATATCACATTCCGCATCCCACCTCCATGATTGCACGCAAGCTCTCCTCCATTGCTGGAATATTTTCCTTTCCTTCCTTTGACACTTAGGATTCCTAAATCATCCATCCCTCAACAAAAGTACTTGGTATTTATTATGTATAGGTTTTGTATCTACATGTGTGTGTTTGTCTGTATACATGGTATCCCCCAGTATGATATGAAATCCTTGAAGTCAGGGGCTGTTTCATTATTGACTTTGTATCTCCAGAATCTTGCACAGTGACCAGTACATAGTAGGCACTTAAATAACACTTTTTGAATTGAATTAAATTAATGTTCATTAATTTTAATTCTTCCTTAAGCTATAATCTTATATCACAAATCAACTTGTTTCAGTACAAATTCTAGCTCTAATCTCATTTGATTATAGATTTAGAACTGGAAGAGAATTTATCTAATCCAATTCTATACCTTACAGATGAGAAAACTGAGGGCCCTCAAAATGAAGTGGCCTGTCTAAGGCCTTGCAGACAATTAGTAGCAGAACTAAGCCTCGTACCCATGTTGTTTACCAACTCCAAATATTATTATTCAATAATGATTTGTCACTTGGCTACTATTTACAAGACACTGTGTTAGATATTGCAAATATAAATGCAGCAATAAAATAATTCATACCCTTAAAGAGCTTCTATTTTATTCTGGTCACTGTACTCCAATTTCCCAATTGACCTAACATGATACTTAATGCCATAGATATGGTCATGGAATATTCTGTATAAATAAGTTTTTATGCATGAAATCATATTTTTCTTTTTAAGGAATATAACTTGTCCCACAGCCCATTGGTGTGGGACTCTTTCCTTATTTGTGGAGGTGCAGACTTTGCCCTACATGAGGAGTGGGACAGAGTTGATGAGAGCTGAGAACTTCAATTCTTGGCCACCTTCTTCAGGGATTCTTCAAGTAAGATTCCTTCTCTGAGACTCTTTTAGGGCCAATACTCCCTTTGGGACTGTTGAAGCTTCAAGTTTTGTTTGAATGTCAGTCAGCTTCCAGTTTCTAGAGAGAAGACAGAAGAAGCCAACCCCACATCAGGTTGTTGAAAGAAAAGATTCTGGCAGTCTCTATCATGTTCACATATCTAGCTTTCTACTCAAGAGAATTAGGGAGTTTTTCTTTTGGGTGAGACCCAAAACATTCTCTCTTGGTTAAGTTACCTCAGCTTCCAATGGCGGAGTTCTTTCACTTGGTATTATCTGGTATAAATTGTCCTGTGTATACCTTTTCTGATTTTTGTTTTGCTATGGTTTGGATAAATGCATTTCTTGTTACTTTTTATGTGTGTTCTTTGTGAAACTGGTATTAAGTAGGAAAGGTGTTAAGCCTTGGTTATAGAACTCGGGGTTCCCTTTTCCCCAAATAACAAAGTGATTGGAGGTTAGATAGAGCCCAATAATTCCCACTATATGAACAATATTTAAGGAAACAGATAGACATACTTCTAGCCTGTTATCCACTTTTTCTGAGGAGAGCAAAGTATTGGTCCCTGACCCCAACTTCCTACTTTCTCTCCTAGCAGGAATGAAAATCTCCCTTGGAGGAAGGGGTGGGGAAGAAGAGGCTAGAGATATCTATTCTGCTTCCTCTCAATCCATACACAATGACAAACCCTCTTCACATGTGTACCCCTCTTTGTTACACAAAGGACTCACCATTCCTCTTCCTGTAGTTAAAGGATAATTTCAAAGATTCAGACTGATATGATACACTAAAGCAGACAGCTTGCACTTCTTGCTTTTGGCTATGAGGAGCATGGTATGCTCAAGGAGAGCCAAATCATTTTCTGTGGATGCATTCCAAAAGCAAGTAGATAGTAGAGGCTGAAATATTTGTATCTTTAGCTGCCTAAATATCATTTGAAAATATTTCCACATATTTTACTAATATATACTACTCTTAATGGAAAAGTAGAGCCTTGAGAAAGATGGACATATTGGACTTCCTCCAATGAGGAATCATTATTTATCATGAATGTTGTGTTGGAAAATAGAGATTTGGGGGTCTTTCAAATCTGAAGGCCCCATTGCCTCTGTAGCATTATATAAATCTAGTGCTGATGTGTGGAAACATTTAGAAAAAGAAAACAAAATTAAAGAGTTTCAGAGTTATTTAGATCATCATTGACTATCTAGTCTAAACAAACAGCTGAACAGAAATCCCTTCCATAAGACACTCAACACATAGACATAGAACTTTCACCTGAAGACGTTAGGCATGTGGCACAGTGGATAAAGCATTGGACTTAGAGTAATAGAGATCCAAGTTTAAATCATCTCTGTGTAACCATGGGTAAGTTATTGATCTTGTTTCTTTTAAAAAAAGAAAAGGAAAACATCTCTGTTAAAATGCCACCTTGGAAACAACACTGTCCATGCAATCTTGGGCAAGTAACTTAACTTCTCAAGGGACTTAACCAACTTTCAAAGACAGTAAGTTGAAGAAGAATTGTTGATCTGATTTAGTAGAGAAAGTTTCCTCACAGGAGAGTTCCCTGAAGCCGTGGAATTACAGGTCCAGACCATCTCCCTACCCAAGGTAAAAAACATAATGGCAACAACACCCCACTACTGCATTATTGCCTCATATCACTTTTGTGAACAGTTCCCTTGATTTCTCATAAATTTCCTGCTTTCCTGTCAGGTAGCCTATAGTATATTCCTAGGACAGTATCTTTCTTATTTCTCCTTTGTTTACCCTCTTTTATAGACTCTTTACTCTACTATTCTTTACTGATTCATGGGCTTACATTTGGGAATTTATCTTCCTTATATGCAAGGCTATTTTATTATCTTTTTTAACCTAATCTGTTCCTTCAGAATAAAAGTATACACTTATAACACTAAATTCTAGGCACGAGTTATACCTTATATCGGTTTAGCCATCAGTTCAAATTAATTGCATTGAGATTTTCATTTTATTGTATTTATTACACATGTGTCTTTCACATATTAGGTACTTACTAAAATATGTTAATAGATTAATTTTTACTTTTATGCAGGGCCACAAAATATTATTATTGTCCCTATTCCTGGACATTGCCTCATGTGAATTATCAGACTTCTTCACCAGAAATATTCCTATGTTTGCCTGGATCTCTGTGACTTAGTAGAAGTATTTGAAAATAAGTGTTTGCAATCACATTTTTGGATCTAAGTTTGGTTTCATAAACTACCCGTTAGTAGCAGAGAGTTCATACTGGCAAAGGTTATCACTAAATGTGACGTTAGTTGCAAGGAAAAAAAGCCATTATAATAATACCATAGAATGTTGGAATTGGAAGGGCCATTTGAGGTTGCCTAGTCCAGTCTCCTCATTTTCCTGATGAAGAAATTGAGTTGACATTGAGTGACCTCATGAACATAGGAAATGTATAGCAGACATGGATCTGCACATCTCACATGCAGAGCACCATTATTCAGAGAATTTAAATATGGGAAAATATTCCTAATGCTAAAACTGTACCAAGAATAATTCAAGTTCTCTTTGATGGTTCTGAAGATGCTTAGAGGTTTTGCGTCGCCTCAGAGACCTCATTATGACCAGCAGTCATCGCTGTTCATGACTATCAGTGCAGAAGTAATAAGTGGTGAATGGCAAAAGTACTGACCCTGTGATATACAGCCTAGAAGTCTTTTAAAAAAATTGATCCCTGAGATCAGCTAGGTGGTTGCCATTGGTTTCTCACAAAACAGTGACAGAATAGATAAAACTTAATCCAGCTACGGAAATTTTCAAGTTTTAAAAATATTTTGATAACAGAACTTTATTTCTATGATTTCTATTTTTATTTTGTCACTATCAGTTGAAGCATATTCTGAAAGAATCTAGATCCTGACTCATTTCCTTTCTTGGGGACTACTTTTACTATTGCCAGGATTCTAGTGTAATGATTCAGCATAACATGGTAGAGACTTGGCCACAAAGACAGGAAGATAGTTTCAAATTCCACCTATGACACATACTGATTATGTGACCTGGGGAAAATCACTTAAGCTGTCTGTTCTCTCGGAAAATTGTTCAGACTAGATGCAATTTCAGTGACAGTATCAACTTTCTATAGTAGAAGAAGTTTCCTCATTTGGGAGTTCTCTGAGCTAATGAAATCACAAGTTGAATTATTATCCTATCTCATCAGAAGATTATTGTCCATGCTCCATTCCAGTAACTGTGTTCTGCTCTTTCATCAGGAGGTGGGCATGGATTCTCCATGGCATAGCTCTGGCAAGCTGTGGCAAGCTATAAAAACATTGAGCATGGATCTAGTGATGGACCATGGATCTATGCCTGAGGATCCATCCACTTAATAGGGAGAGGCTCCAGCTACTTGGCTGCTAATGGTGAGTTTGTTCTGTTTTGTTTTTACCATAATACCTCTCATAAAGACTAGTTACTTCAGTGTGCAGAACATGCAATCTATGTAGATGAGGAGATGATTCAGTGAAAAGAGTGATGGTATTGGTCTTAAAGTACTAAGGTTTGACTCCTGGTCACTGGGTGACCTGGGTCAAGTCATTTAAATTATCTAAGCTTCAATTTCTTTATCTGTAAAAGGAGTGGTTTTAAATACATAGCTACGATGGTTCCTTCTAGCTCTAAATATAAGATCCAAGGATCCTGAGTATCTATATGACTGAAATCACCCATTTTTGAAATGTTGAAGTCCACGTTCTCTTTCATTAAGGACTAGTGACAAATCAGGCAGCTGGGTGGCACGGTTTGTAGAGTGTTGGAACTGGAGTCAGGAAGACTCAGCTTCCTAAGTTTAAATGTGGCCTCAGACACTTACTAGCATTGTGACCCTAAGCAAATCACTTAATCCTGTTTGCCTCAGTTTCTTCATGTAAAAATGAGCTGGAGAGGGAAATGGCAAACCACTCTACTGTCTTTGTCAAGAAAACCTCAAATGCGGTTACAAAGAATCAGATGAAACTGAAACAACCGAACCACCAAAGTGATTAATCAGTGGAAAAGTCAATTGGCTTTTAGATAATCTAAATTTTTTCAAAAGTTCTCTTATTTCTGGAAAATGCTTCTTAGAGCAAATGAATCAAGAAACCTCTGTGGCTTTTTCTACTTTTGAGGAAAAGGAAAGGAGAGGGAGATGATATAAAAATGATTGAAAGATGTTTGAAGTTGAAAATGATTTGCAAAGTGCTTTACATTTAAAATCCTCCTTTTTTTCCAAATCTCAGATTTGAAGTTTTAGAAAATATGATTCTTGGGTAGGGATAGGAAAGACCAAAAGATTACTGTAGCTCTAATTCATTTAATATTCTTTTCTACCTAAAGGAGTGAAGACACATCGAATGAGTGACCTATCTGTGGTGAATATCCACTATAAAAGAGACAGGAGAGAAACAGGTACAGGGGGAAAGGTGTCCTATTTAAAGGGAAGTCATTGCGAATTAACTAGCTCTCCACCTCCCACCTCCCACCTCTCCAATCCAACCCAACTAAGCCAATAACAAGCACTTTTTGCTTCAGTTTAATCCTCTAATCTGCTATAGGCTAGGAAACCAGATAACAAAGTTAGAACTGTGTCTAAAATAAGAGTAAGTCACCTAAAATGAGGACATGAATGACTTTCCTGTGAATAAAGTGAATAAGCCTCGGTGTACTGCCTTCTGATATCTATTTTACTGCTTGCAGAATGGGGATGGGGATGCTTTAGTTATTCATTTATTTATTCATTCATTTGTTTATGTTTGCTTTCTTCTCCTTTCTTACCTGTGCTCTATGTAGATGTGTTTACTTGATGAGTATCTCCTAGATAAAGGGGGGTTCTTGTATGCCCTACAGTACCTAGAACTGTGCTATGCGCACATCAATCATTCAATCAATATTAAGTAAATTAAATTTAAAACAATATTCCCAATTTTTATAATTCAAATTGGCTTTAAACAATCTCAGTAGATATTGGTGCTTTAGCATTATTAAATACTGCAAAGCCATGACAAAATTCTTGAAAGCTTAACTTTGCATTGTGAAGCCAATTCTGACTGTTGCATGCAGGGTAAGCATCTTAGTGGCTCTTTTCTCTTAGACTATAGCAGACATTTCCATTTGGATGCAGAATCCCAGAGGGCAGCCTTGAGTAGAGCTTTCTTTAGGCCCAGTAATATCCTTCTCTCTCATTAATCACTAGTGGGTCTATCCATTGCAAATTACTTTGCTTACTATGTATAATGAATCCCTAGGGTTACTACTCCTAGATGAGCCTGTTATCTTTGGTTTGCACTCTGTAGGCAACCAATCTAAAGAACAAGCTTATGCTGAACTGTGGTAGTGTTCTCCAGAGGCCTGCAGTGCTATTCAAAATAAGGCCAGAAGATCCCTAGAGGCAAGTTCAGACTACCCAGTGGAAAGGGTCTGTCTCCTACTGGGAATTTGTCATTCTCTTTCCCCTATTTGCCTACTATTCTTTTTATTCTTCTGACTACTGGGAGAGGGGGTGAGTGGGAATTAGAGGGAAGGAATTACAACCCTGTGAGATGAGAGAAGGCAAATATGCTAATGGTACACATACCCCAAGTAGGAAATATGTGTCTATTTCTTGCCTGTGACGGGAAAGGAGTCCAGGATGGCCTCATTAAATTAATGATATTGTTAAAGAAGATATCCAACTAGAACAGAATGAAAGTTTATCATATTAAAGTATAACCACCGTGCCCCTGAAAATTCTAAAAATTTTGGCTCCTGGTCTCCTTGCCATTTTTTCTTAGGTTCAGTGCAGAAGCCTTGGGTAATAAACTGTGAAAATTATAGCCTGAGCCCCCATCTAGTAAAAAATTTTCTATTACAACATCATGCAAAAATAATCAATCCAATAGCAAAAACATTTAATTAAGACATAAACCAATAAAATCACAGGTTGTTGACATATTAATGTATGAAAACAATGTAAATAACAAAATGAAATCTAGTACAGCCACTCTATACTATTTATACATAAATACAAGCAATACTCACCTTCTTGAGGTGATAAATGAGGAAGAAGTCTTTAGGGGAAAACTCAAAAGAGAAGGGGGATGTCCCTCAACATGTTAGGTGGACAGCAGGAGTAATTAATAATCATTCCTCCTGCCTTCTCTTAGAACAATCTCGGTAACTGGTCTAGGGTTCCACTAAGTCACTGGGGACAAACTAGAATGTGCCAAAATTTTTCAGCTTGACCTCGTGGTTATTAGTATTCTATTAGAACTCTTGCAGTGCCCTTTCATATATTTGCTACTCCATCTTACTGGTCCAATAGCAGCATGCAGCTTACTTCTCCATCTTTACTTTCTCCCAATTCTCTTCACCCTTGCTTTTCTTACTCCCATTCCTTATGTTTGTGGCTCCTTGCTTATAGCTGCTCAGGATGATATCAAGGCTTTTACCATTTACATCTTTCCCTGTCTTTATTCTATTTTTATAACTTTTTATGATATGATATAATCCTTGTATCCAGATCCACGATCCTTTGAAGTCCTCTTATTATTTCAGGGCTCCTACTTTGGGAGGGAAGGTAGATTTCGGAAGGATAGATACTCTCTGTGGGCACCAGATACAGTGCTAGAGAACTCCTGCTAAGGGTAGGTGATTCTAGCCCATATTAAAAAAATACTTTAACTGTCAAAACGTGATTGAAGAAATGAGAGTTGTTGTCACTGACTATCTTTCAGGTCTATTTGAAACTGCAGGTGGCCACAATCATTCTATTTCTATAAAATTGGAATTGTCATTAAACTAGTGTTCTGTAAAACTACAGTTGTGCTATTTACTCATTCTTTCAATTCCTTCAAGAAATATTAATAAAACACCTTCTATGTGTAATGCACTGTAATTTATGTACAGAAATGGATACAAAGTTGAAGAAGACAATGTCTCTATTCTCAATGAGTTTACAATCTAGTTGTAGGTAACAATGTATATGTTAGAAAATTATGAAATATTTTTGCAGTATAAGTTGAATTTCACACCCTCCAAAAATCTGGCTCGAATAAAATTTTAATATTGTTTATGACTGCTATTATTTTTAGGTTATACATATATACTATTTTAATATCAAAAGCAGAAACTTTAGGATATCAAATATGTTAGATTAACTTCAGACTGTTATACCAAATGACAGATTGACTGAAATATATTTTAACTTGTTGTGGTAAGGCAGCTTGCTAGAATATCATTAATAAACATTTATAATGTCAAAGATTTATAAGCAACTGATTCAAAATGACCCATACATATAAATATCTTTGTTCCTTGCCCTTTGTCCAAGTTTTAGCCCCGCATTAAGAATACCCACTTCTGTATGCCCTAGAACTTGTGTTCTCAAGAATGCCAGTACCATTTTGTGGGTAAAGGATTAGCCTCAGAGACAGGAAGGCTTAAATTATATCCTACCTTTGATACATACTTTGTGTGATCAAAGGTCAATCACTAATCTTCCAATGACCCAGGAAACTGATATTTTGAGTAACAGAGCAGTTGCCAACCTTCATTTTCACATTTGAGAGCTCTCAAATCAGTGAAATCATAGGTCTGAACATTCCCTTCCCTCAGCAAAACAAGCAAAAAAAAACCCATCCCCTAAACCCACTTTCCAAGTTTTGTTTCTTTCTCCCAAACTCACAAAAGATGACTGAGCCGCTTCCCAACACTTCAACAAAATCTGAGATCTCCTTGATTTGTGCATTCCACCACTCCACCAACTGCATATTGAAAACTATCACAAATTTTTCATCATGTGTTATTCTTGTCCATGCACTACCAGGAATCCTCTCTAAAGGATTTACTCATTCCATTGGAGATCTTCTTCCAGAATCACAAAATCACAAAATTTTAGTTTGAAGTAACCTCTGAGTCCTCAACTTCAGAGGCGATCTTAATTCAACCCATACCTGAAAAAGAATCCCCTGTAGAGCACACAATTATCTCTGCTTAAAAATATCTAGTTATAGAGAACCCACCACTTCCTAAGGCAGTCAGGAATATGGACATATTTAATTGTTAAAAAGTTGTTCTTATATGAAGCCTAAATTTTTTCTCTTGCTAGTTTCTAACCACTGAGCATTTTCCTTCCTTCCACAATGAGATCAATGCCGGATTAATGGTCTTTCTTCCTCATGACTCCTGCCCAGAATTGTAGGCAAGTAGAGATAATTTGGGGTCCTCATTCTGGCATCCAATGGTATAGGCATCCCTTGTTAATCTGTGCCATCTACCATACGTGTGTTTCGGTGTATTGATATTACACAGACATATGTATGTACACATATGTCTACATATAGTGTAGAAATGCAGGTAGGCACTAAGAAGACAATGATGGCCTTGCCCCCTTAATTTAGGATTTGTTCCTGTACCGTTTCCTCTCCCATTTGTAGACATTTGTAGACAAGACAGAAAAAACTTTGGGGTTTGAAATACTTGAAGGTGGAAGGTGATAGTTGACGGAACCAGTAGGTTTTTGGAAGGCAAGCTCTAAACTTATCCTGAGCATACTTTAACAACTGGATATTGAGCAGTGGACCAGGAGAAATGTAGAACCCTAAGACAGAATGAAATTTTAGACAGAGACCTTGCTTTTAGGAACAGAAAGTAGGGATTTAAAGAAATAGATTTAAGTCTTTGAGTACTAGTTACCTGAGATCATTCTACGTTCAGAAGAGCTTCACTCTTAGACAAAGAATCTTCCAGAGAGGAAACATGCAATTCAGCCAAGGTTCTGGGAACAGTCAGACCCTACTTTGGGGAAAAAAGTCATTAAGTCTCTCTTCTGCACTCCCCCACCCCCTCCAGTTTTGTGACTATGTGTTTGAATTCTCAGCCTTTCTAGATAAAACTATGGAGACACACACACACACACACACACAGAGAAAGAGAGAGAGAGACAGAGAGACAGAGAGAGACAGAGAGACAGAGACAGAGACAGAGAGACACACACCCAGAGACACACACACTGAAAAAGAAACAGAGACTGAGAAAGAGAAAAACAAAGAGACAGAGAGACAGAGACAGAGACTGAGAAAGATAGAAATGAGAGAGAGAAACAGAGAGAGACAGACAGACAGACAAAGAGACAGAAAGATGAAGTGACTCTGAACTTTAAGTGAGAAATGGTAAAGCCAATTCCTACTCTTATGACAGGGATGGAACACCTCATCTGGGAACTCCAGCTAAATTCAGAGGAGAAGCTTCACAACCTCATGCTCTATGGGGCTGCAGTTCTTGGTGTTCACCATAGGATTAGTGGAGGACTGTTGAGTAGGGGCCAGAGGAGACTAGCAAGAAGCTGCTTCCCTACCCCTTACTGAGATTACACACATACCCGTACTTCATGCAGGAATTACTTTTCTGGCAGTGCCTGAAAGACAATGAATGTCCTTTCACACCAATGGAGAACAAAACCAGTGCAAGTCTCCCTCCAGGCTGATATGAAGCCATTAATCATCATGCTTTGGGTCTGGTTATTCAACCATTTCTTCATGTACTTAACATTTTTATTGTCAACCTGCATCCATTATTTCCTTCTTCACCCCTGTCTCACAGGATGCAATACTAGTGTATAGCTATGATAGAAAGTGAACATCTCCTATTCTTTAAATTCAGAATTTAGCATTCACTAATGGTGTAAGTATTTTACTATAAACTAAATACATCAATCTATTAGAAGGTACCCCCTTCCCTCTTGCGTATATTGATCACTTGTATCAATCAAGGTCACAAATGCCCCAACTACAATGAACCCACTGCTCATTTTACCTTGTCAGCCTGAGGATGATTAGAATGCTGAATCTTACCAAAGATAAATGACATCTGCCTCAAAATAAAGTTTTATTTCAGGAGAAATTATTTCTATTAAGATACATCTGGAACACTATAAATGAGTGTTTGGTGAGCATTTTAGAACATTTTTTGTTTCCTCAGGATACTCATTTCTCCTGAGGGAATTTTCCATGTTGGAAGCTTCCTGAAAGACTTTTTGTTCTCATTTAGTGGGAATATTCTACATTTGCTTTTCCAGTGTTACAAACCTTACTGCAATTTGTTGGAATTTCAAAAATGGAAGAAAAAATAGACTACACATGTCAGATGTTTCAAAGGATTCAATTCAGTGCAGACTAATTGGGTAGGCTATAAGTCTTAGTCATAGAATGAGACTCTAGACTTTGAGGTCTAGTATACAAGCAGGCCACAGGTACATATTTATTCAGGGCTTGCTTTGCACCCTGCTCTGAGCCAAGAGGCATACAGAAGTATTTAAGGCAGTGTCCCTGTCCTTAATCAATTAAGGACCTAGCCTGGGAGAGAGAAATCAAGTTCTCAAGACAGCTAAGTGCTAACTATGTGTATTGGCTACAAATAACACAGTAGCTCAAAGGAGAGAGAGTTCAACTAGCATTATAGAAGTTGGAAAGAATTTATGGAGGCTAGCTCCTGGCTCTCTTTAAAACTCAGCTCAAGCACCACTTTCTTCAGAATGGCTTTTCTATCACCTCAGATGCTAAGACCCTCCCCAAACTATCTTCTGTTCATTTTGTATATATTCGGTGTATAAAGTAGATGTGTAGTCCAGGTAGGTTATGTGTGTGTCCACATGGTTGTGTCTAAATGCAGATAGTGTTCTAAAAGGATTTATGACCTTAATATTAAAGATCACACTATTAAAAATTAGAAGAGAAACAGATTATATATCATAGCCATGAGTAGGATACATACTCTTAACCACACAAGAAGAGAAAGAAGCAATTACAAAAGGTAAAATAATAACTTTGATTACTTGAAGCCAAAAAACTTGTGCACAGATATCAATGCAACTAGGATAAGAAAGGAAGTGGTTATAAGAAGGGAAAAAAGTCTTTAGATCAAACTTCTCTGACAGTCAATAGATAAACATCTATTAAGTGCCTACTATGTGACAAGCACTGCACTAAGCACTGGGGATACAAAAAGAGGCAAAATACAGTACCTGTCTTCAAGAAGCTTATGGTCTAATGTGGAGATAACATATGGACAAATTTTACAAAGCAAGTATATAGTGGAGGGTCAGGGTTGGGGAAGGGAGGCGGGGCAGGCTTTTAGCCTGCCAAAGGATATCCGGTGACCTTGAAAAATGTAGGGCTGCCACTGCTAACTGGCTCCTGTTTGTCATGTGACCCTCGGTAACCAACCATCAGTCTGTCTCTAGTCTAACCTCTCTGCTGTTGGAAGTTTAAGAGTTATGCAGGTCTGCTGTAGAAGGTAAGATTTTAATTGGGACTTAAAGGAAACCAGGTTGGTCAGTAATTGGATCAGAGGAGGAGGGTGTTCTGGGCATGGAGAAACAGGCAGAGAAAATCCCTGGAAACAAGAAATGGATTATCTTGCTGTCTGAACAGCCGCGTCACTGTCGCTGGATCAAAGAGTATATTTTAGGGAATAAAGTATAAGAAGACTGGAAGGATAGGAGGAGGCTAGATTAAAAAGGACTTTGAATGCCAAATAGAGCATTTTATTTTTGATCCTAGAAGCACTAGGAAGCCAGTGGACTTTATTTAACGGTGTGTGTGTGTGTGTGTGTGTGCGTGTGTGCGACATGATCAGACGAGGCATATGAGTGGTTCAAATCTGTCTTCAGACACTTACTAGCTATGTGATCTTTAGCAAGCCATTTACCCCTCTTTGCCTCCATTTGTTCATTTGTAAAATAACATGGGGAAGGAAGTGGCAAACCATTCCAGTATCTTTGCCAAGAAATCTCCAAATAGGGTCACAAAGAGTCAGACATGACTGAAATGACTGAACAGCAACAAAATATATTTATATATGTCTAACAGGCATTCCCCAATGCACAAATGGTGAAAGGATATGAACAAATAGTTCTCAAAAGATGTACTGCCAAGTATTCACAACAATATGAAAAAAATGCTCCAAATGTCCAGTAAGAGAAAAGTAAATCAAAGTAATCTTGGGATTGTACTTTAAAAAATGCAGATTTTCAAAAATGACAAAAATTGGCAAAGTCAATGTTGGAGAGGTTATGGAAGAATAGATGTGTTAATATCATGCAAATCCCAGACCTGAGTCCTAAGTTTCATCCATGTATTCATATATATACGTATGATAACCTCCATTACAATGTAAGCTTCCTGAGAGGAGGAACTGTTTCTCTTTTTTATTTGTATCCTCAGCATTTAACATAGTGTCTGATACTCTTAGTAAATACTTCATAAATGTTTTATATCGGTCCTAGAATCATACTGCCTTACTTGTATTAGACATTTAAAATGTGAATTCAAATTTAGTCATCTTGAAAGGATGTGTGCACGAAGGAGGCAGAGTCATAGCAGAGCTGGCCTTGGAATCAAGAAAGACCTGGGTTCACCTGTGACACCTTGTGGCTTTGTGAGTGGGCAAGTCATTTAGCTACTCGGTGACCCAGGCAACTCTCTAAGCTCTAAGCATTAATTTTGCATAATGCATTGTGACTTATCTGCACTGGTAGGTGGATTTTAATTTTTGTTGTTCAGTCATTTCAGTCATGTCTAATTATTCATGAACCCATTTAGGGTTTTCTTGGCAAAGATCCTGGAATGATTGGCCATTTCTTTCTTCAGCTCATTTTTACAAATGAGGAACTGAGGTAAATGGGGTTAAGTGACTTGCCCAGGGTCACACAGCTAGTAAGTCCCTCAGGCCAGGTTTGAACTCAGGAAGATTATACTTCCAGACTCCAGGCTCTGTACTCTATCCACTTTGACACCCAGATGACCCTCTCCTCCCCACAAATCGGGCAGCAGAGCAATCAGTTGTTCTAAAGGAAATTATTATACTCTTCAGTGCCATTCTATTCCATTAAATAGACTTTCATTAAGTGCTTTCTTATGTTCAAGGCACTGTCCTTGAAAAATAGTTTCTGCCCTTGAAGATCTTACATTTTAATGCCAGATTGGTAGTTATAATATTTAAGTAAGTACAAGATCATTTGAGAAGGAAGAGAGCACTACCCAGGGACATCAAGGCTTTTGTATATACCTACCTGAGAGGGTACATAAAGGAAGCTATGAGATGGAGGAGTGGAAGGAGTATATTTTATTGATGGAGGATAGACTATGCCAAGGCTTTAAGACAGGAGATAGAATGCCCAGTTCAGAGAACAACACCTGGGGAACTGGGGTCATTTAGCTGTGTCATTTAATCTATGACCCTTCCCCTTTCCAGTCTTCTTGCACCCTATACTCCCCACTGCCAGGTATTCTTGGATCAGTGTCACTGGCCTTCTTGCTATTTCCTGAAAGAGACACTCCCTCTCTCAGCTCTGAGCATTTTCTCTGGCTGTCCTCCATGCCTGGAATGTTCTCTCTCCTCATCTCTACCTCCTGGCTTCCCTGACTTTCTTCCAGTCCTAGCTAAAGTCTCACCTGCAGGCAACTTTTCCCAATCCCTCTTAATTTTAGTGCTTTCTCTTTGCTATTATTTCCTCTTTATCCTGCTCATAACTTGTTTGTATAGATTTGTTTGCATGTTGTCTCCCCCATTAGATGTGGGCTCCTTAAGGACAGGGACTGTTTTTTGCCTTTCTTGTATCCCCAATGCCTGGTAATTAATAAATTCTTATTGACTCACTGACTAAGACAGAGTAGAATGAAGTAAATTGAGAAAGACAAGTTGTAGGCCAATTGTAAAGGGTTTAAAATGCCAAGCTGACTAATTTATGTTTATCTTAATTCCTCTGTCTTTATTAGAATAAATTACTTATGAAGTATTGGCAAGTGCTGGTGGTAGATGACCTTGATCCTATAGAGGTCAGTAGAAGCCACAACAATTCCAAAGAAACCTTCTGCTTTCCCCTTTGCTACTAGTTAACCTAAGATTGTCTAGACATTAGCCTGGAGGCAATTTTATTGCTTTGGGGGTGGGCGAGGGTGGGGGGGGAGGAACTATTTATTTTTGTCTTTTTTGTCCTCAGAACCTAGTGTAGTGCCTCACAAATGCATAATAAAAGTTAATTGAATTGAATAGATTTAAGTCACTTAACCTGGGCCTCATTTTCTTCATCAATAAAATGAGGATTTTAGATTTACTGTCCTATAAGTTTATTTCTAGTCTTAAAGCTGTGATCCAATCATCCTATGAACTGAAGTAAAGTCAAGTGAATGGCCACATTATGGTAGATAGACTTGATTGTGATAACATAGACTTGACCTAATATTGTTCAGTGCAAATGACTTCCTATGAGGAAGGCCAATAGAATTAGAGATTGACATATTTTTTTTGTCCAAGTAGAAGTAAAACACAATAATTTTCCCTTCCTTCCTTCCTTCCTTCCTTCCTTCCTTCCTTCCTTCCTTCCTTCCTTCCTTCCTTCCTTCCTTCCTTCCTTCCTTCCTTCTTTTTCCCAGGCTGGAAGTGCAGGGCTACTTAAAGGCCAGATCCAGCAACTCATCAGCTTAGGAACTTTGACCTGTTCCCTTCTTGAACTGGGCTTGTTTGCTCCTCGTTAAGCAACCTGGTGGACCCCACTCCTGAAAACTCACCATGTTAATATCAAATATTATGGAAACCCAATTGGCATAGCCCACAATAGCACAACACTTTGGAGTTCAAGAGATTCACCAGTCTTAGCCCATCCAGTAGCTGGGATCAAATCTATGGATCATGTGTTGAAAATGTATCTTTTAAAAAAAATATATTATTTTCAGTTGAGGGAAAAAACAAACATTTCCATAACAGTAAAATAAAAAAGATGATTGTACATGAAACTGCAAATTTTTTAGGTACAATTTGCTATTCCCTCCAAATATACACAAAGTTATCATGTAATTTTTTTTCTTTTTTCCGTCCCCTCCACCTTCAAGATTGCTATGATTAGATACAAATAGGTATGTATGTATATATATATATGTATATATGTGAAATTATTCTATACCTATTTGTATTTATCAGGTCTTTCTCTGGATGCAGACAGCAACTCTCTTTATATATCCTTTATTTTTAATTTGTAGATTTGTAATTGTCAATACGACCTCGTCTCTCAAAGTCATTCTTAAAACTATTGCTATTACTTTATAGAAGGTTCTCTTGGCTCTTCTCACTTCATTCTTCATTATTTTGTGCAAGTATTTCTGTGCCTTTTTAAGATCAATGAGGTCATCATTCCTTATAGCACAGTAGTATTCCATCACAATCATACATAACTTGTCCAAGCCATTCCCCAGTTGATGGGGATCCCTGCAGTTTCTAGTTCTTTGCCACCATGAAGAGAGCTGCTATAAATGTCCAATTCATGTTCACAATCATAATTACTATCTGTAAATTTCCCTCTTTCATATTTTTACTTATTGCTTTCTTTCTCAGCCTCTCTTTTTACCCCATCCCTGTTACTTTATCTTCTCCCCCTACCCTCCCATTACCCACTTCATCTACCCCTCCAAGAGACTCCCATCCCTTAACCTCAAACTCAATCCACACACCCTCCAAAAGTCCCCAGATCCTCTCTCCCATCCTCCTAAATCCCAATCCACACACACCTCTAAAAGTCTCTCTCTATCCTGTCGCCTAGTTTTCTCACCTCTCTATATGTTCAGAAGACTTCTACCCCCTTCCAAATGTACATGATGTTTCCTCTTCAGTTCAGATGAGAGTAAGGTTCCAGAAACTGTATCTTGTTCTGGTCCTCGCTACCAGCTTTCTCATCCCCATTAGTCCAGCAAGGAAATTTCTATGTAGTTAGTATAAAGTAGCAGTATTAGGAAATGAGATTTCAAAAGGGAACTTAGAAGACACAAATTGTCCAATAAATTAAAGGAGTATAACGGTTACTTACAAACTTTAATAAATTAGGGGATTGTAGGAAGCACTGGAAACTGTTTCATGAATTAACTAAGGCCACATTCTGGGATCTTGTGCTAAATTAGAGGAAGCCAGTTATGCTTTAATGTAACACACCCTTGGTCTTGCTACCTGCTACCTGTGGACTGTAAGCCTCACATAAGTTGCAGATATTCACAGTAAGACCAGCATAGCACCAGCAAGGTTTTATACTAATGAACTAACCCTAAAGTGTTGCTGATAACTTTGAACTAATGTGGCTATGATAATGAAATATTCTAAGGTGACATGGATAAGTATTAGTCTCTCTCTCACCACTAAAACTGTAAAAAATGAAACCCCTAACTCCTCCCTGCCACATACAATCTTCTACCTGCTATGGGTTCATGCTGCCCAAGTGCTTGAAACTCTGATCCCCCTTACAGAATGACTATCTGTGCCCCTCCACCTCCCCATTCTCTTCCCCATGCTGCCTATCTCCCTTTAGCACCCTGGCCCTTTTGGCCTCATTCTACCTGCATCTGTACCCCTCTCTACTCTACTCTCTGTTCCTTATTAAAGTGTGGTTAAAGCATTAATCCCTGCTTCCTGCCATTGTGGTCTGTCCTGGTGACTGTCCAAAAAACCAGGTACATCTTTCCAACCCTCAGTGAAAAGAGGTATGTCTTTTTACTCATAAACTGGGAGTCCTAAGCCTGAGACTATGTGTTACTCACAGCTGTATCTACATGTGAGCAAGTATAATGCAATGAATTCAGTGGTCTGAAAACAAGGGTAGGCAGCTAACCCTCATATGCTCTCCCAGGAGAATTTTTCTTATTTGGGTCACAATAAATCATTTAATAATTCCATAAATTAATTGCCAATTTAGACCATTGCTCAGAGCAATAATTTTCAATATGGAAATACTTTGAAATCTGCAATTTTGAATCACGATGTGAATCCACAGTTTGATGTCACAGACACCATACTTATTGAGTATCTGCCACGTGCCAGACACTGTGCTAAGTGCTAGGGATAAAAATACAAGCTGGGGGGAAAAGACAGTCTCTGTCCTCAAGGAGTTTGTAATCTAATGTTGTTGTTGTCTTTGTTGAGTTATGTCGAACTCTTCATGACCCTATGAACCATTACTATCCTTGGTTCTTTTTTTTTTTTGGCCAAGATACTTGAGTGGTTTGCCATTTCCTTCTTCAGTGGATTGAGGCAAACAAAGATTAAGTGATTTGCCCAGGGTCACATAACTAGTGAGTATCTGAGGCTGGATTTGAACTCAGCTCTTTCTGACTCTGGGCTCAGTGCTCTATCCACTGAGTCATTCAGCTGCCTCTGTAATCTAATGGAGGAAGACAAAACACAAAAAGAAGCTGGGGTAGAAAAGGTACTCACTTTGGGGGGCATGATGGAGAAGAACAAAGAGGTCTAAAAGCAGTATAGCTGGTAGGAAATGGGGAGAAGACTGTGTTAAACTGTTTTTTCATGGAAGCCCTGGAGGTCATGACCCTGCCTTTCAGCCAGAAGGTCCAATCAGAGGATCAGAGGGTACCTATGATATGTAACAGGCATATTCAATCTTGTAGCATAAAGCAATTTCCCAGTGATGAGTTCCTTGGGAAAGGAAGTTATCCTGCAGAAGTCCAAAAGCAGTATAGCTGCTGGGAAGTTTTCATTCATGTTTTAGACACAATTGTTGCTATGGTCATGGGGGAAAATAAAAAGGAAAAACAAAATACCTGTAGATATCTATATTTAAATAGATATCTGTGGTCCTATGCAGTGAGAGTGTGATGTAGTCTTGTTGTTCCAGGTATAAGGGACTGCCTCTTGCAGGATTTTTGTTGATCCCCTTACTCCTCCAGTAATAACCTGAAGATTATTGTATTGAAAACCTACCACATCCTCTGGGATTCCTTCCTCTGCATCTTATACCTGTTTTATTCTTTCGTCCTCTGGAGATGGATATCTATATATGTCGTATGCCCTGAATCCCCTAGTTTCTGATCAGTATTTCTACATACCCTATTCATTGGGGTTTCTCAAATTAGACATTATGCCTTCCTTTATGTGAGTTAACACAAAGGAATAGGTCTGCAAAAAAGACCTATTCCTCTTTAGCATCATTGGTCTTTCTGCTTCTTTTGGGAAAGCTTCTTTTCTCAAATGGTTGAAACAGGCTGTGACACCTGCTCATGAATGTGTTGGAGTAGATGGCCTCTGACATACCTTATAATTCTGAGATTCTAGTAGGCTGATTTATTATTCAGCTTGGAAATGTTTCAATACCCTGGCTCCTACCATCACTTACTGAAATGCTTGCGTGATCCTGGATGAATCTGAGTTTCCCAAGCAGGTTAAACACATGGCTTGAAAATGTCATTCAGAGTCTCCTGACCTTGTAACTGCATAAATCAAGAACCGGAGGATAAGAACATTGCTGTTTCTGACTCCTGATACATGGTTGATTATGTGGTATGCATGCAGAATGCACCAACAATTTCGATCCCACCCAGCTCGAAGCAGTTGTGGAAAGTAGTCATCTTGTCATTTTATGTTGACTAAAGGATACTGGCCCCCGAAGAGTGGATGACATAAAGTACTCAGATTCCCTTTTAGCTTGATAAAGCCTTTGAAAAAAAATAAAAGGGGAAATCACAGTGCGTTCATTCTGAAGCTTAAACAAAAGAGATGACCTTAAGAGGTTATTCTCCTGCATATAAAGGTTAAAGAACCTGTTTTTTCCTTTTTAGTTATCAGTTTTGGTGACAGTGGCATACAGCCAGCATCCTTTGCTCCTGTTCATATTTCAGATTCATACGTACTGACACTTACTCTACTCTGCTGCTTCAGAAACACTTCAGTCTAAATCTCAGTTCTGTGAATCTGCCACAAAGATGCTGCAGTTTACCTTCTGAAAACTCCAAGTAGTGGAGATAGCCAAGCACTGACCTGAGGTCAGAAAGATCTAGGTTTGAGTCTCAGCTCTCCCACTAATCTAGTGTGGAACAGGTCACTTCATCCCTCTGAGCTACTTTGGACTTTTCTGTGACACAGAATTAATGATAGTGCGTGTTCTGCTTCACAAGATTGTATCAGTGGAAGAGATCCTATGTATGAGAATACATTTAAAACTGCAAAGCATTTATCAGTGTCAGATTTGCACATATAAATATAAGAATCTGAGGCAGATAGAATATAAGCTCTTTTAGGGCAGGGACTGGGACATTTTTGTCAGAGTTCTTTCCTGGGTCCTCTTCTCTTGGTGATATCATAATTTCTCATGGAACTATTATGGAAGTGTTTTGCGTAACTACACAGGTATAACCTACATTGAATTGCTTGCCTTCTCAATGAGGTTGGGTGGGGAGGGAAGAAGGGAGAGAATGTGGAACTCAAAATTTTAAAAACAAATATTAAAAATTGTTTTTACATGCAACTTCGAAGTAAGATCTACTGGCAATAGGGTATAGAAAGTGAGGGGGAAGGGGATAAAGGGGGTGATAGAAGGGAGGGCAGATTGGGAGAAGGGGTAGTCAGAATGCATGTCACCTTGGGGTGGGGGGAAGGGAGAGATGGGGAGAAAATTTGAAACTCAAAATCTTGTGGTTATGAATGTTGAAAACTAAAAATAAATAAATTTAAAAAAAATTCTCGTGGATTTAATTATCATCTGTTTGCTGATAATGCTAAAATGTATCTATCCAACAGTGACCTCTCTGCTGACTACGAGTCTTGAATTTCCAACTACATACTGGACATCTCCAAGTGAATGTCCTATAGACTTTGTTTACCATGTCCCTCTCCAGATACCTTCATCCCCATCCTATCTTTATTTTCACCTCCCTTTTATAGATTTTCTTGCCCTCGTAGAAAGTGAGCTCTTTACAGGCAGAATCTGCCTTTCAGCTTGTATTTGTATTCTCAGAACAATGCACTTAGCACAATTCCCGGAACAGCGCAAACACTTAATAAATGCTTTTTGACTAACTGACCATACACATCTGAAACTCAGCATGTCCAAGATAGAACTCATCTTTTCCCCCAATCCTCCCTTCTTCCTAAGTCCCCTCTGATTATTCAGGGTACGGCCATCCTTCTAATTACCCTTGCAACCTACATGTTATCCTTCTTTCTTAGCCCCAAACTGTTGCCAAGGCTTTTTCAACTTACTTTTATAAGATCTCTCAAATATACTTGATTCCCTCTTACAACATTGTCAACATTTAGGTGCAGGGCCTTATCGCCTTATTTCTAGAGTACTCCAGTAAACTGCTGCTTGGTTTCACTGCCTCAAGAATCTCTCCATTCTACTCCATCTTCTATTCAGCTGTCAAAATGATCTTCCAAGAAAGTAAGCCTGACTATGTCATCCCCCTCCACTACCCACATATTCAACTTCATTGGTTGCCTATCACCACCAGGCTCAAATATAAAATCCTCTGGAATTCAAAGCCCTTCATGACCATGGCTCTCCTACCATTCTATTCTTCTTATACCTCATTCTCTCTTCCCACTATGTAATCATTATCCAGTGACTTTGGCCTCCTTGCTATTTCTCAAAAAAAGACACTTCATTTCTTGGCTCCAGGAATTTTCTCTGGCTGTTCCTCATTCCTGAAATTCTCTCCTTCCATATCTCTGTCTTCTGACATCCTTGATTCCTTCAAGTCCCAGCTAAAATTCCATCTTTTACAGGAAGCCATTCTTGATTCTCCTTAATTCTGGTATCTTTTCTCTGTTGCTTATTTACGACTATACTGTATATATCTTGTTTGTGCATAGTTATTTGCATGTTGTCTCCCCTATTAGATTTTGAACTCCTTTAGAGACAGATAGTATTTTGCCATTTTTTTGTATCTCTAGCACTTAGCGCAGTACGTGGTAGCTGCCTGATAAATGTTTATTGACTAACTGACTGAAATCCTAGCACACAGTGGATGCTTAACAAATGCTTGTTGGACTGAATTGAAGGGAATGATGACATTTTCTTGAAACTTGAAGATTCTGTGCATTGTGGAGAAAGGTGAGTGATAGATTGGGTAGTACAGAAACATAAGTCTCTATTCCAAAGAATTTTTTTAATTAAAAAGACATTCTATCAGATTGTTTACCTGAATCACCCAGGAAAGTAAGATCTTAATCCATGCATCAGTAGTATGTTTACCTCTACCTTTGGAGAGAGCTTCTCACAGAAAGAGCATGTAAAAATTACATGGTTACCATGTCTCGCCAGTTTCAAACACATATATTCTATACATACATCCATAAATACATACATAAATAAATACATACATCCATAAATATAAATGTACATGCACATGCACACACACAGACACACACACACATAGACACACACACACACACACACACACACACACACACATATATATATATATACACACATACATGCACAGACACATATATACAAGACAAAAATTATATGCTGCATGCCACAAGCTCCCTCCAGATAATATATCAGGTCCACAGAAAATTGCATAACTCCAACTTCCCTCATCTTCTCCAAGTAATCTAGTGGTTAAAGCAGGGATTAAACACTGCTGGTATAGGGATTTTTTCCATACCTTGTGTTCTTGCATATTTACTTTAATAAGTCATTATTACTGTACTAATTTTGTATATAGTACCTGTACTCCTTCTAGGTAAACTTATATGCTAGATTTAAAAAATCTATCGACTCTCTACTTATTCATCTATTCATTATTAATTTAATAATTTAACTATTTAATTGTGTGTTTATATATCCATCTGTTTTAAAACCTAGTTTCTTTCTGAGGCTGCTAGAGCACTATTAGATAGTAGGCATTACTGTTGTGGTTTTCTGGAAATAACTAGCATACCTTAAAAAGCATGACAATGTGATTTATGGACCAGAGAGATTTGAGTCACTCCTTTAATTCTCAGACTACTGCTTGGCACACAGTAGAGCTCAATTTTTTTCATTGAATTATGATATATTGAATCTCTCTCTATTTCTCTATTCAAAAGGAAGCATGTTAAAGAGTGTTTGGACATTAGAGAGACCTGGATTCAAGTACTGCCTCTAAAGCATACTGACTGTGTGACACTGCTCAAGTCAACTAATCTCTTAGTGTTAAAGGAAACTTTTTAAATCTGTACGTTGCAGAGAATTTGCTGATTTACTTTGGTTGTGGAAAGTTTTTACTGAGCAATCATTGTGGGACTGATGGAATTGCAAGTCTGATAGAAAGTCACAGAAAACAAAGAAACAAAACCTCAGAATCATTCTTTACTTAGATATGGGGTTTTACTTCTTGGTTCCTTCCTTCTTCCCCTACTTCTCCTATTCTCCCTTCCTGTTCATGTCCATCTTCTATAGAGCAGCTACTCAGCATACTGGTATAACACAGCAGGGACTTAAGCTCTTTATGAGGGAGGTAGGGCAGTCACTCATAACAACACAGTGTCAAAGATATAATTCTTGGCTCTCTCAAAGAAGATATTGTCATGGATTCTACCTAATCACAGAAGATTTACTCCACTTAATGGTGGCAGTTCTAAATGTAGTCACAGCACACAAGATATATAATGGAAGGGAAAATGGATACAAGGCTCCAGGAAAGTATCCCAAAAGTCATTGTCCCAAGGGAAACACTCAGTAACACATTCATGAGGTTTGTTTCTAGGGAAATTTCAATTCAGTTATGCTCTTTCATAAGTCCCAGAGCCTGAGCTGCTTTCCCTAAACAAGCAGAAAGACTACAATGAACTTGCATAGCAGTCAGCTTCAAATGATTATCTGGGTAACTCCACTCCTCCTTCATTACTCTGTTACTCAAAGAAGAAACATGGCTCAGCTTCATGTAAGTCCAGCATGAGCCGTAAATGTGTGGAATTTTCCTGCTGCTTCTGTCCATGGTAGAAGCATTACTATGAGCTCGGTCTTCTAAGATTTTGTAGCTACCACTACACCCTTTGGCTTTCTGTTATCCCTCAGTCTTATATGTCTGACTTACCTCTTGTTCTTATACACATTTTCTGGAAGATTTTTTAATGCCAGTTTCCACATGCAAATTACCATAGATAATACATTTCTACTTGCTTTTATCTGCATGCACTTAACAGTTTTTTGTATGTTCTAGTTCTACTTACTACTTCTTTTTACTTTCCTTTGCTGGTTAATCATTTGTCTATCACCTACTAAGCAAGAATGTGCCACCCAATGTTGTCTCCTGAATTGTTTAGTACTCCCTTTACATTATGTCTCCTGTGGAGCTCATTAACTCCAGAGGTTCAACTCTAGTCTCCACATGGCTTTAATCTTTGTTCTGAACTATATTCTATTATCATCAACTTCCTACTAGAAACTTCCACCTACCTGTCAAATAGCCATCTCAAAATCAACATGTCTAACTTGAAATTCTTTATTTTTCCTTCTAAATTTCCCTATTTCTTGTGAAGGAACCACCATCCTTCTAGCACTCAGGTTCTCAAACTTGGAGTTATCCTTGGCTCCTCCCTTTCCTTCTCTCCCTACCTAATTGCTACCCAAATCTTGGTGATTCTACATAATTTATTTTGCATCTCTTTCTCCTTCTCTCTATTCACAAGGTCTATGTCCTGTGTAAGATTTTGCATTTATCACAATGTTCTAGCCTGTCAAGAATGTTTGTTATCCTGACTCTGTCCTCTAATGTGTTAGCTATTCTTGCCAACAGTGTCATCTGAAAACTTTATATGCATTCTTCTGTCTTTATCCAAACAACCAGTTAAAATATTAACATATTCATGCATGTATTCTTGGGGGACTCCATTTTAGGCTTCTTAATAGGTGACCTGTCCTGGGGTCAGACCACTTCCTATTCACACTTCTATGGGATACATCATTTAACCTCTCTGGGTCTCTATTTCCTTACCTGTAAAACAGAGTTGATAATGCCCTTCCTGTCTACCGTATAGGGTCAAATAAGATAATTAATCACAAGAACCTTTGTGGAACAGAAATCCTGGACACCCTATCTCTTCGCCACCTACAGATCAATAGGCACAGCAGGACAAGGGACATCCTTCAAAGTTTGTTTTATTCTGGTGATTATTTCCCAGAAATCCAGGTGCACAGCATAATGCGTATCTGTATGGAACAAATCCCAGCCTGCTTGCACAATAAGACATGTATCAAGGCACACTGAATAGTCTTAAGTTTCAAAAACAAAGTTCCTTATGACAAAGTCACATAATACCTTTGTTCCCATGCAATAATGGTCATTCTTCTTTTGATAGCCATTTCCTCTAAGTTACCAAAGTAGGGTAGGTATACAGGCCTAGTGGTAGTGATAAAGAGGAACCTGCAGGGTTCATGAAAAACCTCATTGTAGTTGTTTCAGGAAGATATGAATATGCAAACCTGGCTCACATGGTATGCTAGGTTACTTCTTTCCATGATTCTACAGCAGAACAACTCAGGCAGCTCCTGGGAAAACATTGCACTATAGCTAACAGTGTGGACCCCCTCCCCTAATATCTCTCACTACTAATATCTTTGTTGGCATGATGACTTTTCTTACTGATTCTACAAGTTTTGTTCCATACCATTCTATCTTGACTTTGCCATATCTTCTACTGTTTCACATACTCAGATTACTCTCCTTTCAATAAACAGCTAGCTTTTTTGATCACTGGGGACTTGACTATTGACCCCTTCCAAGATGTACCAACTTTCTACATTCTTTATTTTATTTAAACCCTAGTTACTAGGATTTTCAACCTAGTTTTTTATGGCATTCTCAATTTTTTTAAGTGATTAGTTTCCCTTTCCAAAAATTTAGCTATATGTAGATATGCAATTACTAATATTTTCCCTTTAAAATTCTATCCTGAGTCCTTATCATGCTGTGGAGGTGACTTTATTTTTTTAACTATAATGGCAGAGTATGTCAGTTTCTACCAAGCTGGGATGGTTTTGAGTCTCATCTTGGTGATGTGTTGAATGTCTGTCATCTCTTATCCAAGGACCAGCCTGGCTAAATTCAGAGTTGCTTCACTAGGTTACCTGTAGAGTGACTATTGTTTTTGGCCACAGTAACTATGGTGGATCATCTATTAAGTCATAGATACATTACAATCTCTGCTGGTAGAGGGAGCCTTCAGATAAGGAAAACTTTTATTGAATGTTATCACTTGAAATCCGTTGTGTATAACTCTCACTAAGGGATTGAACTATACCCTTTCCAATGTGATTAGGGAAAAATGGGAAAAAACCTGTATGTTCTAAAATGTTCATAGCAGCTCTCTTTGTGGTAGTGAAGAACTGGAAACTGAAGGGATACCCATCAATTGGGGAATGGCTGAACAAGTTGTGGTATATGATTGTGATGAAATACTACTGTGCTATGAGAAATGATGAGCTCAGTGGTCTTAGAAAGCATAGAAAGACTTACATGAAATAATTGAGTGAAATGAGCAGAACCAAAAGAACATTGTATATAGTAACAGCAATATTGTTTTAAGAACAACTTTGAGTGAATAAATCACTTTGACTATTATAAATACCCAAATTAACTATAAAGGACATATGAAGAAAGATGTTATCTGCATCCAGAGAAAGAACTGATAAATAGAAGTATGTATCACATAATTACATATATAGTGTAATACACATTATATATATATATATGTATGTATACTATACACACATATAATTATATATATACGTACATACATATATACACACATATTTGCATCTAATTGGGGCCATTTCTAAGGTGGGGGGGAGGGAAGAAAAAAGAGGGGAAAAATTTACATGATAATTTTGTGGTACATTTGAAAGGAATAGCGAATTGTGTGTAGCAAATTTGTAGTTTCTTGTGCAATCTTTTTTATTGTATTATGTTAAGGAAATACTTCTTTTATTGTATAAATTAGAAACAAAATAACTTTGTTTTTTAAAAAGGGGGTTTAACTGGGTTGATTCTGCAATCCTTTGTCCCTCTGAGATTCTCTGATTCTTCTTAAACTTCTAAAGTACATTTATTTTGTCTGTGTGGGTACTCTTTCCATCATCAAATATTACAATCCCTTTACATATTAATAAATAATATTCATGAGGTTCTGTGGCCAACTTTATGGTAATGAACTTCTCCAAGCAAACAAGCCAGTCCTTAGATGACAGATACAAAGCCCATCTAGTAATGCCTTTTCAGCTTGGTTGGTAGGTTCACTAGAGCATGAGTTCCACTGGCAAAACCTTCAAAGCCAAGGATCAATCTCAGAATATGGTGAACTATCCTAATATTTTGATACTTCAATGATCTGTAATTTGATCTATAGACTTCTATTCTGCAGTTCCAGTCAGGTGACTTTTTCTAAACTCAGTTTACATATCTTTGTGAAGGGCATCTCTGAGAATCTCCCCATAACCTGGAAGAGGTAGGTATCTCATTCTTGTAATCCATTAATAATAACAGTGAAGCTTGCTGAGCTTTGGTAAAGCATTCCAAAACTGAACAATTCCCAGGTAATTCTAAGGTGGATTTTCTGGTGAAAACCTTTCAGCCCCGAACTCTGACTTCCACAGGGTGGTTTGCCATTCCTAAAACTCTCAGTTCTGATATAATAGTAGAATGATCTGTGGGTCACAACCCCACATGGAATCATGGCCCACATTTTAAGAAGCACTGAAAGTGGTCACAAGTGGGAAAAAGTTTAAGAACCCCTGATCTAGAGGGATCTATTGAACTTCAGGTCCTGAATAGGGAAACCAATATTGCCTCTAGTATTCCATGTTAGAGGCAAGCAGAAAGGAGCTCAGTTGCTCCTCTGTGGTAAAAATAGGAGTGCTGAAGGCAATGGTTTATAAATTGCTCACCAGTTAGTGATATGTCACTTTCATGCCCCTAAGGTATAGTGAAGGAAGCTATGGAGCCTGATAGTTTTCCCAGGAGCTGGCTGAGTTGTTCTGCTGTAGAATCATGGAAAGAGGTAACCTAGTATACCATGTGAGCCAGGTTTGCATATTCATATTTTTCTGAAACAACTTACAATGCAGTTTTTCATGAACCCTGAAGGTTCCTCTTTATCACTTCTAGTAGGCTTACCCTACTTTGGGAACTTAGAAGAAAAGAGAAGAATGACCATTATTGCATGGGAACAAAGGTATTATGTGACTTTGTCATAAGGAACTTTGTTTCTGAAACTTAAGACTATTCAGTGTGCACCTTGCTAGATGACCTACTGTGCAAGCAGGCTGGGATTTGTTCCATACAGATGTTCATTATGTTGTGCACCTGGATTTCTGTGAAATAATCACTAGATTAAACCAAACTTTGAGGGATGTCCTTTGTCCTGCTGTGCCTATTGCTCTGTGGGTGGGAAGGAGGTAAGGTGTCTAGGATGTCTGTTTCACAAAAGATACTGATTTCTTTTGATTGCTGGGGGACAATTTTAGAATGTGAACAGTGACGTATAACCTGTGATGGAGCAGTGAGAGAGAGGGCTTCAGGGAAAAATATGATGCAACAGCAGGCTTGCCTGATTATTTGTTTGCTAATGTATTAAGTGATGGAAAAATGTTGAAAGAGTGGGTCAGGTTGCCACTTTTTCCAATTGGAATATTATCATTGTGTGAAGTGCTCATGAAGCTGGATGCAAATGTGGAAATGAAATCAGTCTCTTGTGTCATTTCCCTCTGAGTATACTGAAGTAGTAATTGAGGCCAGTTCTACCTTGGGGGAAATGAAGTCGCTAATAAAATTATCTAAATTACTGGAAAGTAAGTTAAATACTCCCTTGATTTCCCCCTCCCTGGTACTCGTTTGCCAATTTATCAAGGAAGATTGAAGTTGGTTAGGTAGAAAGGATGATCACACACAATTACATTTTTCAAATGGAGGAATATCTTCAACATATCAATGGTGGGAAACAGGGGCAGCTCCTGGATTACAAGCTAACTATTCCAGTCTGTACAAATGGCATACATATCTTTAAGGGAAATGAAGAACATGAGTTTTAGAATTAAGAGATAAGTTCAAATCCTGAATAAAATATTTGCTAGCTGTGTGACATGGGAAAGTCACTTCTCTCTGAGTCTCAATTTCTTCATCTATTAATTAGAAATAATGATGCCTTCACTTGTCTTGTGGGGATGTTGTGAGGTAAGTGCTTCAAAAACCCTAAAGAGCTACCAAATTACGCTGTACATCAGAAGTGTTATATTTTGAATTAAAGGACTTGGGTTCAAATCTGGATTCTGCCATTTTATGACTTGGTAACCTCTCTGGGCCTCAGTTTCCTCATTTGTGAAATGAAAAGGTTAGACTTGATGACCTCTAAGTTTCCTTCCAACTTTAAAAAATCCTCTGAACCCAAGATCTAATTATTTATCAAAATGATTCAGTGCTTTGACTTTATTTCCTGAGTTTTGAGGATTAAAATAGTTACGAATTATAATAATACCATATTTTCCTCATCCAAGTAATAATGGATTGCACTCTATTTTTTGATATTATATTTGTACTTCCTCAGAAAGTCAGCTACACTCAGAGTTTTTGAGGCACATTTTGATTAACTCTTTCAAACTTGCTGATGCCCCTTTGGTTGATCAGCACATCTGCAGTTTTCTCCATGGTTTATTGGAGGGAAGGGTCAGTACTAAAAGCTATATTGGCTTCGAAAAATGACCTCATGAATTTCCTTAGAGTGTCTGGGGAAAATCAGTATCATCACAAAATCCGTGTCTACTAATTGCTATGGCAAAGTCTGCAAATGTTTCTTTCCAGTAGTTGTTTGACTCTATAGAAAGAATAACACCTATATAGCACAAATAACTATGACTTAATGGGTATGGTCCAGCACCACTGGAAGCTCATTTATATGGTGAAAAAGATGGGCATCTGTTTCCTTCAGCTCAGAGGTAGGAGTTCCTTTCAGAAAGCCTTTTTTTTAAAGTAAAAATGCATTCACATTATAAAACCATTGTAGCAAAACAGTTCTATTAAATAGCTCTATTGTTTGTACTTAAGGGTTCGTAGACTGCTGAGGAGCTCAGAAGGGCTATGTGAGGCATATGAATACATTAGAGCAATCATTAAGGATCAAGGGCTTTCCAATTATCAAGTGACACTTAGGACACAATAGGCTGAGACAAATGAGGCATGGCTTGGCAGTTTCATATTTGGAATCAAAGTTTTCAGATAAACAAGGGCAAGACACATGCCCCTTATGAAAGACATTTGAAAATACAGCTGAGCAAGTTCTTCATCAGGAAGATCCAATAATTTCTCATTTGTCTCCAAGTTTTTGATGGTTTAAAAGAATGTGTGAAAGTGGCAGATACAAATCTTATGCTTTATTGTAGTTTATGTCTTCAAAGGACTTTATTTATCTGACCCATACGAGAAGCCTTAAGTTATATAATACAAGTATTTTCCCACTTTGCGACAAGGATTCCTAGTAATTCAGTGATATTAATAATAGTAAGAGCTCACGTTTCTATAGCACTGTAAGGCTTACAGGAATTTTCCATCACAACAATTCCATGAATAGTTAGTAAAGATACTAGCACATCCATTTTATAGATAAGAAAACTAAAGCTGAGCAAGGTTGAGTTATTCACCCAGTGATCCACAGCCAGCAAGTCCTAAGAGAATGTATAATTTTTGTCAATGGATTGCATGCCGTCATGGATGGCATGTTTATAAGATCTTTAGGTGCCTCAAAGATGGTTGAAAGAGCTAATATAAGATAATATAGACAGGAACTCATTGGGACTACAGAAAATATCACCTCCAATCCAGGACTGTGATGAGAATAAAATGAGAAAATATTTGTAAAGTGCCTTGTAAACGTTAGAGTCCTATATTAATATTATTATATCACATTTACATTTTCTACATGTTTTGAAGTATTCCCTTTATTCCTTACATATTTCTCCCTGTAAAGTGATCTTTGAATGTGCAAACTCATGATGTCTGCTCTGTTGCAGGCATCCTGTGGCTCCATGCTCTATAGCATTCTATCTATATCAGGGAACTCTGGGGGTTTTTTATTTGTTTATTTTGTTGCAAAATATTATCATTTCAGGGAAATCATCCATATTTTTCCTATGTAGTTTTGGCTAATTAGGAAAAATAATGAAATACTTAGGTGCTTTGAGGTGTAAAAATGCCAGAGAGTCACCCTGGGAGAGAAAACTATTCTGAAGTTTCCTGTTTTTGTAAATTTTTTAAATTCTAAACTTAAATACAAAATAAGAAAAGAAAAAAAAAAGCATTGCCATGTGTAGAGCAGAATGTGAGAGAGGATTCAAAATATATAGTAATAAATTTCCATTTCAAAAAAGCCTGTATAATAAATACTACACGTTATGGTGAGAGCTGTCTATCTTTTCTTTACTTCCTTGTACATTTTCTTTTGTTCTCTGCTGTGAACTTTTACTTTGTTCTCCCCTCCCCCACCCTGCCCAGAAGGCTACAATTAAGCATATACCCACACATACACACAAGTATATATATATACACACACACATGCATATATATACAGACATATACGCAAAGATATACTTATATACATATACATACATATGCTTGTACATACATATACTTACTTATACATACACATACTTAGATATCTATAATCATACTAATATATAGACATATTATATTCGTATGCATCTTTGTGAGACTGTACTATACTTTATTTGTCTTCTGTTTCTCTGAGGGTGGATTACTTTTTCCTTCATAAGTCAAAGTTTTTTCCATATTTTTCCAAGTCCACCAACTTGTCATTTCTTACACCACAGCAGTACTCCAACCTTATACTGTCTAGTAACCTAGACTATAAATAGTCCAAAACAACATTGATAGATATGGCTGATATACAGTGTAGTTTCCCTATTTTCTATTCTGATTAAATCTATTTTAGTCTTAACTTTGAGATCATGATTACCATCCCTGTTCCTTTTTCCCTAACAAATTCTCCTTCTGTATTATCTCTTATTTTTTATACCTCCTGAGTCATCTACTTTACTTCTACCTGCTACCTTGTCCTCCTATTCCTTAACCTATCCCCCGCACCCAGGATCCCTTATCCTCCCATTCCCATTAATCTAAACACCCTTTTATACTGCTCTTTTACCTATTCCCTCACCCTCCCCTCTAAAGATCCCTCCCGTATTCTCTCCCCCTCCCTATCCCCTTAGGATTTTATTTCTTTCTGAATTTAGAAGACTTCCATACTCTGCTAGACATGTATGTATTATTCCCTCTTCCTAGTGAAAGTAAGTTTCCAGAGCTACCAGCCTTCCTCCCCCTCTAATTCCTCTGTGTTGTTTCTTCCTCTTACACCTCATTTGTATAGGATAATTATTCTTTTTTGCTGTTCCTAAATGGCTTTAATTTTTAAAATCATATCATACTCTGGTGTACCCCAGTCTTCCTTATGAACTACCCAATTACTAATAACAGTCTTTGATATATGCTTTACTTTTTCTCATAAAAAAGATAAACAGTCTGCCCTTGGTATGTGCCTTATATTTCTCTTGGCTCTTGCATGTCAATTCTTCTATTTAGTTCAGGTTTTTTTTTTAACAAAATCGTGAAAGTGTGACAATTTATTAAATGTCCATTTTTTTTCTTTCATTCAGGGTTATGCTTAGCTTTGCCAGGTATATTTTCAGCCGGGACTCCAGTTCTTTTGCTCTTTGATATATAGTGTACTAAGATTTGTAGTCTTCTAGTGTTGCCACTGCTAGGTCTTGCATGATTCTAATTGTGGCACAATCATATTTAAATTGTTTTTTTCTTGTTGCTTATAATATTTTATCCTTGAGCTTGGGGTTTAGAAATTTGACTATGATATTCCTGTAGTTTTTCCTCATAGGATCTCTTTCAGGTGGAATTTTCTGGTAGTTATTGGTGGATTTTTTCTATTTCTACTTTACCCTCTTGTTCTAATGTTTCAGGGCAATTGTCTCTAATTATTTCTTGTATTATTGTATCGAGATTCTTTTTTGGTTATAGCCTTCAGATAGTTCAATTATTCTTATGTTTTCTCTTCTTTCTATTCTGCAGTTGTGTTGTTTTTCTTAAGTTTCACATTTCTGTATTTTTTCATTCTTTATATTTTGTTTTATTTTTTCTTGGTCTCTTATGACTTCACTGGCTTACTCTTGCCCGATTCTGATTTTCAAGGAGTTGTCTTCTTCCTTAAGATTCTGGATCTCCTTTTCTAATCAGTTGACTTTCTTTTCATAATCTCCTTGTTTTTCTTGTTTTTTTAAGTTTTTGCTCAGTCTCATTTGATTTTTAAAGTCTTTTGAAAGGTCTTTTTTGGATTCTTTTTGATCAGGTGACCATTTGATGCTACTCTTTGGGGTAGAAGAGGGTTTCTTTTCTTCAGTATCCTCCTCTGAAGACAAATGCCAGTCTTTTCTATTCCCATAGTAACTTTATATGGTTGAATTCTTCCTCCTTTGCCTGCTTTTTTTAAGCAGCTTATTTTTTTGTGATTGCCTGTAGCCCTGGGATATAGGGGATGGTACCTGTGGACTCAGATCCTCCTTCAGTTCTCCCCTCTGACCTGGAACCCAAACCAAGACTTCTGGCCTCCAGTAAGAGCCTGCAGCCAGTAGTTTCCTTGCCCTACTGCTTATACACTCACTAGACCTATGTGCTGATACCTTCTCGCTAAGGGCTATGTCTCCACAGCACAGCCACTGAGTCTGGTGTTCCTCATCACAGAGGTTCCCTCAGTCTTCCCCAGCTCAGACACCCAATTCCCCTCACTGTCCCAGGGGTAAAAGTTCCTGTGGCTGGGGCCAAGACTGCCTCTGAACCTAGCTGATGGCAGGGCTCATTGCTTGTTGTTTAAGTGGAGCTAAGCTGGAGGTTTTTATTCTTTGCAAACATCAAACTTTATCCTGGGATTTTTCTTCATATCTTTTTTTCAGATCTTCTCTGATTGTCCCACAAAGACTACTATTCTGCCCCTACTCTTATTCATTTTTTTTTACCACTCTATGTTAGCTGTGAGGAGCTATTCTGTCTTGTTTGTGGGGGAAATCTGGAGAGCCTGAAATTTTCTGACCTATCCTGCATCTTCCTAGAATCCTCTCTCCTGAAGACTTTCTTTTAAAAGTAATTTCTGCCTTCATAAATATTTCCATTCAGTAATTTAACGTCCGTTTTAACTGACATCCCTGAGAAAGAGGGTATAAGTGAATTTTCTAAGGAATCTAAAGTTGTCTTCTAAACATTATGACTTCCTTTTAAGTATTTTTACCATTTTAAGTTGAGGTACTTTTGAATTTTTTTCTTTCCTGCCCCCTGAGAGGCATGCTGAACATTATTTAACTTTTTCTTGATGATTTAGGACTATTATTATAGACATAATTTATTTTGTGCATTGGTACTTTTTTTTTTTTTGCAGAGAGGCTGTTTGATGCACATAGGCCTATTTGCCCCACCACTAAATGACCCCACATTGCTCTAAAGTTCATGGCTTTTGAGTCATAGGATTGTAGCACTGATCTTAAAGATTGGTCCAATTTGAGTTCATTTAATTTTTAAAAAATTCTAATTGATAAATTCTAATTGAATTGATTTTTTTTGAGGAAACTAAGATCTAGGAACTCTAAATTACTTTCTCAAGGGTGTGAGACAATTATAAGAAGTGGTATTCCTACAGATGTCTTCTGATTGCAGAATGGGTGGGCTTCCCTCTAGTCTGGAGACCCCTCCTTCCAGTTTGTTACTTTTTCCAATCTCTTCCCTCACTGTTTAAGGTTTGGTCAATTTAATTCATTGCCTAAGCACTTTGGACTCATTGCCTGCGCCCCATCCCCGCACTCCTTCCTTCTCTAACATGCTGTCCTCTACAACCTAAGGGGAAGTAAATTATCAGACTTGTTAAATCATTCAATTTAATTTTATACACAGTTAGAACCCCCTTCTTGCCTGAGGGTGGCTCTCCTGCAGAGAGAGTGCCTTTTAAGAGCTATTTTCTCAGGGAAAGTGTTACGGTTATTTTTTATAGATTCATGGCTAGGTCCAGATGGTTGAGATTATTGAAAGTTGGACCTCCCAATAAATAGAGTGGTTTATATTTAGCTTATTACTATCATGGGGTTCAATACAAAGGGCAGATGCTATTCCTTTGCTTCACTCTTTTCAAAGAATAGTGATCCCAATGATCCTGCCAACTCTTTCTGCCTCTAATTGGTTTGGGGGCCAGATTCTTGGTAACTTTGTGGCACCTGTCGTAGGAGAGGAAAGGGAAAAGACTGAAATGAGAAGGGGGATGTATCTATTCATAAGAGCTCACATTTATATAGTTCTTTACATATATCACTTCACTTTATTCTCGAAACAGCTCTGGGAGATAGGTAGTTCAGCTGTTTTTCAGTCGTGTCTGACTCTTTGTGACTGCATTTGGGGTTTTCTTGGCAAAGATATTGCAGTAGTTTGCCATTCTTTCTCCACTTCATTTTATAGATAAGGAGCAGAGGCATATAGGGTTAAGTGACTAGCCCAGGGTCACACAGCTAAAAAGTGTCTCAGGCCAGATTTGAACTCAGGAAGATGAGTTTTCTTGACTCCAGGCCCAGTGCTCTATTCACAGTGCCACCTAGCTGTAGGGAAATAGGTACTATTTCTATCATCCCCATTTGATAGATAAAACAATTAGGATTATCATGGGCAATTGAGTTTTCCGTGATCACACAGATAATACGTATCAGAAGCCGGATTCAAACCCAGATCACTGCTGACTCCAAGCCCACTTTCCACTATACCACATTACCTTTTGGATTCCACTGTGATGATAGACAAATATAGGTTAGATCAAGGAAATCTGCATAAATCTTAAAAGATTATATGCAATTTGAATGGTTATTATGATTATTATTGCCTCCCAATCAAGGAAAGGAAAGCTTTATGGGGCCATTCAGATCAAGATATGGGATGTACGGTAAATCCAATCCTCTTTTCTCCCATACTCACTTCTGAACATTTTATACAAGTGAAACCAAGTTCCTATTTTTTCCTCTACTCCTATTCTAATGTCTCATTGTGGTTTGGAGGTGACTAAAGGTCCTATTGTTTAAACACAAGCTTGGGAAAGTCCTGTTGAGCAGAAAGAGTACAAATATTGACTCTAATAACAGACTATATGTCTTTTATATTAGAGCCAATGTGCAGGGGTTTTGTTCAAACTCTTCACTAAACTGGCTATGGAATGGTAAAATTTTCAGCCATAGTTACTTTTAAAAGCAGTTTGACAAGTTGCAGAGGAGTGGTGGCTTGTGTTAATGTAGGGACTACCCATCTTGATAACATCCTTGATCTCATAAGAGAGCATTTGAAGGAGAAATTAGAATAATTTTAACTATACTGACATCTTTTGCAAGGAATTCACAAAACATGCAGCCTGAGGGTGCTACAGAGAAAGTGGCATTGGCAGGCTTACTTTATAAGGTACATAGTAGGTGTTCAGTTAAAACTTTTTCCCTAATTGGAACTTGGTGACTGCCATGTTTGAGCCTATGATATGTGCACCTTTCAGAAGAGGAGGATAAAACTAATAATCATTCTCACCATTCTACAGTGTATTCTGGTTATCAAAGTTTTTAATAGGAGTTTAATAAATGCTTATAGATTTTATTGACAAGGAAATTGAAGAACAGAGATTTGCTTAAGATCAGTCAGAAATGTTATTTTAATTTTAGCCTATGGATGGCAGTGTCAATGCTATTACAATAAAAAAGGTGGTTAAAAATTAGTGCAAAGATCATGCAACTGTTCTTATATGCCAGTATTAGTCAGCTTAGAGCCAGAGGAAAAGCAGAGTGTCTTCAGGCCTTTATGTAGTAAAAATACTGATAGCCTCCAGTATGTACTGTGTGGCAGCCTCCACGCACCTGCTGATTAATTCTTTTTGGGCGAAGATACATCAGGCAAAGCTTTTTAATTTTCTAATTTATTACAGCATGACAGTTAATGATACATGCTTATGATGCAGATGACATTTCACCTGTAAAACAGTGCTGATTGTTCTTAATTTTTAAGGGTAGGCAAGTTCAGTTCCATTCAGCTACCTGTTGCTTATGTGCTCCCCCTCCTCCAAATTCTTTTTTCAAAATTTATTTATTTAACATATTTAGTTTTCAGCATTGATTTTCACAAGAGTTTGAATTACAAATTTTCTCCCCATTTCTACCCTCCCCCCCACTCCAAGATGGCGTATATTCTGGTTGCCCTGTTCCCCAGTCAGCCCTCCCCTCTGTCAACCCAGTCCCCTCCCATCCCCTTTTCCCTTCCTTTCTTGTAGGGCAAGATAAATTTCTATACCCCATTGCCTGTGTATCTTATTTTCTAGTTGCATGCAAAAACTTTTTTTTTGTTTTTGAACATCTGTTTTTAAAACTTTGAGTTCCAAATTCTCTCCCCTCGTCCCTTCCCACCCACCCTCCCTAAGAAGTCAAGCAATTCAACATAGGCCACATGTGTATCATTCCGTATAACCCTTCCACAATACTCATGTTGTGAAAGACTAACTATATTTTGCTCCTTCCCAACCCATCCCCCTTTATTGAATTTTCTCCCTTGACCCTGTCCCCTTTCGAAAGTGTTTGTTTTTGACTACCTCCACCCCCATCTGCCCTCCCCTCCATCATCCCCCCCTTTTTTTCAATCTTCTTCCCTTTTCTTTCCTGTGGGGTAAGATTCCCAATTGGGTATGTATGGTATTCCCTCCTTAGGCCAAATCTGATGAGAGCAAAGTTCACTCATTCCCCCCTCACCTGCCCTCTCCCCTCCTCCCACAGAACTGCTTCCTCTTGCCACCTTTATGCGAGATAATCCACCCCATTCTATCTCTCCTTATCTCCCTCTCTCAATATGTTCCTCTCTCATCCCTTAATTTGATTTTATTTCTTTTAGATATCTTCCCTTCATCCTCAACTCACCTTGTGTCTGCGCTCTCTCTCTCTCTCTCTCTCTCTCTCTCTCTCTCTCTCTCTCCCTCTCTCCCTCTCTCAGGTTTCCAACAGTTGAGAGTTTCTGAGAAATTGGCTGAAATGTACTTCAATTATATACATCCCTATTATGAGCTATACACATTAGAAGTTGGAGAATACAAAGTTCTTCATATTTTCCCACTATTCCTGCTTGAAAATTCCCCATTAAAGAGTAATTCCTGTGGGTTAAGGCATAGTTAGCTGTGGGTTAACCAGAGGAATCTTTCTTTCTCCTCCAGGAGAAACCAAATGACTCAGTCAATCAACAAGCATTTTATTAAGTGCTTACTATGTGCCAGACGTTGTGATAAGCTCTTGGGTTAGAAAGTAAGACAAAAACACTGCCATTGCCCAGAAAGAGTGACCATTCTAATGGGGGAGACAACATTAAAGTATTGTATGTAAGGGATAGATACAGAATAACTAGAAAGTAATCTCAGAGGGAAGGTATTAGCAATGAAAGTGGGCAGTGTTGGAGAGAAGTGATTAGAGAATACCTTCTACAGAAAGTGGGATTGAGCTGAATCTTGAAGGAAGCCAAGAAAGCTTAGAGGTAGAAATGGAAATAGAAAACATCCCAGGCAAGGAGGTCAGCCAGTGAAAAGGCGTGGTGTCAGGACATAATGTGTTATGTATGTAGAATGGCAAAACATTAGTTTTGCTCCTCCATAGAATATGAGGAGGGGTGTAAAGTCTAACAAGACTAGAAAACTAGGAAGGGGCCAGGTTGTAATGGGCTTTAAATAGTCAAACAAAGCATTTTATATTTGATTCTCAAGGTGATAGGGAGTCAATGGAGTTTATTGAGTAGAAGGTAACATGATCAGAACTTTGCTTTAATAAAATCACTTTGGTACCTGAGTGGAGGGCAATGGATAGAGCACTGGGCCTGGAGTCAGGAAAACCTGAGTTCAAATCTAGCCTCAGATATTTCTTAGCTGTGTGACCTTTGGCATGTCACTTAGCCCTGTTTGCCTCAGTCCCCTACCTGTAAAATGAGCTGGAGAAGCAAATGGCAAATCACTCCACCATCTTTGCCAAGAAAACCCCAAATGGGATCACAAAGAATCAGATATGACTGAAAAATGACTGAACAAAAAAACTGAATGGAAAATAGATTGGACTGGGGAGATATCCAGGGAGGAAGACCAATCCGTAGGCTATCAAAATAGTATAAATATGAAAACTGGGCATAATGTTACATTAGACACCTACAGTCCTGTTTTGGGGAATGTTGACTCTGGTATAGCATTTGATTTTCTAGGGTAATGAGCACCAGTAAGGTTAAGGTGATTAACTGTCTATATTAAAAATGGCACCAATGTGTTAATGGGATTGGAACAGGGAGCAGGCTGCTCAAGGAGGTTGCAGACTTGGGCCAGGTCAGAAATAGAACATGTCAAAACTCCCCTGCAGATCACTAGTACAATTAGAACTCTGACTGGCCACTGCCTTTCCAGCCTAGGTAAGATAAGGAGATTTATTTTAGAAAAAAGATATGAGTGTGAGGGGAGAAGAACCTGTACCAGGTGGTCATTGTTTGAGTGGAGAGAAGTGTAAAGGAACACATATGAGATGTTATAAAGGTGCAAACAATAAGACTTGAAAACAGATCAGTTATTTAGGGCGAGTGTGAGTTAAAAACCAGGGATAGAACCAAGGCTGTGAAGCTGGGTCACTGAGAGGATGGCTATACACTTGAGAGTAATAAAGAAATTTGGAAAAGAGAAAGGTTTGGGGAAAAGATACTGAGTTCCATTTTAGACATGCTGAATTTCAGATGTCTACAGATTGCCGTTTGTTGAGACGTCCAAGAGGTAGAGAGGAATGAGAGACTAGAGCTCAGGAGAGAGAGTAGGACCTAGAACATAAGTGGCCCAGTGGATGGAGGACAGGGCCTAGAGTCAGGGAGACCTGTGTTCCAATCCTGCTTCAGAAACTTACTATATGTGTGACCTTGGGCAAGGGAGTTTGTCTCAGTTCCCTTATCTGTATAATAATAGCACCTACCTCCTGGGGTTGTTGTTAAGGATTACATGAGATAATAATTATAAAGCTCAGTGCCTAGCACACAGTAAGTTCTATATACATGTTACATAATATTATTTATACATGTGGTGTCAGTGAATGCATGGTACCTGGTGAGATAAAAATGTCAAGGGGGATAATCAAAAAGGAAAAAGGAATGGGACCTAAGACAGATTCACAGACTCATATTCTAAAATAAATAGATTATACACAAGTACCATTAAGTAAATTTTAATATCATTTGCTTATTTATTTATTTATTCATCTATTCACTTATTCATCTACCTACCTACCTACCTACCTATCTATCTATCTATCTATTTCTCTATTATTTATTTATTTATTTATTATGCATGGGAATAGTTTTGAGTCAGGTCTGACTCAGACTGGTCCAGTGATACAAGCTCAAGATTGAAGCAAAATGAGAAAATTGTAGACAGTGTAAGATTTATTGGGCAGCTAGGTGGCATAGTGGATAAAAATACCAGGCCTAGAGTCAGGAAGACTTCAGCTCAGATCCGGCTTCAGACAGGACTGGAAGGACTGAACAACAATATTTAACAAAAATAGGCCTACTTAACAATAATTTGGTAATGACATTCAGTAAGGATATATGCGAACACAGTGCCCCATCCCCCTTCTCCATGGTGATGTTCCCAATAAGTAGCCATCATCAAGCCCGAAGAGCACAAGACTCTCTCTACGGTGGGCTTTTATGCTTGGGCAGCCAGGATGTAATGCCAAGAGTTTGAGCCTTAGTCACGTGGGTCAATTCAGGCTCAGGAATAGTTTCATTGCCTTTTAGGGAAAAAAAAGTAGCCTGTCTTCCATAGGTTAGTTGTTGATCCTACTTCTTGTTGTTGTCATTGTTGAGTAAGTTCAGTCATGTCTGACTCTTTGTGACTCTATTTGGGGTTTTATTGGCAAAGACCCTGGTGTGGCTTGTTATTTCCTTCTCCAGTTCATTTTATAGATGAGGAAACTGAGGTAAACAGGGTTAAGTGACTTACCCAGGGACACATAAGTGTCTGAAGGTGTAATTGTATGCAGGTCCTCCTGACTCTAGGGACAGGGTTCTATCCACAGCATCACATAACTGCCCTTTTAAATCACTTGTTGCTGCTCATGTTCAGTTATTGTTCAGTTATTTCTGACTCTTTTGACCCTATTTGGAGTTTTCTTGGCAAAGACCCTGGTGTGGTTTGTCATTTCTTTCTCCAGCTCATTTTACAGATGAGGAAACTGAGGCAAATATGGTTAAGTGACCTGCACAGCATTATATAGCTAGTAAGTGTTTGAGGGCAGATTTAAACTCAGGAAAATGAGTCTTCCTGACTTTGGGCCAAGCACTCTATCCACTGTGACACCTACCTTCCCTACTAGTTGACACTACTATAGTGATACTAAAGATAAGTATTTCCATTATTTTTAAGGCTCATAATAATTCAGTGAATTAAATAGTGTATAGTACTGTTATCCCCCTTTTACAGATGAAGAAACTGAGACTTAGAGAATTTAAATGCCTCATGTACAGAGACACAAATATTTGTCAAACTAGATTTAGTAGTAGAGGCAATACTTGACCACAGCTTTTCTACATTAAAGCCTAACCTAATACACTAACTCGTCTCCTCCGATCAAAGTGAATCTAGGTATCCAGATGGCTAGAATAAAGGAATGATTTTGAGTTCAGAAGAAGTCAAGGACCAGAAGCTGGCAGACATCTTCCCTCAAGTATACGGAGAAAGACAAACTGATTAGGCATAAAGAGATGACAAATTTCTCAGGGAGAGAGGCAAATTATATCTAATAGCATTTCTATAGTAGTTGACTGTTTATAGAACCCACTTTCTTATTATCATAAATCATCTTGATTTTTACAAAGTACTTCCCTCACAACAACATTGTGAGCTGGGTAAGACAAGGATTATTAACCCCATTTTAAAGATGTGGAAACTGAGATTCAGGGAGGTTTTAATACACAGATAGTGAGGAACAGTGGAAAAGAGCATTGGATTTGTAGACTGAGCATCAGCGTTCATATTCCAGTTCTATCTCTTACTTCCTTTGCTGTTTTGGATAAGGCACGATCACTGTGTGCCTTAGTGAGGGCAGTACTAGGCAACATCTAAGGTCTTTTCCAATTTGAAATCTATGATCATATGACTCATTAAGAATCTTATCAATCAATGGTGTCAAACTCAAATATAAATAGGGGCCATTAATCCACATGTAAGGATCCTTGTAAGGACCTTGTGGACCTATATAAACTTAGTTCTAAAATATGATATTATGCATGTTTTATTGCATTTTTATTTATTTTGTTAAATATTTCCCAATTATATTTAAATCTGGTTCTGAAAGTACTAGAATGCTGTGTGCCTCATGCAGCCTAGTGTTTAACACCTTTGAAATAAATAATTGGTGTTAGGTCTTAAACTCTATCTTGCCTAATTCCAATTCAATTTCTCTTCATATGCTATAACACTTGGTTCTTGAAATAAGAATAGGTTGGGTTAGGGAACTAAATAGAGACATTCTGAAAGAAGACATTCAGTAAGACTTCCCTCCAGATATGGACACCTGACAGGTTTTGTAACTACTCTGTATATCTGTCCTTGGCTCCTTGTATTTTGTTTGAACCCTTATTTTCAAGGTAATACATCATTGCCTGTATTCAGTGATTCTCTGATGCACTCCTGATAGTTGGGTTATTCTGCTGTTGCTTATTATCAGGAAAGATTCATGGGATGAGGTACTAGAACTGAAACTCTAAATCCACAGCCACAAGAAAGAACCCAAGCCATAGATGGTTTACAAGGATCGAATGGCTGGTTACCATGAGTGCCTCCGCAGTGGTACTATTGACTTCTTGGAAAAGGGGGAAGGAATAGGTTTTCAAATAGTGTATACAAAGCAAGTACTGTGCTAAGCACTTTACAAATATTGTCTCATTTGATGCATACAACAATCCTGTAAGGCAGGGCTGTCCAACCTTCGGTTTTTATTGAATCAATAGAAAATGTATTTTGATTCACCATTTTAGAGAGCTCTGTGGTAGCTCGGCTTCATTTACTAAAACATTTATGTAAATTTTTACGCTTGTAGGTGGGCCGCATAAATAACACTGGTTTAGACAGCCCTGCTGTAAGGTAATTGTTGTTATTATCCCCATTTTATAGTTGAGGAAACTGAGGAAAGCACACATTAAGTGACTTGCCCTAGTTATATAGTTGTAAATATCTGAGACCCAATTTGAATTCAGATTTTCTGGCACCAGGCTCAGTATTCCTTTTTCTGGGCCACCTAGAGAAAGAAATCTAATGGAAACTTAGTTTTGCAAAATTTTCTAGTACAATGTGCTATTTCCCATAACTGTAACTTACCTACGTGGTTCCTTTTGCCTACATTGCTCTTCTGTCTCATCTGTGCCTTTGAGATTATCTGTTCTTCATGACTTAGTTCAGATGTCCTTCCTCCATGGTTTCCCATGATCCCTCAGTCTGAAAGTATTCTCTCTCTCCTCATATTTTCCTCTGGTATTGTGTCTGGATGTTGCCTTTATCCCTACCACATTTCACCTTGTCTTTTATATTTGTCTGCATACAGATTGTAATCAGCATTCTCCAGGGTAGGGATTGTGTCTTATGTTATTATCAACTCAATACATAGCATGGTGTTTGGCACTTAATAAGTGTTTGTTGTGTGAATTAAAGTTTCAGAACTGGCTATTCCAAAAGATGCTATCATTTTTAAGGCAGATTTGCTCTATTTCCTCTCAATTTTTCCTCCAATATTAACAGCAATAATAACTCATTTGTTTAGCACTTTAAAGTTTTCAGTGGTTTTTCCTCAATTATTCTGCGTAATTCCCCTCATTTTATAGCTAAGGAAACTGAAATACAGAGAGGGTAGGCATCTTGTCTTGGCTCACTCAGCAAGTAAGTATGAGAGCTGAGATTTGAATTCATATCTTCTCAGTGGAAGGAGAACGCCCTTTTCATTGTACCACATTGCCAAAACCTTAGGTTCCTTTGGAGGTAGCTTAGTGACACATTGTACAGAGTGCTGGATTTGGAACCAGGAAGATCTGGGACCAAAACCTATCTTAGAAATTTACTAGTAGTGTGATTTTGACAAGTCATTTAACTGCTTTCAGACTCAGTTTCCTCATTGGTAAAATAAGGATAATAACAGGACCTACCTCACATGTTAATGTGAGGACCAAATGAGATAACATAAGTAACACTGTTAACATTAAACCACTATTTAAATACTAGCTTTATTATTATTATTTTCATTCACTTATTAATAAGTGAGACAATACAATGATGAATGATGGCTGTTCCCTATATAGTACCTATTTGTTCAGGGTTGTTACTATTAACATTTCTTAAGAAGCCTTAGGACAGGTTAGTGACTTATGCCATAAGATTTCTGACCTCACCTTAAGTTGTGTAACCCATGGAAATGAATTTATTGAGTAGCTGTGACAATGCATAAGTAGTATAACAGAGATAAATGGCCAATAGATGTTGACAAAGCTGTGGAAAAATATAGTTTTGGACATCCCTGTTAGAAAATGCATGATTCTCAATAACTCTTCTTTTCTCTAGTGATCTATCTATAAATCTTCTGTTCTCACTTAATAAAATTCCCTTTCTTCTCCACCTCCCCTCTCCCATCCTGCAACTGTTTTTCTGGGCCAACACCATGTTTGTGTAATACATTATTAAGGCAATGTCAAATGTAAGATGAAGAGCCTCTGTGGCTTTACAGCACTATTATTGTACCTTCTGGTTCTAAGCAATGCTCCAAGGAGTCTATGGACACACTAGTTTCTCCCTTCATTATTCCATAAAACTTTGTCAGTATTACTAAAAAGTCTTTGGAAGTAATATTCTGTCTAGTAATAGAAATCTGGAGGAATCATGAAGTCTGTAGAAAGTTACAAAGAAAATGAGTCATAGGATCTGGATAAATGGACATATTTCCTTTGCAATTATGCTTGCAAATGACAACAGTGATAAGGCTGAAGACACCTAAACTACAGAGATTTGCATGCTATCCCTACCTTGGAAGCCTTTGGTTTCATAATGGAGAGTGACTATAGACCCTCTGCCAGCTTGATGGAAGGTATGTCATTGTTCCAATTTCTGTTTTTGACTTCTTCCCTGAACAATGTTTTATCCACACAGCAAAGCAGTAGGGGTTAGTGTTTAAACCATAGCACTTGGTTTGAGAAGGACCAGGTTTGAGTCTTGATTTTGGTGATCATTACTTTATGACATACTAGTACCTTGACTTTTTTGGATCTCATTTTCCTTTTCAAGAAAAGCAGTAAAAGGAGGAAATTAAACTAAACATTTTATAATATACTTTCCACATTTTTGAACCTCTCAGACATGGTACTTCTAATGGCAATCCCCACCCCAATTTGCCATTTGTCGATTCTTCTTAGTGGCTAGCTCTTTGATGCATCCTATCAGTCACCTAGAGGTTTATTGTCAATCAGGATCTCTGACTGGGAAAAGCTCAAAAAGGCCCACAGCCTTTCCCACATCTTCCTGGGAATGTTTTCAGTGCTGACTCATTTGCTGACAGAAGCCCTTTAGGAAAGAAATTTTTGATCGACCTTTATGACTTTAGTAACTACACATGTCTTCATAGAGGATAGAGAAGGAGAGTGAGGTTGGTTACATGAATAATACACATATATACACCCTTTCCTGACCAAAGATACAGCTAAAGTTTGTGAAAGTTCCCTCTCCATTTTGGTAAAAGCCCAAATAGATCAAAATGCACCTCTATTCCCACCATAATGTGCTCCCTTGTTTTGTCCTGGAACGGTGACACCACGTAACTCCTGGTAATACGACTGGTATGCCCTACTTCAGATAGATAGAAAGTGCTATTCATAAACTCCTCTCTGTTATGGCATATAAAATATGTATTTTGGGGTATAAGAAGAGAGAAAACTGACATTTGTATAGCACCTAATATGTGCCAGACACTATGCTAGTCCCTTTGCAAGTATCATGTCATTTGATCTTCACAGCAACCTTGTGAGATAGATGCCACAATTACTGCCATTTTACAACTGAGGAAACTGAGGCAGACATCAGTTAAATGACTTGACCAAGGTCACAGAGCCAGTGAGACCAGCTTGGGGCTGGATTTCAACTCTAGTCTTCTTGATGACGGGCCCAGTACTATATCTGCTCCTTTGTATGATCCAAAGCCCTCTTTAAAGTGACATCACTGCAGTCTTCACATGAACAAAAAATGCGAGGGTAGGCAATCATGAAGAGGCCAGACCTAACTCATGAGTAATATCAACACTTTGAAATGGAAACTACAGTAGTTAAGCAATCAGCCAGTAAGCATTTATTAGTCTCCTACTAGAAGCAAGGGTGGCCAATCTTCCGCCTCGAGGCCACATGTAGCCCTCTAGGTTCTCAGGTATGGCCCTTTGAATTAATCCAAACTTTACAGAACAAATTCCCTTAATAAAAGGATTTGTTCTGTAAAACTTGGACTCAGTCAAAAGGCTGCACCCAAGGACCAATAAGGCCACGTGTGGCCTCGAGGTCACAGGTTCTCCACCCCCGGACTGTAGGCCCACTATCCATTAGATCATACTGCGTTTTCTCTCTATTTAGTATTAAAAAATATATCCTGGTTTCTTTGAGTAGAGGACAATTAGGTGGCCTAATAGAGTGCTGGACACACTCAATATAAGAATATTGTGATATAATAGTATATATTATAAATATGAAGATATAATAATTAATAAAGTTACATGCGTATACCTAAATTTCTTCTTTTTTACCAGACATTGATTTTATTGGCATATGGAGCTCTTGGTAAAGAATACTTTACCAATACAGATCCTATTGTCTCTTTGAGTTTTACTCTTAGAGTTGTCTGGGGACATCAGGAGTTTAGTGTCATCTATAAGGTTGCACAGCCAGTAGATATCAGGGGTGAGATTTGAACCCATGTCTACTCTCTAACAGTACACCATGTTGCCTCTAGTATAAAAAAAAAACAATGCAATCGTTTTGGGGGGTGGGGACATTAATAATAATAACTAGCAATTATTAAGCACCTACTATATGCCAGGCACTGTGGTAAACACTTAATAATTATTATTTCATTTGATTCTCACAGCAACCCTGGGAGGTAGGTGCTATTATTATCTTGAATTTACAATTGAGGAAACTGAGGCAAACAGAAGTTAAGTGATTTTTTTCCAGAGTCACACAGCTAGTAAGTATCTGAGTCTGGATTTGAACACAGATCTAAGCCTAGTTTTGTGCCAACCTAGCTGCTAGCTGTATCAGCAGCTAGGATGATCAAGAAAGGCCTCATGACCAAAATGACACATTTGTTGAGCTTCTAAGGTATCTAAGGATCCTATGAATTTATTTTGTACTGGATGGAGATGTGCAGGGAGTTCATTCCAGGTATAGGGAATAGTTTGTGAGAAGGCTTGACATTGGGAGATGGAATATTGTATGTGAGGAACAACAAGAAAGCCAGATCGGCTGAATCATAAAGTATGTGCCTGGGAAATATGTATAAGAAGACTAGAAAGGTAGACTGGAGTCATGGTTTAAAGGGTGGTGTCTAAGCCAGGGGTGGAGAACCTGCGGCCTCAAGGCCACATATGGCCCTCTAGGTCCTCACCTGCGGCCCTTTGACTGAATCCAAACTTCACAGAACAGATACTTTTATTAGGGGGATTTGTTCTGTGAAGTTTGGATTCAGTCAAAGGGCCGCACGTGAGGAACTAGAGGACCTAGATATCACTCATACTTAGGCCCTAAGCAATTCTCTAAGTCTCCATCACAAAGAGTGGCTGATCTGCATTGCATTGATGAGCAAAGTTTCTTTCTTAGAATGAAATCACGGAAATATATATACATATACATATATTTCAGTGATTTCATTCTAAGAATTATATATATGTATGTGTTTATGGGTGTGTATGTATACATTTATATAACATACATATCTATATGTGCATATGTGTATATACATATGTACACATACATACACATGTGTATATGTGGGTGTATATATGTATATACTTACACATGTGCATATGTATGTTTGTGTATATACTGTATATGTGTATATATGTATATGTCTGTGTATGGAGGATGTGATTGGTCTACAATCAATGAAAATTTTCAAATAAGAACAGGAATCAGATATCATCAAGGAAGTTGAGATATTACTAGTTGTGTATCAAGAGCAAGCAATGGACAGGGTGCGTGAATATATGAATATTTTCTCAGACACATACTAGCTTGTTACTCTTGGCAAGTCATATTAATTCTCTGGGCTTCAGTTTTTTCATCTGTAAAGTCTAGTTCCTATGGCTTCTAAAATCCGGCCCAACTCTAATCTATGATTTGGTGATGACATTTTTCTTGAGTGGCAGTATAAGCCATATGTGTGCTTACCATACATTCATCAATATATTTAAATGCTATTATAATCCAGATTTTATAGGCAAATGATATTTTCTAAATAGATATTAAATATATGATGTTATGATAAACATTTTAGCATCCTGGAGAGTCAAGAAAATGGAGATATCTTTTGAAAGTCATACAAAAAAGTATGAAGTGCTACACAAGTGGTAGTTTTTATTCATGTTGTTATAGGTATTATTCAAATATTGAAAGCTAGTAACAATTGCTAGCATTTATATACTCACTTAGGGTTTGCAATTATGTTCAATCATTTTTCAGTCAAGTTTAACTCTTTGTGACCTCATTTGGGATTTTCTGGGCAAAGATACTGGCGTGGTTTGCCATTTCCTTTGGCAGCTCATTTTACAGATGAGAAATTGAGGTAAACAAGGTTAAGTGACTTGCTCAGGGTCACACATCTAGTAAGTGTCTGAGGTTGGATTTGAATTCAGGCTTTCCTGACTCCTGGCCTAGTACTCTATGCACTGTGCCACCTGGCTGCCCCAGGGTCTGTAAAGCACTTTACAGATACTATGTCATTTTATCCTCTCAACAATCTTGTGGGCAGGTGATATTCTTTCCCCAATTTTTACAGATAAGGAAACTGAGGCAGACAGAGGTTAAGTGAATTGCCAAGGATCACACTTGAGTACTTGAGGTCGGATTAACTCATCTTCTTGAATCCAAGGCTAGCACTTTATCTGCTGCATCACTAAGCTGCCTTACAATGAAAGCATTGAAAGTTAATAATCAATGCCACTTTCTCTTTATTTGCTCATTTGTGTTCTAACACTGATTAGGAATCCCCAGATGCTAGTGCCTATCTTTTCTACACTTACCTTGTATGTTCTGATTTATGTATGTTGTCTCCCTTATTAGAACATAAGCTACTTGAGAACAGGGACTGTTTTTTGTTGTTGTTGCTGTTCGTTTGTTTGTTTTCTTGTATTCTTAGCATTTAGCACAGGGCTGGCACATGAGATGTATCCATCTTCATTTCAAGTTGTTTATATATGAGACTCCTATTGGGATGCACATTTTTGTCCCCAAGAACCTGGACAAAGAGAACAATGTCATTTCTCACCCCAAGTCAGAAAATCATATGTTGGAGGTATGGAGGACCTGTCTGTATGGTATGACATCCGCACATGTTGGCACAAGGTTCCTCCCAAATACTAACCATGACAATTCTCAGGAGCAGATCCATGCTGCTTCTAATCAATTTCCCACCAGGGGACTACACAGACTGGAAACATGCAGATTGAGATGGGAATTGTTAGAAAATGACTGAAAACTCAAGCTCTCCAGCATCACCTCTCCATGCCAGGAAGATGAAAACATATGTTTTGCCCTTATTTTCTTCATTGCAGAAAAAAGTGAGAAATTAGCTCCTGTGAGATTGATGAGTGTTCTGAGATCTGAGTGACTAGTTAAGGCAGGGGGAGGCTCTAAGGAAGGTGAGAAAAAAATAAGTATGATTCTTGTTTATGGGTTTGATAAGATATTGTGTTACTGTCACCTGCTGAGCCTGGCAACTCCTGGAGGTATCTCCCTGCCCCATTATTTATTTACTTCATTTTTCTCTAAAGCACTTTCCATGAATAAAAATCATCCTACTGAATAATTGCCATTATGGTTTCATTTCAGGCTGCTAATTTTCAGTTCTCACTTGATGGTTACAGGAAAGAGGTGGAATTTGACAGCTCAGAGCCATGTAGGAGAGCTCAAGCTGCCAAGTTTCACTGGTCTAATTTGGTACAAACTTCGTGTAACACTGAGTGAAAGGCAGCTTTCTTTGGCTCCACCATCTATATGAGTGTTTAATAACAGCCCCTCAAAATCATTAGTCCCAGTTAAATGCATTATGTAATAGAGGTTTGACATTGAGTTTAGCTGGAAAAATTAGAAGGGTAGGGAAATGAGACCCTTTTGGGCTGCCTTTTTTGAGACAGGCAGAAGATTTGATGAGGTTTGTACCTGTGATCAGTAGTTGAATGAAAATTTATTTTATGCGCTAAAAGCAGTGTTTACCTAGCATAGGAAAGTGGAAGTTGATACTAACTCTGTATTTTATACAGCAAGGGGAGGGACAGAGACTTGGCCATAAAGCTGTGAATTTCATTAGCAACATTCAAGGAAGACCAAAAATGCAGATTGTGCCCCAATTATCAGATTTAACTACCTAGAAATTTAAAATTAATGGGATCAGAGCCAAATCTCTATGTCTTTGAAAATTGAGGCAAAAAAGTAACCTTAGGCCAAAAATTTCTAGATTGATTATCTATGCTGATCTAATTAATCAATTAATTTCATGCTAGCTAATTATTCCCCACCCACAATATAGCCACTTGACCAGAGCACACAATTGGATACTATATGCCTAGGAATTTTATTGAAATTAAGACCTAATTAGGAAGGAATGGGTTTCCTGTATCTACCCAGCAACATGATCCACCCTACTCTCAGCTATCCTATTAATCCAAATAAAAGAAGAAAATGAGTGTAAATCAACCCATTCCAACTTTTACCCTAAATCAAAACCTGTAACAGGATAAGGAAAAAAAACAAAAACAAAAACAAAAACATTTAAAGATCGTTTTGTTTTGTTTTTGCAAACAAAATATACATACCCTGTGTGTGTGGATATATGACTTCTTTCTTTATGCAGTTTAGTAAAACCTGTTGGATGATAGGGCTTTGGATGCTTCAGGGAGTAAATTTGTCACAAAAGCAGAGTTGTTTCATTTGGCTACTTCTGATGCACACTTTTCTATGTGTTTAGCACCCTTCAGAATCTGGCTCAAATCTAATACTTTTCTGGGGTTATTATGTATGACTCCCCTTCATTGATTCAGCTGTCTGCCTGAACTGGCGTTCTTACAGTTCCCAGTACACAATAGTTCATTTTCTTGCTCCTTGCCTTTGTATGGTGTCTCCTGCCTAGAATGCATTTCCTCCTCACTTCTGCCTCTTAGAAATCCTAAGTTGCTTCAAAGCTCAGCTCAACCACCATTTTCTTTTCCTTTTGTTCAGTCACTCAACTTGTCCAACATTTTGTGACCCCATGGACCATAGCACGTCAATGCTGTCCATGGGATTTCCTTGGCAAAGATATTGGAGCAGTTTGCCATTTCATTCTCCAGTAGATTAAAGCAAAGAGAGGTTCAGTGACTTGCCCAGGGTCACACAGGTAGTAAATGTCTGAGGCTAAATATGAACTCAGGTCTTCCTGATTTCAAGCCTAGTGCTCTATCCACAGAGCCACCTAGCTGCCTTTTTCTATGTGATGCTTTTCCTAATTCCTATGGCTGCTATTGTTTCAACTCATTGAAACTATTTTGTATTTAATATATGTGTGGTTGCATAAAATGTTTGCATATATTTACATAGTACATATGTGAACATGCACATACATACTATCTCTCCTTATAGAATGCAAGCTCCTAGCAAGAAGGGACTATTTATTGCTGCCTTCATATCTCCAGTGCCTGGCCTACAGTAGAAACTTAAAAAATGCCTGCTTCTTGATTCTCCATTGATTATTCTCGCTATTCAAGAACCTGCTTTAGAGAAACTTCTCAGCACAAACAGTACTAGGCTATTTCTTTAAGAAGATAAAGGGAAGGAAATTCCTGGGGATTTTCTACTCTCCAAGGTATAGGCAGGACTATTTATCCTTGTTTCTATTACTTTATTACCCCTTCATTTGGAGAAAGGTGGTGTTCTCAAGGTCTCTTCCCTTGGTGCTCTTTACTACCACTGGTCCTGGCAATAAAAAGAATATAAGAATTTTTCATGGGACCATAGGATGTTAAAACTGGAAGGGACTTTAGAGGTCATGTAATTAAACTCTCTTATTTTACAGATTAGGAAAATGAGACCCAAGGAGAGGTAGCTTGCTTAGAATCACCCAGGTTACCTGACTCTCTCCCCTGCCCTCCCCCTCCTATATAGCACTTTTTCCTTCCATACTAGGGAATGACCCCCTATCACAGTTGTATTTATTTTTAAAAATGCTCCTTTGGTATTAATGAAATATGTCTCACTGCTACAATACTTAATATTCCAAGACCAATGGAAAATATCTACTGGTTTACCAGAGAGCAAATCACTACTACGTTCTACCAAACAGCACTATAATTAAACTCAGGTGGATGATACCTCACATCTTTGTACATGTTTATTGTTTCCAAAAAGTCCACGTGCATTTTCACATAGGATCCTCAAAACAATCCAAAGTCTTCTTTACACAAGAGAAATCTGGTGCAGAGATAGGTTAAGTGATTTGACTAAATCTGACTTGAACCCAGATTTTTCTTCCCACTGGTGCAGCATTCTTTTAAGATCCCCTTCATGCTTTTCCATTATATTAATTTCCACCTTGATCATCATGATATAAAAATAGAACTGTGCAATTCATCTGATGAATAAGGTTATATGGTACTGGGTAAATGGATACTTATTGTTCTAGCATTAACAGCCAAGTATGTTAGCAATTTTTCTGCAAGCTGTGCTTCTGACTTTTCTACCCAGTACCCAGTAGACTTTGGATGCCAGAATTTACTGTTCAAATACATCTATGTCATTGGCTTCCTCATTCTCCAAAATTGGGAGGTTTTGTTCTTGTTTTTATTTTGTTTGTTTTTTGGTTCCTTTTCTCGGCATTGGTTTTGTGAAAAACATCTCTCCACCATCTTTAAAAACTATCTGTCAAAACAGAAATTGTGTTTCCTTCTTTAAAATAGCACTCAGTTTACTGAACTATAGGAAACTAGAATTGAATAGTATTGTACATTGGAGATCATTTAGTCCTGTCACCTTGCTTTCGAGATTTTAAAACCGAGGCCAAAAATGTGGTATTACTTTCTCCAAAGGTTCAAAGTGAGGTAATGGAGAAAATGGGACTGGAGACATTCCTGGTTCCCTGTTCAATGAATTTCAAATAGCTCAAAAGAACAAGAAATCTTTTTGTTCCTCTTAGAAGCAAATTCTGCAAAAATAAAATTGAAGTGCCTGTTTGAGAACAGTGTTGCAGTAGACAGTTGTGACGTCTTAAGGGCTAAAATATTTTGAATGGGTTTCAAAGACATAGTAATTCAAGGAATTGCTTTCAAAAGCTTTTGAGTGAATTGTTTCTCTTAATCATTTTTATAAGAGCTCACAGGAACCGAAATTGTCTGAGATTCAGTTTGTCTTTTATGTCTTCTCATCTCTCTCAGTTAAATTCAGTGAACATTTATTAAGTGGCTGTTATGACAGGAAGCATGGTTCATTGAATAGAGAGCTGGCCTTGGAGCCAGGAAGACTTAGTTTCATATCTTACCATAGACACATAACACTCATGTATAAATGGGCAAATCACTTAAACTCTTACTACTTCAGGCAGCTCTTAGACTGTACGTATTGGATGAATCACCACTCAGCACTGGCAGAGGGTGTTTTCATATTGGAAGTTCCATATATGAATTAAATCAAAATTTGGCAACCAAAAAATATTCATAGTTTTCTATTTTTTGCTGTTTCCTATGCCCTTTTCATTAGCATCTGGGAGGCTTTTTCTACTTCTTTACTAATAGAATAACCACTGAGGTGGGCTTCCAATAAACATCTCATAGTCCAGCAAAATTTCTCTCTGTTCCCTTGCCACTATACTATTTTCTTAGTATCTTGCTAGAGGACTTTATTTTTAATCTCTGATTTAGAAAATCATGCTCATTTGAGTGAAGGAAATGTCATACTTTTATATAAAGGTTCTTCTTTCATAGAATTATAATGACAAATCATACAGAGGGAGGACAATCAAAGCTGCATTCTCTTTTAATTTTTTATAATTAATTTATTTTTACTTTTCACATTCATTTCCATAAGATTTTGAGTTTTGAATTTTCTCCCCTACACTCTCCTCCTCCTTCCCCAAGATGGCATGCAATCTGATATAGGCTCTACTTATGCATTCATATTAAACCTATTTTCACATTAGTCATGATGTAAAGAAGAATTACAACTAATGGGAGGAACCATGAGAAAGAAGAAATAAAACAAAACAACAAAAGAAAAGGAGAGCAAATATTATCCTTCCATCTGCATTTAGACTCCAAAGATTTTTTCTCTGGATGTGGATAGCATTTTTCATTGTGAGTCTTTTGGAGATATCTTAGATCCTTGAATTGCCTAAGAAGAGCTAAATCTGTTATGGTCAGTCATTGCACAATGTGGCTGTTACTGTGTACAGTGTTCTGCTGGTTCTGCTCATTTCACTCAGCATCAGTTCATTTAAGTCTTTCCAGGTTTTTTTGATCATTTCTTATAGCATTTCTCAACATTTCTAATTGTACAGTGGTATTCCATTACATTCATATACCACAACTTGTCCCAATTGATGGACATCCCCTCAATTTCCAATTATTGGCTACCACAAAAAAGAACTGCTGGAAATATTTTTGTACATATGGGTCCTTTTCCCCTTTTTATGATCTCTTTGTGATATGGACCTAGAAGTGGTATTGCTGGGTCAAAGGGTATGCAAAATTTTATAGCCCTTTGTGCATAGTTCCAAATTGACCTCCAGAAAGGTTGGATCAGTTCACAACTCTACCAACAATGCATTAGTGTTCCAATTTTCTCCAGTCTTCTCCAGTATTTACCATTTTCCTGTTTTGTCATGTTAGCCAATCTGATAGGTGTGATATAGTACCTCAGAGTTGTTTTGATTTTCATTTCCATTATTAATAGTGATTAAGAGCCTTTTTTCCTATGACTATAGATTGCTTTAATTTCTTCCTCTGAAAACTGCCTGTTCATATCCTTTGACCATTTATCAATTGAGGAAAGACTTGTATCCCATTCACATTCACAGTTACGATTATTATCTGTGTCTTTCTCTCCATCCTATTTCCATCCCCGTTTATGCTTTTCTCACTACTTTTTTCCCTTTCCCTCCTCACTAGAGTTTTGCTTTTGACCACTGCCTCCTTCAGTCTGCCCTCTCATATATCAGTTTACTCCTTTTTCTTTCCCCTTTGCCTTCCTCTCTATAGGGTAATTTAGATTTCTATACCTAACTGTTTACATTTATTCCTTCTTTGAACCAAATCTGATGAAACTAAGGTTCAAACAATGCTCATATCCCTCCCTTCTTTCCCTCTACTTTACTAGGTCTTTGTGCCTTTTCATGTAATGTAATTTACCCTTGTCTGCCTTCTCCTTTCCTCTTCTCCCAGTACAGTCCCTTTTCACCACTTAGATTTTTTTTATCATCACATCAAAGTTAATTTATATCTATGCCCTCTGTCTATGTATACTCCCTTTAAAAGGCATAATAACAATACAGTTCGCAAAGGTTACAAGGGTCATCTTCCTTATAGGGATGTAAACAGTTTGCCCTTATCAATAACATGTTTGTTTTTTTTTCTTTCCTGTTTATCTTTTTATGCCTCTCTGGAGTCTTGTATTTGAAGATCAAATTTTCTGTTGAGCTCTGGTCTTTTCAATAGAAAGGTTTGGAAGTCTCCTCCCCTGAAAGATTATGCTCAGTTTCTCTGGGTAGTAATCCAAGCTCCTTTGCCTTATGGAGTATTGTATTCCACTCCCTCTGATCTTTTAATGTAGTATCTGCAAGGTCCTGAATAATCCTGACTGTGGTTCCATGATATTTAAATTGTTTCTTTCTGGCTGCTTGAAGTATTTTCTCTTTGACCTGGTAATTTTGGAATTTGGCTGCAATATTCCTTGGTGTTTTCAGTTTGGGATCTCTTTCAGGAGGTGATCAGTGTATTCTTTCAATGACTATTTTACCTTTTGGTTATAGGACCTCAGGGCAGTTTTCCTTGATGATTTCCTGAAAGATGCTGTCCAGACTCCTCCTTTATCCTGCTTTTCAGGTACACTAATGATTTTTAAATTGTCTCTCCTGTATTTATTTTTCAGGTCAGTTGTTTTACCAATGAAGTATTTTATGTTTTCTTCTATTTTTTCATTCTTTTGTTTCTGTTTGACTGATCCTTGATATCTCATAGAGTCATTACTTCCACTTGCCCAGTTGTAATTTTTTTAAAAAAAATTTTTTCTGTTAGATTTTTTACCTTCTTTTCCATTTGGCCCATTTTACTTTTTAAGGAATTCTTTTCTTCAGTGAGTTTTTGTGCCTTCTTTTCCATTTGGCCAATTCTACTTTTCAAGAACTTGTTTTATGTAGTTAGTATTTGTCCTTCCTTTTCCAAGCTATTGACTCTCTTGCATACCTCTCATTTCTTTTCCCAATTTTTCTTCTGCCTCTTATTTGACTTTTAGAATCCTTCTTGAGCTCTTCCAAGAAGGCTTTTTGGGCTTGAGGCCAATTCATATTCCTCTTTGAGGTTTTGCATGTATGTATATTGATAGTATCATCCTGTTCTGAATTTGTGCCTTGATCTTCCCTCTCTCCATAATAAGAATCTATGGCCAATTTCTGTTTCTGCTTTTTGCTCATGGTGTTTGCCTAATTTCTGCCTTTAGAGTTGAGCTATGCTGGAGTGCAAGGGGCACTGACCCAAGCTTCTTGTGCTGGGGGCCAGGTACCTGCTCACTGGCTGCAGGTGCTGGAAGCTGGAGGCTGCAGACATTTGCCAGCTTACCTGGTGCTGAGCTGGGGTCAGCAACACTACGAGCTCTTGGGGTGGGGTTGGGGAGTCTGGTCCCTGGGAGTTGCTTGCTCACCTGGGCCTTGCACGTGTATGTTTGGGTCTTGCTCACCCAGGCCTTGCACTTGAATATTTGACTAATGCTCACTCAGCCTTACACTTGAATGTTTGGCTGCTAGGGGATGTCTGCCAGTCTGTAGCTGTGCCTGCTGGAGTTGTGCTTCCTGGAGTGGTACTGAAGCACTGGGAGATTTGGCTGCTGGAGAATGCCAGCACACATGGTGGTTTCCAAGCTGGTATCTACTGGTTCCCCCTTCCTATGCTGAGGCATTTGGGTATCCTGGTGTTGGTGCTTGCCTGTTTTACCGCCCTGGGGCTCAGGATCTCCCCCTAGTTTTCTGAGATGGGATTTGCTGCTGGCTTGCTGGGATGCCTCCCACCATTGTACTGCTTCCCCTCTCCCAGAGTGAGAGGAACATTTCCCATTTATCCCCCAAGCTTTGTGGGCTACAAGACTGCTGCACCCCATATTTTTCTTGGCTCAGCTATTCTAGAGTTTTTCCTGGGATGATATTTTCTGAGCTTTCAGATGTCCATTATGGAGGGTAAGATCAACTAACTTCTTGCTCTATCTTGGCTCCCAGAAGTGTAAGTCCAAAGCTGCATTCTCAAAGAAGAGCCAAATCCACCAGTAGGGATGTTTCCTTCTAATGTGGCTAAAGAAAACATCTTGACTGCCTCTAAGCACTCACAGGAAGACACAGATGACCTGCTGTCTCAGAGGGCAAAGTTATGAGCAGTTGCTCCTAGGAACCAGGCTTAAATGGACAGATTCTATGGGAAAGGCACTGATATACCTGAGTGAGAAGGAGAATAACAGTAAAAGAACTTTTGTCTAAACATATTTATAGCAGCACTCTTTATGTTAGCAAAAAAACACAAAAACAAAATTAAAAAAAACTGAAAACCAAGTAGAAGCCCAAGAGGTCGGGACTAAATAAACATATTGTAGCATAAAAATATAATGGAATATTATTGTGTTTAAAGGGATAATAAATGCAATGCAATGAATACAAAGAGTGATAGGAACATTTTTATTAAGTGGAGTAAATTTTTTAAAAAATGGAATAAAAAGCATACACAATAAAAACAATAAGTCAAATTGAAAGAAGTGTCATCACCCAATAATCTAAATGGAATACTATTATAGGGACAAAGGTTATAATGATCAAGCTTAGCCCTAAAGAAGAGATGTGAAAAGAAATCACCCTATTTTTTTTAAAATTTCTTTATTTATACCCTATTTTTTTTGTAAAAGGGGTAGGAGGGATTAGAAGTGAGGAATACTGCTTATAACATCAGACTTTTTTGATATGATGTTTGGTTTTTGAGACTTCCCTCTTTTCTCCTTTCTTCCTTCCTTCCTTGCTTCCTTCCTTCCTTTCTTTTTCTCTTCCTTCTCTTTCTTGCTTCTCTCTCTCCCTTTTTTCCTTCCTCTTAAACACTGAAGCAACAATTGGTATGTTAACATTATCATCCATTTCCAGTTGGGTGTGGACACTAAAGAATATAGACTTTTGCTGAGTGTATGTGGTGAGGATAGAGGTACTGAGAGTTATCTGATGTTGGTGATTGACTAAGGAAGGGAAAAACTATGTAGAGTGAATATTCTTTTAGATTTAGATGGCACATTATTTATCAAACCTCTGTAATGTGCAAAGCACTGTGGTAGGTCCTGAGAGAGATACTATTATTGATATTAATACTATAGCTATCATTTATACAGTGCTTTGAGATTTGCAAAGCCCTTTACATATGTTAACTTACTTGATCCTCCCACTAATCCAGTGTCATAGATCCTATCATTATTCCTCTTTTACATGAAGAATGTAATGAGGAATTAGGAATCCCAAGGAGTAAACTATAGCTGATGGAAGCTAAGTTTTTTTGCCAAGGATCATAAAGCTCGTTTCTGAGGCAGACTTCCAACTCAGGTGTTCCTGAAGCCAAATTCTATATTCTGTCCTCTGCTCATTTAAATCAATCAGTCAAATACTTATTAATTACCTGATGCAGCTAGTCAAAGAAAATTTGTAGATAAAAGCAAAAGAATTCATGTCTGTCAGGTCACAAATTCTAATGGGGAAAACTTGTTCATGTATAGGGAAAGGATTTGTGATGTCGTTATTTTAGGGAACTATTAGGGAAAGACACTCCTTCTACCAATGCAGATCAATATTTTCTCTGCAACTTATAATCTTAGAGAGCTGCCTAAAACCCTAAGAGATTAAGTGATTTGCTCAGGATAACATCACTAGTCAGAGGTAAGACCAGATCTTCCTTTCTCTGTATGATGTTACAGTATCTTTCTGTGTGTTTAGGTATAATATAAATTGCAATACAAAATACAATAATACAAAATTTACAAGGTAACCTGAGGGAAATTCCCTAGGAGCTTAGGGAACCAATAAAAGTCTCATGCAGAAAGTGGTGCTTGATATGAGCTGAGGAAGAGATGGGTAGGGAAAACATTTCAGGCCTAGTAGCCAGTCCTCACATAGGCATGGAGATGGAAGATAGACTGTTGTTTGTGAGAAAAAGGAATTAAGGTAGTGCAGCCCTGAATTTAAGGCACTTACAAAGTAGTAGGGCAGATACAAGAGCCCTACATTCAGTAGTGGCTCTCATAGGTAGTAGGTGGAGGAAGGAGCATGATTGTCACAGAATGTTTCTTTGACTACCAATGGTGGGATTTGCCTACTCCAATATGAGCATTTATTTTGATTGCTTTCACTCAGTATTGTGCCATAAGTAATTTGAATAAAAAGAATGTTGTGGCTCTAAAGTGTTAACATAAAGAGAGCAAACTTTTTCTTTTGGAATGGCACATTTTAGGGACATTGATCTTAAGTACTGTTAATGGAAGTATTATCTAAATCTCATTCATGAAATAAAAATTTCTCCATCTGTTAAACAAGTGAGTCCTCTATCATTTTGATATAGAGGCTAGACAACAACATGGATTACCTTGTCCATCAAAATGTGCTGGAAGAGATTCATAGTCATTTCTAGGATAAGAATGACACTGAAAGATGGAGCAAATGTTATACAGAATTTGTGAAATTAAGAGAAATACTATTGATAACATCAAGTGACAGAATGGGGGATTTGATGCTATATTTATGACTGGATTTTTTTTTGATTAAAAAAGAAGGCTCTGTAGAGTTATAATGAAAATTGCATGATTCATTGTGATTTTTATATCAAAGATGATAAGCTTATCTCTTTAGATTTCATTAAATTTAGAATTCATTTATAGCATCAAGAATTATTATTCTCTGGGGATCAGCATGGTTTTTATAAAGGTATATATACATAAATATTTGTATATATGTATGAATATATATTTACATATATACATATACATGCATGCATTTATGTATATATGTTGGACCCTCATTTGAAATGTTAAGATCTTCAGATTATTTTTATTCAAATCTTGTCATCATTTCGAAACTGAATAGTTTGGACAAAGGAGAAGGGCAAGGGTACACAGTGTTATTCCTTTATAAAAAAGTCATCTTTTTTCTTTTATTTCTTTCTTTTTATTTAAAGTGTCACAGAACCTTAGGAGTAGAGGCATTGTGCTGTCTTTACTTAGCCATTCTCCAGCTGGAGTATTGTTAGAAATGTCTAGGGACCCTTTTTATCTGCTTTGGGAGGATAATGAGTTCTCCATCACTTGAAGCCTTCAAGTAGATGGTATGGATGAACATTTGCTGGCAAGTTGTAGACAGTATTCTTGCTTTGAATAAGGATTGTATTAGATGACTTCTTAAATCACTCAAATCTGCAATCTCATTTAAGTAGTCATGCCTCTCCCTTAGCATTTAAGTATTTTTGCTTTAAAGATCCTAGAATTATACATTTGGAGCTAGGTTCAAGGCTATCTAGCTCAGTTCCTTATGTTACAGATGAGGAAACAGAGGTCTATAGAAGTTAAATAATTTAATGATAACATTAGTATAGTGCTGGTCATTGAGGGAATTCACCTGTATGTGTGATCACGTCATTATGAACAACTGAAATTTGTGTATATCTCTGCTGATCTCGTTAGCTATTGCTTTCAAAGACTTTCCCAATTTAAATTCTTTCCAAATTCCTTTGAATCTTCTTCTCTTTCTCCTTCATCCTGCTCAAGTATATGGGATGTAATAACAGGGCTCCGCGGTCCAAAGAGATCGAAAGGAAAGGGGTCAGAAAATCCCAAAGGGGGCATAATCATGCCAGGAGCAATAGGGAGCTGGCTGTATTTCACTTTGAATATTTCATCCTTTGAAGAAAATGGATCAAAGCAAGAGGGAAATACATATCCCAGTTTGCAGGGCATCTTTCTTGTTAATGCCTCAAGTATTTTTGCTCAATAACCCTAAAAATCCTTGTTGAGAAATGGTAGATGCCACTTCTTAATTTTGCCAGTATCGTACAATTCAGGGAAAGACTTCCTCAAAGACAACTTGTTTGGCTTGAATTACTAGGTGTCACAGTGGCCAGATGGAAAGCTCAATTTACATTTAATTTTATTTTCACTGATTTATCAGCTATTCCATTGACAAAGAGAGGTGTGACTTCATGGAGTGAGAAAATGCTATTTTCTGCTCATAGTTGAATTAAAAAAAAACCAGAACCCCAGCGTGTTCAAAGTAAGTGCTTGACAAAGCTTTCTAATCATGGCTGAGCACCTCCCCTTACCTCTACCGCAAGTTCTAGCAATTCATGGAACATTGAATTCTGCCCTCTAAATCAATGTGATGGTTTGAATTAAACTAAAATGCTTTGTTTTCCCTAGGGATTATAATGAACTCTAAACAGGAAATATTTTCAAGCACTCTTAAACTGTGACCATGATATTTCGGTTTATGTAACAGCCTCTTGCCCATCCCATGCCAACCTCATGTCAGATAATGGGGAGTGTGGGGAGGAGGAATTCAAAATATCTCAGGGTAATTGAACAACCATTTCAATCTTTTATAAGCATCTACTGTGCTACCATACATACAGAATACACCTTTGAAAGAGACAACACCCTTACCTTCAGTGAGCTTACAATTCATTCAAAAGCTAACTAAGAAGTTATTATATTAACTAATACTTCTTGCTATGTGCAAGGTACTGTGTTAGATACTTTGGATACAAAGACAAAAATGAAATCCTTCTTGTTTTTTGAGGATCTCACATTTTATCTAGGGAGACAACATGTATATTTTAAGTGTATAGAAAATAAATAAAAGAGAATTCAGGATAGTAGTAGTTGAAGGATCAGAAAAAGCTTGATGAGAAAGAAGTATTTGATTTAGCTTAGTTTAAAATTAAAAAAGAGTATGATGGAGCCAAAGGAGAAATCCAGACATTATAGAATAAGAGTTTGAGGAAGGATAAATATTAGATCACTTTAAATGGAAATAGCTTGGAGAAGTTTTACTGAAATGGCATTTGAGTTGAGGCCGGAAGAAAGTAGAGATTCAATGGGCAGAGATGTGCAGACAGTGCTTTTTGAATGCACCAAAGAAGCTTTTACAAATTCAAGGAAGTGGGAGAGAAAAAAATGATATTGGGGACCAGTAGATGCTCCATTTTGGCTAGAAAATAGAGCTCATGGTAAAAGGTGATGCAAAATAGGACTAGAAAGGTAAGGTGGAGCCAGGTAACAAAGAGCCTTAATTGCTAGGCTGACACTTTTTAAATTGAATACTATATAGCCTGTTGGGAGCTATATGAGCTTTTTGAGCAATAGATTAAATGGGCAGACCTACTCATTAAGTAGCTCTGTGAAAATGTGAAAGTGGAGAAATTGGAGGGTGGGGGAGATGATTACAGTACTTCAAACAATAGGTCATAAGAGTTTGAATTAGGGTCATGGCAATGTGAGTAAAAGGATGGAATGCTAAGAGATTCTGAATGTTCAAGCAACAGCGTTTGACAGCTGATTGTATTCGGTGGTTGAGGGAGAAGGAATAGTCAATGCCCCTGAGATTTCATACTTGAGTGACTATATGGATATAAGGAAGACTAGCTAACACAAGACAGTGGGTAACAGAACTGTGATACATAAAGTTTTTCATAGGTTAAAATGAAAAGCAGAATCTCATAAAGCAAATGGGAATAAATGGAAATCATTATAATTGGGTTGAAAAATCAACTGTACAAATGCAGAATGAAGGAGTCATGGCTACATAACAATTCACTTAAAAATGATCTCAGAATTTTATGGGCTAAAAGGAAATTTATTATGAGTCATATGCATCAACAATGTAAAATACCAGTCCAAAAAGCTAATGAGAACTGAGTTTGCAATGATAGAGCTAAAAAACACAGGAATGAAAAGGCCCTGATTAGGTTACATCTATAGTATTATACATAGTTTTGTAAAGGTCAGGCTTTTGAAATGACATTGAAAAGCTGTTTGTCCAAAAGCAAGACACAATGATAATGAGTAGACTAAAAAAAATCACATAAGGATCATTTGAAGGACATATGTATGTTTAACTAGGCAAGAGAAGATTTAAGACAGATATGAAGCTACCTTGAAGACTTTGAAAGACTGTCATGTGGAAGAGTGATTAGAAGTCTTCTGATTCAGAAAACAGAGCAAATAGCAGTGAGTAGAGCCTGCAGAAAGGAGCATTTTTGTTTAACATAGGGAAGAACTTGCTAAAAAGATGGATTGATCCAAAAGCAGAATGGCCTATCTTGAATGGTTGTCAGCTTACCAGCACAGGAGGAATACAGGGTGTTCCTTAAGTCTGGACACATAGGCACAAATGCATATTTTCAAGAAACTAAATGATTCAAATTTTCAACATTTTATTTAACTGGAATATTAATGAATAACTTCTTCAATATGATTTCCATCATTTGTGATGCAAAAGTTGATGTGCTTTGCAAGATTCATGTGAACTCAACACAATAGCTCCCTAACTCTGCATTGCTGTCAATTTTAGCACATTCACTCTTGGAATATGAATATTAAATCATATGATGTTATTTGAAATCGAAGATATTATTTGTTAATATTTCAATTAAATAAAATGTGGTTGAAAATTTGAATCATTTTGTTTCTTGAAAATATGCATTGTTGCCTATGTGTCCAGACTTTAGGAACACTCTGTAGAAGAATAGGCTTAATAGCCATTTGTGGAAAGTAATTGTAGAGGGGATTCCTATTCAGGTGTGTTTTGCATTAAATGACCTCAATGCTGTCCTTCCAACTCTGAGATTCTATATGAATAAACTCTACTTACGACATGGGAAATACCAGAAAAGCCTGGATAATGGGAGTCTACATATCATTCCCAGTCCTCATGCTAGTAATTAGTTCATATTTACTTGAATCTAGCTGGAACCAGAAACAAGTGGCAGAGGGACAATTATGTGGCACAGTGGATAGAATGCTGGGTCTGGAGTCAGGAAGATCTTCATTCAAATCTGATCTCATTTACTACCTGTTTAGCCCTGGGCAAATGATTTAAGCCCTGTTTGCTTCAGTTTAATTATTTTAAAATGGAAATAATGATAGTACCCACCTCCAAAGGTTGTTGTAAGCATAAGGATTAAATGAAATAATAATTGTAAAGCTATTATTATCATAATCATGATTACTAGAGGGATTGGAAGCTCACTTTCATTTTACTATCTTCCCCTCTCTACTGGAAATGTATTTGTGAAAACTGAGAAGGCTGCAAGGGAGAAAGATAGGTACAAGAAGTCATGAGGATAAACCACAGACTATGTAATTAGGCCATTGTCAATAGGTGAATCCAGATTTCAAATTTAGTCTCCCTTATAATGACTACCTTAGGTCTGCCATCCCATGGTCATTCTATCCAGGTACTGACTTTCTAGTTATGCACGTGTGACTTATTTTCTCTTAGAGACAGATATTCAGAAAGTGACAATAAAATCCATGTGAAATTCACCGTTCCCATGTGAGTCAGTGCTTCCAGTAAATAATTCTAAATAATTTTTGTGCTTCCCATAAACCCTCCAGTTTTTAGCTTCATGGATTCTGAAGCTGTATCCCTGTTCTTTGTAGTTCAGGACTAGAGGAACACAAGAACAATATTACTGTGGATGGGGGGATTGGAGCTTAGGGAGCCTCTTGGAAGCTGGATCTTTGAAGGTACTTCAGCTGTAACTCTAGATTGTTTACTTAAATGAAATTTTATGTGTACTATGTAAAATGAAGACAGAACAACAATTACATTTCAAATTAGAAAAAAAAGACTTATCACTGATTTCAATTTCTTGCAATGGATAATAACCCAAGGGATACTGTTATGTTACATTTGGATAAAAGGCTTTAAGAGAGTGACAAGTTTATTTTTCATGACACAGGGGTTTGGCTTGCATCCTTACTTTTTGTACTGTGGTTTTGAGCTTACCTGGTATTATTTGACCCAGTTCTTCAAATATATACTTGATAAGTATGAGGTTACCCACTCATATACATGTCTTCATGATCCCACTCTATTTACTTGGATAAACATTGATTCATAACCCACAGGCATATGGCTTCTACTAAAGAGCTTTTTGAGAGTGTGGGAGTTGACCCTATAAGCTAAGCTTGTGAAGCACAAACTCTGGGAGGTCATGCTAAGCTAGAAACACTTCAAGTACTAGCCCAGTGATATGCTTCATGTCCATATCTAAGGACATGTCTAACCCAATTCAGAGAAGTTCGTCACCAGAAGGTTGGCCGCAAGGTGTTGAATTCCTTTGGCCATAGCAAGCCATGAAGTCCTGGATGGGCTATGATCTGAGTCAAAAAAAGTGGCACTCATGCCCATTAAATCACAAGACCTTCAATGTATCAAATGTATGTCTTTGTGCAACAATCTTTGTGCAACAATCTGGTAGATTTATATGGTAGATAGTCATAGTATCATAAGATGTAAAGTTTGAAGGGGTTTTCCATCCTTATCTAGATCAGTCCCTGTTTTACAGATAAGAACACTGAGGCTCAATGAAGTCAAGTGACTTAATTCCAAATCACTTTAATAGGAAGTAGCAGAGCTGGGATCCAAAACAAATCCTCAGACTTCCAATCTTTTGTATCTAGAAAGCTAACAACTGTCATAGATAGGCAGTAAGTATAGTAAATAAAGCAGGGAAACAGGACTCAGAATGATGTAAGTTGAAATGCTCATTCTGACATTTACTATCTGTATGTCCTGAGCAAGTTATTCAACCTCTGCTATCCTTCCTATCTTCATCTTGAAAATAAAGGAATTGGATTATATGTCCTCAAAAGTTCCTTTCAGCTAAAATATATATCATCCCATGATTCTATGAACAGTAATAAATCCCTCCCAGTCAGAAACATGCCCTTCTACACAATTTGGCACCGTCTTGTATTGAACACAAAACTGTGCATATCTTCTCCCTCTTGTGACAGAAAATCAAAGAGGAAGTGGGAAGTGTGACATTAGGAATACCTTCTATATATGTATATACCAAGGCAGATCTCTAAGCTGTCTTCCAATTCTAAATTCAATCTTCCATCTCCATTCTTTTCTACAAGTTGATTCTCTATACTCACCTATGCCTCTTAGAACCACTGCATCCTTTCAAAACTCTCCTCAGATGCTAACTTGTCTAAAAGTCTTCCTGATTCTTTTATTTAGAATGTCTCCTCCCATCTCAAGAAACTAATTTTTAAATGTCGGATATATTTTTATTTATTTGGGAACATATTATTTCTCTCCAGTACTATGTTTCTTGAAAGAAGGACCTATTTTGATTCTACTTTTATTTTCCCAGTTCCTAGGCACATAGTAGGTGCTTAATGAATAATTTTAGCATTGAATTCAGTTATCCCTCATTATTAGCCCTTTCTGCTTTTAGACATAATATGCTATTTGGTTAGGTAGAATCAGGAGATCATATATCTTAGAATAACTTAATACTTGAATCAGAACCTCAGAGGAAGTGATTGGCCTAGAAGGGCTGTGGTATATTCCTACTGGTTTTAGTGAGAGTCTGGGCAATAAGAAAATCAAGAGAAGATGTTTTATTAGAAGCAATTTTTTCTCTAATTTTCTCATAAGCCCATAAAAGGTTATATTTTGTGAAGCAAAAAAGTTTTTTAAGTATAATTTAAAGTACTCTCAGTTTTCCTTTTAAAAAACAAAGACAATTGCACAATTAGCAGTAAAAGGTAGGAAAAGAAGAAAAATAGTCTTGGACATTTTAATTAAATTTAGCTGAGAAACACATGGTTAATAATTTATAATAATGTTATAGCTTCCAGTTTCCTGAATCCTGTCTGTCTCTTGTCAGTAAGAGGCAAAATTTACTATAAGGAGACAATACTATGGCTTCCTCCATTTCCATAGCTAATCTCTTTTATTATCCCAACACCAGTTTTTATGGCCCACAGCAATAATTTTTATCTACTAAGGAAGTTTTAAGTGTGAATCAGGATGGACCTTTTTCTTTTCCTCTTTGTTCAAGCCTCACAGATGCAATAAGCTAAAAAAAGAGACATTTTATCTCATCATTTAAAGAGTGTATATGTACTATAGCTATAACCAGTCAATAATATATTAATGAAACTTCTGCAAATTCACTGCAGAAAAATGTGTCACAAGGTAAGGGTTAAAATTCTATAGCTCGTGGGCTTCCTTTGCATTTTTTTTGCAATGAGTTTAAATTGACATTTTAAATGTTCTTTCATTTTCATAGATCATTCTCTCATTGTTGTATTGCCCCAAACCATCAAGAATATATTGAGGTGCAGATAGCTGAAAGTTCCCTCAGCCTTTTCATTTTTAAATTTTCAGTTAATAAAATGAAAGCCATCTGGTAAATTCATTTGTTGTTGTTGTCCAGCTGTTTTAGTTATGTCTGACTCTTTGTGACCCCATTCCAGGATTTTTTGGCAAAGACCCTGGAGTGGTTTGCCACTTCCTCATCCAGCTTATTTTATAAAAGAGAAACTGAGGCAAACTAGGTTAAATGACTTATCCAGGGTCACATAGGTAGTAAGTGTCTGAGGCCAGATTTTGAACTCAGCAAGATGAGTCTTCCTTACTCCAGGATTGGTATTCTATCCACTGTGCCACCCAGCTGCCCTTATGGAATAGAATTCCATAAGAAAATTCCATACAAATAGATATCTTGTGCTTATAATATCTCACGGAATAGATAATACTCAGTTTTGCAGACATGATAGATTTGTTAAGTGGCATCAATATCCAAAGTTATCATGCTGTCTTCACTGAAAAGGTTGCTTGGTTTAGCTCTCACCCTGCCTTTTTTCATTACTTTCCGTGTCATTCCTTCAGTTACTAAACATTCAGTGGCCATAAAGACCTCACTTGCCTTACATTGGTTTGTCTAAGGTAGAGTTGTTAATGGTTATGAAAAATTACCAAACAAGTAAAACAAGCAAAAACCAAACCAAAGCATAAAAGCCTCACAATGTTTGAGTACTAGTTAATTGGCTTTATTTTCCCATTTTGATCTCAGGATAATATAAAATATATTTTGTCTGAAGGCAAAGGTCTCTATGTCTCTCTGCCCTTTTCTTTGATATTCTCCATTGTAGATAAAGATGTTATAAGGATCTGGCTAGCAGCCACACAGTTTTCTTTTTCTTGGACCAGAGGATTGTCAGTTGAAGGGAAAAACTCTCCTTGAAATGAATATTGCTTTTACCTTTGAAAAACTGCCTAAATACTAGCATTAATGAAGTCATGTAACAGGTGACTTCATTTCTCCATCCTGAAAAAGCAAAGTTGCAACTAGCAATTCTGTTGCCTAAGGCAAATACCACAAAATGTATCATGAAATCCATTTTAAGAAAAATTCAGTTGGTAGGAAATGAACCTAGGACAATTTTCCCCATGGAAAGAGAACCTAGAGAGTGAGGCTGCATTAGGAGTGAGACTAGGCCAGGTACAAGCACACCTGGTGAACAGTCCCTGAAGTTTAGGGTAGCAATTTGCTATCTGATAATGTCTTATTTTAACTAATTATCTTGATAATTTATCAGTCTTTAAATTTTGGTTCTTTAGGGCAAAACCTTGGTTTAATAATATTATTTATGGCTTTGTTGTAAAGACTATTGTTTTAATTTCATACTACTTCAACATCTTTTTAGTATATACATATATATTTTAATATGTAAGCTTATCTGTGTGATGCATTCATATTAACATTTTCAATTCTTTATCCCTATTGGCTAGATTTTTATGATATTCTAGAGTTCTTGGATACCTCCAAGGGGGGAAGCACACCCTTGTATTTATTTGTATCTGGAATACTGAAGCTAAACTAACTTTATCCATTCAGCTTCCTTTCTTTTCACGCATTGTAAGTGAATCCTCTATACAAGTTATAGGCTTTCAAGAAGGATTAGCTTGCTGTGTGATACTGGGTAAGACATTTGACCTCTATAGGCTTTAGTGTCCTAGTCTGCAAAGTGAAGGGGTTTGACTAGATAAAAGAGTTAATCAATAAGCATTTATTAAGTAACAAGCACTATGTTCTAGGCATACAAAGACAAAACAGCCCTTGCTCTTAAGGAGCTTACATTTTAATGTGGTTGCTAATGTGTGCATATACATACACATATGAGAGAGAGAGAGAGAGAGAGAGAGAGACAGAGAGAGAGAGAGAGAGAGAGAGAGAGAGAGAGAGAGAGAGAGAGATACAACTAGATACAAAGTAACCAGTGATGTGGCGAAGAAGAGGAGACAAAGGCACTAGCAGCTATACAAAGAAGGACCAACCAAGAAACATTTTTTTCACTAACATTTTGTGATCTTTGTAGTAACTAAAATATCCAAGAGAAATGGAAAAGCAGGAAGAAATAAAAATAAAAGCAATTTAATTCAACTATCATTTATTAAATACCTAATGTGTACAAAGTACTATCCTAAGCTCTGGGAGATGCAGAGATATAAAAGATACAGTTGCCATCATCATGAACAGTGAATCTTTATACAGAGAAAGAGGAAAAATGAAAAGCACAGGACATAATGAGACAGAGTTGTTCAAATCAAGACATTTTTGATGAATGTCTCCAGGCAGAGTAGAAAATCAAAATCCAGGACACTTCCCCTAATTCAGGTTTTCTAGTCACCATATGTACACCCGTGAGCTATATGAGAAAAAGAAAGGACATAGATTATTTTTTTTAACTTTCTTTTACAAGAGACCAAAGCTAATCCCTACAAATTCAATTTCTTCTAGCATTAAATAACTCTTTTGGTATCTGCTCTGGTTTCCAGAATAGCTAATCAATGCTTAGCTACAGGGTTTATTTTAAACTGTTCTTTCTCCCCCACTCCCCTGCTTTTCCCTTTATAGTAGGAGGCAGTGTGGCAGTAGAGGATAGGAAGATGTCTTCCTAGTCTGTTAGACATCAGTTAACTTCCTCTGTCTGAAATGTACTTACTGAGTGACCCTGGTCACTTAACCTCTCACAATTCTAGGGAACTTTCTAAAGCCCGTAAGTTGCAAAGACGTTGGAGATCTGCCCCGGTAGAGGAAACTTCTTTACCTGGGAGTTCCATGTACTAATGGAATCCCAAGTCCAATCCATCTCCCTAACCTTATCATTTGAGAATATCTGAGTTGGAAGGAACCCAAGAGGGTTGACCCTGTAATCTAGTAGGAATCAATTTTCCAACATCCCCTAAAAGTGGTGACACAGTTTTCAGTTGAAGACTTCCAGTGAACGGGAGCCCATTTCACTTTTGGACATCTTTAAATCATAGGAACATTTTCCTTACATCAAATCAAAACTTGGGTTTTTACAACTTCTACACATTGTTCTAATTTTGTCCCTTGAGACCAAAATGAACAAAATCTAGTATTTCTTCATGAAAACAATCCTTCGAATATTTGAAAGCACATTTGAGGTCCTGCCCCCACTTCCAACTCTGCTCTTGTCCAGGCACACTAGTGTATGTCGGAAATTCAGTTCAGCAAAGTTTTATTTAATGTCTACGGGGAATAAGATGGTGAAATAATGTAGTCACTAATGAATCCATTACTTTTCACCTATTCTATGGTAATCACCTCAGCCAGAGTGAGCCATCTCTATCTTTTACTCTTGAAGGAAAAATATAGCTGTTGTCTTTTCATTTTTCTCTCTTCCTCCTGTCATGTTCACTTTTCTTCCTCCTTTTTTTTACTTCTAGGTTTAGTTTTCCCTCTCCATTAATTACATTCAAATAGCCAATGTGTTCATTTATTTATATCTTCATTCTGAACTGATTAAGTCATTTTACTTTGGAGTTTTCAGCCTGTTGATCCCTTAAAAATTCTTGGCTAGGTCCAGCTTAGGTTTCCCCACAATACCTCTCTCCTTTTCTTTACCTGTCATTGTTGGGAACTGTATATATGAAACAAATGTAATTTTCCTAGTTATGTACTTACCCCAAAGGTCACCCCTCTATTAGCTATCATTGTTTTCCTATTCTTTGAGAATGGTTCTTATGTGCTCCCCAATACATATTTTTGGAAAGTATCTATCTATCTAACCATCCATCTATGAATTAGCTATCTCTGTTGATAATCTTTCTATAGAAGGCACTCTAGGCAAATAGACTGACTCGATCAGATGGCTTATTCCAGGTTCTCCATGTCTCGATTATAATTTAGTCCCCTTAATAGCAAACCAAACCCATTTTATATATTCTATGACTTCCTTTTAAGAGTTCCATATGTATTTAACCAGTCCAATAGAGTATCACTAATGTTTCACTTTATTTCTAAGTAATGTGTAAGCACCCTTCATTTTTGGGAGCAAGTATTACTATTGAGTTAGCCAGCCATTCATTTTATTTTTTGTCTAGATTTTTTCCCTTAAATTTATAATACAGGCTTTTTTCTGTTAAAAGTTTATATTACTCACCCCTTGGATATGTAAATTAACCTTCTTGGAATGGCAGTGGGGGTGGGGATGGAATAGATGATTTCTGAAGTTTCTTACGACAACAGAAGCAACAATTACTACTACTACTACTACTACTACTACTACTACTACTACTACTACTGCTGCTGCTGCTGCTGCTGCTACTACTACTACAAGTACTACTACTACTACTGCTGCTGCTGCTGCTGCTGCTGCTACTGCTGCTACTAGTATTTATATAGTGTTTTATGGTTTGCAAAATACTTTACAAATATTATCTAACTTCACGCTTACAACAACCTGAGAAATAGGTGCTATTATTTGCTCCAATGGTAGGTAGGTGACATAATGGATGGAGGGCAGGACTTGGAGTCAAGAAGACCAGAGTTAAAATTTTACTTCAGAAACTTATCAGTTGAATGACTCTGAGTATGCCCATTAAACTTTCTGTGTCTCAGCCTCCTAATCTGTAAAATGGGAATAATAATAGCATCTACCTCACAGCATTGTTTAGAATTGATAAGTTAACATACGCAAAGAACTTCATGAGACTTAAAGTGCAATATCATTGATAGTTATTAATTATTAATAATAATTATTGCTATTTCACATATGCAGAAACTGAAGTAGACAGAGGTTAAAGTCATATAGCTATTAAGAGTCTGAGGCAGGACTTAAAGTCAGGTCTTCTCATCTCCAGGCCCCTAGTGTTCTACCCACCATGCCATCTAGCTGCCATCAATGTGTCTTGTATACAAATCCTTGCAAAAACATCCCTGTATTATCTCCATAGAGTTTGTTATCCAGTTGTTGTTTTTCATGGAGTAATCCTTATGTCAATACCTGCTGACTTTTTCAGATCTCATCTTACTATTATATCTTAAAATCACTTTGTGGCTATTTTTCTATTTGCTTCTAGGCATTCTATTTCTTCTCCTGGTACAGGTGAAATGAATAGGAGCAGGAATATGATTTCAGGTAATGTAAGTGGCCAGCTCTTAAGTGAGTCAGAGACTGATCATCCTTATAACACAGATTCTTGGTGAATCATTTCCAACCTCAACTTGATAGGGTAAATACTTTTAATGAATAGAGATTTCCCTTTAGGGTGTCAGGGTGATAATTTCTGCAAATAATATTTCTCTTCAAACTGAGATATCACGGTGGTGGTGTTATTCAGAAATGGGAAGGCTAGTATCTATTTTTTTTCCAAAGGGAAATGGCTTCAGGATAAAGGTTAGAAGTGGCTCCCCAATGCTAACCACAGGACCATGTTCTATTATGAAATCTTCTGGAAAGTTGGAACAAAGGGAGTTAATACTTAACCTTCTTGCATTATTTTTTTTTAATCCTCAAAACAACCCACTGACTTGAAAATGAATTAAACAACAACGCCATAAGATCCACACTTCCTAACTTTATAACAAATTACTGAGATGCACTGAACGCTAATTGGATTGGTTCTGTGGAAGATGGATGCAATAGTTCATTACCTTTCTCTGCAGGATGGTAAGTTCCAGGGTAATGTGGCAGGAGCAGGAGCTAACATTTTCAGTGGCCCCATGATAGCAGTTGTATTTGGTAATCTCTGGGAATTATGAAACTTACAAAAAAGGTTTTTTGTTAGTCCAGATTCCTATGATGGGCAGAGGCAAAAGCAGGACACCTGAGAATGAATTTGTAAATCATCTGGTCTAGTGGAGAGAGCACAGAACTGGAAATAATGAGAACTGGCTTGCTTTTTGTATTAATTCCACCTCAGCTTTCTGTGAGATTTGGGGCAAGTCCCTTAAGGTTTTGCCATTTCAATTACCCCAAATATAAAGTGAGGGTAGAATCTGTTTCTTTGTCTGTCCACTGTATTCTTTTCCCTGTGTTTTAACCTGGAGCAGGAGGGGAGAGTGAGTTCTAGGAGAACTATTAGCAACATGTCTATATCTCATCTCCCTTGTCCTTTATGCCTTGTTTTTCAGATTCTCCTTCATTTCTTAGCTTACTTGCTTTAGAAACAAAATCAGTATTGACATGAAAAAATTGACAAAAGAAAAGGAACTTTTCCTCCCTTCTCCTTGACCAAAAGCCAATAACTTCCATTTCATTATACTATGTCTCCCTTTTTATCCTTTTCTTCTTTTCTCACCCCTTACTGTTACCTACCCAGTGGCAGACAGCTCAGGTGTAAGGATATATTCTTGGAAGGTCTACTGCTTTAGGGGGTTGAATAGAGAAAACTTTTATGGCTGTTTTTTTTTAATTTCCCAATAACTATCATCAGAATTTGGCCTTTCTATAATCTGGTTTTTCAAGTGGGATGTGTTTATTCTCTTAAAAAAATGCAACCAGACTACAGTCACAGAGGGCTTTGAGGTTTTATTTTATGTTTGATTTTATACTATATCATGAAGAACTGAGAAGACTAGGGAGAAAGAAAAAGAGACAGACATATAGAAAGACAGACAAGCAGACAGGTAGGCAGGCAAACAGATAGATAGGTAGACAGAAAAGATGGAGATAAATAGATGACAGATTGAGAAATGTGATGTCATAACAATGTATCTTAGTTATATATAGAGAAAAATGAATATC